>NW_028145450.1:1987500-2172500 GCF_977016875.1 Pavona decussata
TTATAGTTGCAAAATCCGAAAAGACAAAACAAAGTCCGGTGTAATCTTAGTATATTTTTCTCTTCCTACCATGAAACCATTACTAAATCTACGACCTAATTGTCTCTTAACGGTAATGGTAATGGTATTATATACCGAATATTCTATATACATATTCAAATGCGGTTTACATTACTTCAGGGTAAGGGTGAGATCAGACATCAGCATATATATCTTAACGGTGAAAGGTCCTTATAAGTCGTAAGTCTAATTTCTGTTATATTCTTTCTAAGATCTTGATCCTTGTAATAACGCCAGCTGCAAATATTACAGTCACTGCGAAGCTTCGTCCCCACAACAATTTGCCTGCGTATGTAAAAGCAGCTGTCCATCATACCAAGAGCAGATGTGCGCTTCTAACGGCCGCACTTTCAGAAACCTGTGTTTATTGAAGAAAGAGATTTGTGAAACACGTGGAAACTACACAGAATATCATCCTGGAAGCTGTACAGGTAGGCTAATTTAGTTTAACACTCGGACGGTATTATTTGGTGGTGTTCTTAAAGACTTGTGCACGTGATTGAAATGTCACATCTGAATTCTTTCCTTCACGCAGAGTAAATTAACAAGGAGCGTAACAGGGGGCTCAAACCCTACGATGAAATTTTTAAAGTAGTGAAAGTGTTTCATTTCCCAATCTATGTTTTTAAAAAGGCTCTGGTGTAGTATTCTCCTCGAATCCAATGGGCCAATCCCATGCGAAGCCCCATGTGAGAGAGACTGGCTTCGTCAGAAGAAAAAGTACCGTTGGAAACAAACAAACAAACAAAAAAACAAACAACAAACAAAGGAACGAAATTTAAAAGCGAGGCCTTTAAATTAAGAAGAACCAGTCTTATTTATGTTTATTCGTATCGCAATAATAATGTTCGCTTGCCCGGCCTAACAGTGAAATTTAATGTTTTTTCCTAATGAATCTGTATCCTTTAACAGTAAAATTTACTGTTTTTTTCCCAATGAATTTGTATCCATTAACAGTGAAATTTGATGTTTTTTTTTTTCCAATGAATCTGTATCCATTAACAGTGAAATTTAATGGTTTTTTTTCCAATGGATCTGTTTTCTTTTCTACGTACAGGCTTTCCGCTGCAGAAAGGAAGACACACGTTTCAAAACCATCCATCCTGGGCAGAAGATCAGTGTGAAACCATTTATTTTGAACCGTTCATATTTTACCCTCACCAAAAAATTTTTATACAGCTTACCGTGAACCATGTAAACTACTCTGATGCAGCCTTTGTGCACGAGGCCACAACACCGTGGGTTGAAACCATTAATAGCACTCAGTTTACCGCCTGTGTAACTCGAGCAGGGAGGAATGACTACCCTGCAGATAGTTTTGCTACCGTCGACTGGGTCGCTTATCAGGGTGCCCCCTCTGGTGGAGTGGCTGGAGAGGAAAAGTTTTCTCGTTGGTGGACAGGGACCAGCTGTCAGACAGTAACATTGCCAAACGTGAGTGTACTGCTTTTGTGTCATTTCTGTCCTAGCATAGAAGAAGGCCACGTGCTCCTAAGAATACGTTTCCAACTATTAAGTTATTTACCTTGAGAAATGAATTACAATTTTATTTCTGATCCTGCCGGTAAGATCCAGTTTCTTACCAAGCGATAGTTCACGAAATTCCTCTGCTCTTCGGTATACTTTAGAGGTGAATTTTAGTCAACATGCTTATGAAGTATAAAGCAACAACCATTTGAAAATCATTATTGAAAAAAAAAAATGTTCCATTTCAAAAACTGTTTTCTTCCCAACCGTAACGAATTCCCTCATTTATCCGTATTGTAAACAATGAAGCTTGCTCAACTGTTATCTTTAAACTTTGTAGGGGAAGTTTTTTGCCTCGCCAACGATATTCGTAACGGCAGAGCACAAAAGATCCAGTTTGAAGCATGATGCAGCCACTGTATGGCTCGAAGACGTCTCGGCCAGTTCGTTTAAAATTTGTATCCGCGAACTTCAAAACTTTGCAGGAGTTCATGACGACATCTCTGTCGTAAGTGAATGTTAATAAGTTACCACAGCGAGATCCATACTTTCCGCTTCTTTTTTTGACTTTTTATCCCGAATCATAGGACACCTCTTCTTGCCATGCACCTATCATCACCATGTCACGCTATGTCATTTCATGTCACGTCACGTCACGTCACGTTATCTTATATCTCTAACTTTTTTTTATTGTCTAATCCAATTCTCTCTTGTCTCCATTTAAACGCTTTAATGACGTCCATCTGATCTTATTTCAAATCTCGTCCCATTTCGTGTATCCAAACCCTATTCCATGTTCCACTTTGAACACTAGCTGTTGTTGCAATCGCGACACTAGTGACCTTTAGAATTGACCTCAAGTACGCAATTGAGTACTATTACAACTTGTCAAATCCGGTTTGCGTGATTTAATTTAGATTTCACAATTCCTAGACACAACACTGTTACTTATATATGGTAAACATTGAATGAAATATATAGAGCGTTTTAATTCACGTGACTACTGGCCATATTGGTTTACTGAAACAAAAGAAAGTATTTGCATAAAAATAGAGTTCAATTCCCAGAGGTTTAGTTTAGGATACCAACAGGGCCGTTGCAAGGTCATGTGAAAACAGTCTATAGGCCCTTATTTATGGAGAAAATCACCTACAAACGTAAGATTTCTATGTGAGCTGAATAGCTTTAAAAGGAAAATTAGGAAAATGAACTTGTTTTATCTTATAGATGACCAATGTAGAATAGAATGTATTTTATGTAATTCTTAACTTAAGGACGGTGCCTACTATTGTTACTGCGCATACGCTATGCGCATCGCGAGATACTCGGGTTCCCTATGGGTGGTGTATACTAAAACAGGAATCTTTTTTGCGCAGTTTAAAACTTTGCGGAGAAGGCAGAACTTAGCAAATGCTTTTGGTATCTAAAAAGAAAATTTGGGGTAACTATGCATTTTTCAAAGATAATTAAGCTTCAATTTAGGAAAAAACCCCATACATTGCTTTATATTTTGCCGCTTTTTAGAGATATTATTGCTTAATTATCTCTGAAAAATGCGCGGTTACCCCCAATTTTCTTTTAGGATTACAATAGGCCTTGCTAAGAACTGCTTTTCCCGCATAGCAATTTACCGCACAAAAATACTTTGGTATAAGTAGGCACCGTCCTTAACAGTTGAATGTTACAGGTATAGTTTGTATTATTATGTTTTTTTTTTTTTGTTTGTTTTTTTTTTTACGTAGATTTATTTATTCAGTTGGTGTCTCCAATGGCTATAATAAAGCTACAGGTTGATGGCACTAAAAAAATGTTATTATTAATAGTTTCTATTTTCTGCGCAGGGTACAGCCATGTCATAGTTTGGCATATTTAAACGGACGTTTATTTTGTTTCAGAATTGGCTGGCGTTCAAGACCCTACATAGGCCGCTGTTTTCAGAACATAATGATGTCACCTTTCAAAACAGGAACTTGCCTTCCAAGAATCATAACTTTGCCTTCTGTCAGGTACTTATAAGACGGAATCCAGAAAAAATATCCTTTGAAGATGGAACTGAAACGCAATTGACCCACTCCACCACACAACTTCACTTCCAAAGACCAAGGCAGATACCTCAAAACACTTTCTATAGCATGTTGAAGGGAATTGTCTGACCCTATAAACACTCTCTTTTGTCAACTTTCATAATTAAAGCGATCTTGGCTTTGTAAAACGGAGCAGAAATTGGAGTAGGATATACAAGTTAGAAAACTCTATATAATCTCCGTAATGGTGAGAATTGAGGTCAACTCACCGATCGACGGCACATTTAGAGGAGCCATAAAACCTGCATCAAGATTATTTCGTGTCTTTTTCTCCCTTTTCTTTAGGAAAATATTGAGAAAATTTCGAATGTTTTAATGCATGCTTGCCTAAAAAGAACAAGAAAAGCTTGAATTGTTCGTAAAGACTAAACCTGCTATGCAGAAAGAACGCCGGGGCAACGGGTAACCCCGAGCAGGCAATAATTAGCTTGTCCGCTCAGGTTGCCCATCACGCCCAGGATTTGAATCATCTTAACCGGTCGTGTTGCCAGACATATTAAAATATCACCTCTCGCGTAAGACCACATGCATGTAAGTAATATTGCATTTAAGGCTTTCAATTAGCCTCATAAGCTTAATCTGTTTCGTAATTAATAGATTTCAATTTTTTTTTCTGCACAATGTATGGCCCAGGTGAATAATGGCACATATCTTGCAGTATAAGACAACGAGACTAATCAGAACTATTGTGCGTTTAAGGATGTGAATTTTATTCGGAGTTACACCAAATATCCGACAGTGCTACTATCAGCAAAACATTCAACTACCGGAGGAAATGCTGTACCAGAATGTAACGGGATTGTAACCTGGATTGAGGTAAGTACAGACAAAACTAAAATGCCTCCATAAACAAACATATTAAAGCACACTTTTAATCCTATCTATACCAATATAATTAGTATTTAATATCTAAGAATTAAAACTTGGCCAAGGCCTTAGAGAAACTCCCTCACTCGCCGTAGTTATGTTTGAACTTTACAGCAAGTTGGTTGTACTTCATCCTTGATATTTCCTGGGCTGCATGTTCCAGTATTCTCTTTTTCCCATTGTTATTCATAAAATGTTAGTTTAAATAGTCTTTTTTCACTTTTTCAGTGCTGCATCATTCTCCCTCCTTAAAAAGAACTAAAACCCCATTTAATTATCTGCTGTATATTATCGTTTCTATTTGAACTCTAGCAGGAGCCGAAAAAAATGCAATTGGTTCCTAGGAGAGTTTTTCCTTTGGGAAGCAAGGATGGTGTGGCGGGGAGGAGGGTGCATGCGTGGGGGTTAAGGGATTGTTCCTGTGCTTTCTTGGTCAGCCGAAGAAAATACTGAAGTTGTGTTTTCTTTTGAAGTTTATCAGCAACTCTGGATTTAGGATTTGCCTCAAGGAGCTGTTTGTACAACGCTTTGATCCTTTGACTGTGTCATATGCAGTATTATCAGGTAAATAGCATTTCCCAGTAATTTGTACAAGTGTGCAACTAACTGAACTGCGATTGTGCATATTGGGAAAGAAACTGGAAAAAATGATTCAATTAATCAGTTTCTAAAGTCTCACTCTATCTTCACCATGGATGTAATATATTTGCTTTATCCCAATTCCATCAGTGAATTAATATCGCTAGAGCTTTGCAGCTACTAGTAATAAAGAAAGTTGATTACCAAAGCAACAGATTACAGGCTAAAAGCTTGAGATCTTCTTCTTGAATCCTGGCAATTATAATACAAGAAGCCTCCAAGCTACCCAATTTTACTGAAAAAAAAAAGGAGTAGGCTTCCATTGCAGAAACACATGTAAATGTACATCTTTTTACACAGACGTATGTCCCGATAATTGGAGCTATTTCAAGGGATACTGCTATAGCAAAGTCTCTTCCTGTGATTCGTGGAGTAACAGTAAGGGAAAGTGTTCAACATTGGGAGCTAACCTTCCCAGCATTCACAATCAAGAAGAAAATGTGTACGTTCAAAACCTGCACGGCGGGGAACAAGCCTGGCTGGGTCTGTCTGACATCAACGCTGAAGGGACCTTTGTTTGGAGTGACGGAACACCTTTTGATTTCCATTACTGGGCAAACAAACAACCAAACAACTTTCGGGACGAGGATTGTGTTCACACTTTAGGTTCACTTCGTGGCCACGAGTACAAATGGAACGATGTCAATTGTTCGGACTGCCGCAAGTTCACTTGCAAGAGAGGTGAGGCTAAATAGTCTCATTAAAAATCGGCCTGAAACATTTCAACACAAAAGGATTTGCCTCCGAATTTATTATTCGTATTCAAGAACAGAAAAAAAAATCGCATCTGTCGGACGCTTGGCCTACGACTTAAAGCGCCAGCCCGACAGCCGTGAATTAGTTTTATGCTATTGTTTAAGACCCAACTTGTAAACCATTTGTTTTTTTTTTTTTTTTTTAACAATTATATTATGTTGTAGCAATAGTAAAAAGAGGTATAAAATAGCGTGATGACAGTCTTAATCTGAAAAATCAAATTTTGAGCTCTCACCGGTAATCGAACTCATGCCGTCCAGAATACTGGTTGTAATTCTTTACCACTAAGCTGTGGGAGCCCCATTCGATGTGGGGAGGAAGGAGTGGGATGGGGGGGGGGGGGGGGGGTATTGTGTAATCAAGATTATGAGGCATAGGACCCCCATCACCCAATGTACGAACTACGACAGCATACCTATAAACGCAAACTATTCTCATTGCACAGGACTCCAATATATGTGACATTATATTGCTTTAGATTACAATGAGTGCCAAGGCTTCTCCTACAACTGTCCAGTGAATGCCACTTGTGTGAACAATGACGGTTCTTACAGCTGTCGATGCCCTCCTGGATATCGTCTTGATGGAAACAATTGCACAGGTTTGTTAAAACAGCTTTGTGAAATCTACCTAATTCAGCCGTGAGGCTGCGAAGTGGTTAAATGAACTCTCTCTCTCTCTCTTCTCTCACACTCTCTCTCTCTCTCTCTCTCTCTCTCTCTCTCTCTCTCTCTCTCTCTCTCTCTCTCTCTCTCTCTCTCTCTCTCTCTCTCTCTCTCTCTCTCTCTCTCTCTCTCTCTCTCTCTCTCTCTCTCTCTCTCTCTCTCTCTCTCTCTCTCTCTCTCTCTCTCTCTCTCTCTCTCTCTCTCTCTCTCTCTCTCTCTCTCTCTCTCTCTCTCTCTCTCTCTCTCTCTCTCTCTCTCTCTCTCTCTCTCTCTCTCCCTCCCTCCCTCCCTCCCTCCCTCCCTCCCTCCATCGGAGTGGAAAAGTGCCAAAGTTTTCCCTGTATATAAGAAGGATGACAAGTCTAATCCGAATAACTACCGACCGATTTCTGTTTTACCTGCTGTTGGAAAAGTTTTTGAAAGAATTATATATAACCAACTGTATTCTTATCTTTCAAGAAACAAACTTTTAACTAAGCATCAGTCTGGTTTTCGTTCTCTGCATTCCACAGTAACAGCACTGTTGGATGAAACGAATGAATGGTATTTAAACATTGACCAAGGTAACACAAACGTGGTGTTTTTTTCTGGATTTGGCCAAAGCCTTCGATACTGTATCGCATGAGATTCTCTTGAATAAACTTGAACTGTACGGGATTAGTGGACCGACTCTGGATTGGTTTAAATCCTATCTTTTTAACAGAGACCAAGTTTGTGCGGTCCAGGGATACACATCTCAGCCTCGAAAAATCAGCTGTGGTGCCATCCTAGGACCACTGTTATTTCTTATTTACATAAATGATCTCCCTGCGTGTTTAAAATATGCGACAGCTCGTATGTTTGCAGACGACACTACCATCACAAATTCTCATAAACCTACGGCGCGCCTTCACCGGGAAATTAATCATGACCTGAATAATTTACAAAATTGGCTACTGGCTAATCAGCTTAGCTTAAATGCTCTTAAAACAGAGTACATGTATTTTGCCTCTGATTATAACCTATCTAATCTTGGAATCTTCGCGATAGATCCCTTGAAAATTGGTGAGCAACCTATAAACAGGGTTCAGTCCACTAAGTCCCTTGGAGTTGTATTTGATTAACGTCTAGTATGGGAGGAGCATGTTGACAGCCTTTGCAAACGTGTCTCTTCAGGACTAACTGCGTTAAAACAGGCTCGTCAGTATGTTCCCCAAGACACAATTTGCTAAAAGCAGCAGTTTTTCTTTTATTGGGGCAAAGATATGGAACAACATCCCATTTCATATTAGAACTGCTCCCACTCTCTCTGCTTTTAAAAAACAAATAAATAGCCTCGCTGTAATTTAAGCTCTGTATATATATAGTCTATCAGTGTATAGTATATTTTAACCTTTGAATAACTTGTATTACCTTTAACACGGCTTTTCTATAAAGCAGTAGTTTTTCTTTTACTGATGTAAATTCCGTGGATAAATAAAGGTCATTCATTCATTCATTCATTCATTTATTCATTCATTCATTCATTCATTCATTCATTCATTCATTCATTCATTCTATCTATCTATCTATCTATCTATCTATCTATCTATCTATCTATCTATCTATCTATCTATCTATCTATCTATCTATCTATCTATCTATCTATCAGCTTATTGAGCCTCTTAACTCTGACGCAACCCTTCAAAACCAGATTAAAAACAAAAGAATGGAAAAATGAAAAGACAAACCAACAAATAAATAACAACAAGTAAACAGCTTAATTAATTATTTAATGTCAG
Organism: Pavona decussata; assembly: GCF_977016875.1. Lineage (NCBI taxonomy): Eukaryota > Metazoa > Cnidaria > Anthozoa > Scleractinia > Agariciidae > Pavona > Pavona decussata. The sequence goes on from NW_028145450.1 coordinate 1,995,799, forward strand.
GGATCTATTGCCGAATGCGTTCTTCGTGTGTATAAGTACGGGCATCTCCAATCACTCAACAATGTAAATTCCTCGCACTTTTCTACCAAACAATTGCATCAGAAAAAAAATAAATCTCTAATACATTTTTTTTTTTTTAACAGATGTGGATGAGTGTCAGCTGGGATCATATTCCTGCCATGCAAATGAAAGTTGTGTCAACGTCCCTGGTTCGTACACCTGTAAATGTATTGGCTATGTAGGCGACGGTAAACGTAACTGCGAAGGTACGTTTATTTGAAAGCGCTTTTCAACGGTGCATTGTCTGTCTTCAACGCAAACCGCCTTGGAAGGAAAAACTAGAATAACTATAAATTATTGTTTTTTGCTATTTGGTTTTGAATTTCATCATCAGCAAAATAAGCCAGGCTTAAAAGTCATTAACCCTGAATCACCAATTTCTTCTTTTCACGGCGTCACTTAACGCTCAGCAGTATTAAACACTTTCAAAAGGTAGGATAAACAGGATTTGAGTCACATCTGTGCCTTCTGAAGCTATTTTCATAAAAGTTAAGATTTGTTGTTGTACTGTGAGCTAATTTATGATTTAATCACTTTTAGTCTGGCAACGCCTTCCCATGACCAGGCGCTTGCGTGACTTACTCGTGATATGATGATAGCTTTTCGTTTTGTTTTGCCTTTTATTGGAGGGGGGGAGGGTGGGGGAAGAGGGGAAGTGGGAGGAAAATTCAAGAGGAGTTCAATATTTTTTCTTTGCGAAAATATAAACAGCTCCCAATCGTAAATTAAGCCATAATTACAACACTGCTCTTTCTTTACAGCACCTTTTGTGACAGCAACCACTTCCTGTAGTTCCGATAATCAACTGGTGCGTTTAACCAACACAAAAGGAGTAATACAGACACGCGATGGCTCCTACTACCTGAATAATGTCTATTGTCAATGGAATTTGTCTTCAAACACATTGCTCCAACTCCACTTCGCAAGTTTTAGGACGCATTCATCCGCTGACTACTTAGCCATCTACGATGGCGGGTCATCGTCCGCTCCTCTGATTGGTCGATTTAGTGGAAGCTCTCTCCCTTCTCCCATTGCGAGTTCTTCGAACAAACTTTATTTGCAATTTACATCGGATGGTTCAGGTTATGATTACGGATTCAAAGCATTTTACAGAGGTATGGTGTAGTTTCTCAACATTAGTAGGATTCATTGCAAAAACGGCTTGTGTACTTGTCTACCAAGTAAAGCGTATTTCAGTTGCTAAGTTATCCTGGCTGGGTATAGGACCTGCCGTTTACCGTCGGGTGTTGACTTCATACAGAAAACACTCGGAAATAGAGAACGCCTTCGCACTCGGTTGAATTGGCCTGGCTTTGCTTTTAGCGAAATTACAGCTCTGAAATTTGTAAGCCATTGTACCAAAATAATGCATGTATATTAGCTTATATTAGCGTCATTCAGTTTTTGCGAAAGTTGAAAATGAAAACTGAAAATGAATGTTCAATGTTCTTTTAATTTTATTTTTTTGAAAGTTGTTAAATGAAAAATGAATTAAATGTATATTTTTATTTTTATTTTTATTTTCTTGAAAAATGAAAACGTATGTTTAAATTTCATCTTTCCGACCATTTTCTGAAACCAAACTTCAACAAACACTCACGAATTATACATTAAAATGCGCCACATTTAATGTAGTTTTCGAATTTGGCGGTAACAGCCCACTCTGAGCATGCGTGTTTCAGGCCTAGGCCCAGACTCTCAGCCCTATAAATATTTCTCAAAAACGCCTCGTAAAATATTCTCGAACAGCAACATAAAAGCGCCTTTTTAGGAAAGAAAATCCTAACCATTCCATGTAAATAATATATCCACGTAAGAGTCAAATATTCCTCTTTTATAATCTGAAGGTTACAGATCCATTTCCTCATTACAGTAAGTACGAGTAAGAAAAATGTTCCTAACTCTGTACTGTCGCGTGTCACATTGCTCCCAGCGGGTTCCAAAATAAAGCTTTAGCCTGGCGTGACTTTGATATGCGAATCAAAGTTAAATCTTAATCTATCCGTATCCAATGAGAAGCGAGCGAGCGACATTGAGAAAGTCTATGACGAATGCTGTAAAATCACTACTCTAACAACAAGTTCAGACGTGAAAGTTTGTTTTTTCTAAATGTCGCACTTTATCCATTTATATAAGTTAAGTGAACTAGCGTGAGGTCCCTATTGGAAAAATATTTGTCGCGATTTTTGTTTTTTTTTTTTTTGCAAGTTTATGGATCGAGCCGAAGGCTAGGTCTATAATCTTGCAAAAAAAAAAAAAAAAAAGACGAGACCATTTTTTTCCCAATGAGGTTTTTATTATATAGGCTTTCCCAACTGTTGTTTTCTAGTACGCGTGAAACTTGTTTATGTTCAAGTGATGCGACTAAAAGCGCAAGAAAGCCTTTCAATGCTGACTCGTATTCGCAGCCAAAAACCTCGTGGAATAATCCTCATTGGCACAAAAGAGCGACTTTTTATTGGTCAAAGTTTGACACGCAAAGGTTGACATGTCTCGTCAATTAAAGTGGAAAAGTTCAAAAAATGAAAAGTTACCTGATTTGAGATTCGGAAGAAAACGCATTTAGAAGTCTCAACTTTTGAAAAAGACTTGCTATGTTATGAATGATAATTGATGAAATTGAAGCTTTTGTAGTTAAAATTACATTTTAGTCGTCTTTATCTTCACTTAAAATGGCTCGGAGCTTGTGAAGCGGTGGCTTATCATGATTCGAAATCTGGATTCTAGGCGAGTAGTTTTGGGAATTTGCTCCTAGGCCTTGTGGTCGTCATACTGGTACTTTCCACCTCAATTGCTGTCTGTGTATTGCCAGTTGCTTGGAGATCGCTTGTGGTTGTTGAGCGACTGAGAGCTAACGGCATTCTTCGTTGATGCTGAATGGAAGCCGATTTGTATGAATCCAAGCTTTTCAGATGTCGATGTTTACTCTAATGGAACTACAAGCTATTTTCTTTTTGCAGTGAGGACTTCTCGGGATAGTTTAAATTCGTCACCTTGAATGAGATTGACTTTTAATGCGTGCGTATTAAGATAACGCTGGATACTTCGTTGAAGGCAAGTTAGAATTCCAGCTTCGTATTCGTCGCCATTTTTCTTTTTAAAACATTTTAAAAACAAGCGCAGAGCGGCAGATTAAGTTCGACCCAGGATATAACTCGTTCCGTTAGTGGCGAACGTTTACCCACACTTTAAGGAACTATTTTTTTCTTCAGAGGATCCAGCCTGCTGTTCCTTAATGAAGTTGCGTTATTTTGAAGCCTTGTCGACGGAATTTTTCTGTTTTCCTCGTCAATTTTGTTGTTTTCTGGGCTTTTTTGGTCCCTTCGGCTGAAGGACAAAATACGTCGCCCTTGTAGTAAAAGTCCGACATCACGGTTTGAACAGTTCCTACTTTATAAACGTAGTTGAAAACGTTTTTGCTTTGTGTTGTCAAACTTGAAACACTTTGATGTAACGCAAGCGGTCCATCTTAGAGGTCCGCATCAATCTCGTATCCATAGTCCACAGGCTTTTTGATCAGCGGGTGGGCGCCAGGAGAGACTCTGGAGAATTCGAAAAAAAAATTAAGTTCTTTGATTGCCTGCTCTATTTTAGCTCTGTAACGGTTTCCATTGTTTTACCGCAGAAATCCTGCGGTAATAAAATTCCAGTACCCGAGAGTCTCTCCTGGAGACCAACCGCTGGCTAACGAGCCGGAGGACTCTGGGTGCGAGATTGGGTCCGTAGAGGAAAATTCGGACCGCTCATGGAGCCAATAAGAATGCTCCATTTAAGTCCGGACCAATTCGTCTAAATAATAAAAATAATTATACAATACAATATAGGAAAATGGATAGGCGATTTCAATTCCAAAGCTTAGTTGAAAAAAAGAGGAGATAACATTTGCTAAAGTCGGATATGGTTATTGCCCATTATCGACTTTCAAATTACAAGACACATGCCACCATTTTGGATTTTATGACACCATACGTTTGTTAGGAAGCAACTGTTGGAAGCCATGACATCCAAAATGGAGATGCTTGGAAACTTTAAAATCTGAAGAAGGCGATAATAAAGTCCACTTTTTTACTAAATAATGAAACACTACTTCTGTGTTTTTAAACGCATTTGATATTAGACTGTATTTCCCAAATTACGTCTCTCAAGAGTGGGAGTTTTGCTAAAGCATTTACTATTAAGCAATTGTGTGATTTAACAAAAATAACCAATTTCCTTTACTTGACAATTTACTTGAACTTTTCAACCTTTAACCTCACTTTTTTTTCACAAGTGTCACTTTTCGCCAAAGCGTTTCTCAAAACTTTAAACTGGGAAAATAAAGTAATAAAAATGTCATTTCTCTTTGTTTTGTAAACATGCGCATATGCCCCAATAGTCTGTGATATTTACTTAATAATTTTTGTCTAATTTTTCCATTTTAGCTATCACAACAGGCAGCCTTCGTTTGAGTGGTAATTCGTTAGCCGCTGGTAGAGTGGAAATATTCTATGATAATCAGTGGGGCACTATTTGCGACGATGCCTGGGATATAAACGATGCCAACGTCGTCTGTAGACAGCTTGGTTTCCAAAAAGCTTCACGAGCCTTCCGTGGCGCTCATCACGGTCAGGGGTCCGGTCGCATTTGGATGGATGATGTGGCCTGTTCAGGAAGCGAGTCACATCTATTCGACTGCAGACACCGTGGATGGGGAAACCATGACTGCACTCACAGCAGAGATGCCAGTGTTGAGTGCCTTCCTATCCGTTTAGCAAATGGAGGAGCTTACTACGGCCGGGTTGAGGTTTTCTACAAAGGAATCTGGGGCACAGTGTGTGATGATTACTGGGATATCAATGATGCTCACGTGGTGTGTCGTCAGCTTGGTTTCCCCAGTGCATCCACATATTACCATAGTGCGCATTACGGTCAGGGATCTGACCCTATCTGGTTAGATGATGTCAGTTGCAGTGGAGGAGAATCTTCGATATCTGATTGCTCTCATAGGGGCTGGGGAGTGGTTGGCTGCAGCCATAGCGAGGATGCAAGTGTAATTTGTAACACTTAGCTTTCACTAAGTTAGAAAAAAATGATATATCGTTTGTAGTTAAGTCCTAATGACTTCATCTAGACAAACTGAGATAGCCAATAACCTGACGCTTTCTAAGTTGATTATTTTTTCCTTTTAAATCCGCGTGAGAAACAGTACACCTTACTCTTTAATTATAATTATAATTATAATGGGTTCTCCCTTTTCAATAAGGATGGCAGATCGAGGGCGTTCACCGTTGAGCAAGACAGTGTAGGAAAACGACATTGCAAAAAAAAAAAGGGGGTGGGGACACATTAATTTTGCTTTTAGCTTAAAAAAGAGAAAAAGGACAAATTTATAATACCCAGTATCTTTTTAACTTGCTGAAAGGAATTACCTCTTTACTGAATATCATATTACAATCAGTTCAAGAAAGATCGAAAAGAACAACGAAGCTTTGTTGAACTGTATACAGCTATTTCAATTAACGCTGCCTATGAGACAAGGCCTAAAGGAGATATGGATAGTTTGTTAATAAATTAGCCAATCTCGTTTTCCATCCCATAGTACTGATATACAAATTAAAAAGCTTTACAAATACACTCTTTTTTCCGTCCGTTGTTCAGGGTTAGCATGAGGTTTTAACATCCGACAACTCTAATTTCAATGGCTGTGTTTTACGGTGTTCAATCATTAGACTACAAACAGGTTTAAAATAAACTAACAACTTCATTTTAACGAATCATAGGTTTTGCCTTGAAAAGAATTGCGCGCTTGAATCTCTTGTTGTTTTCGATATATTGTGATTAGTTTAAATAAGCACTCTGTTTGATGTTTATTATAGCGCTTTCAAGTATTTAGGTCAAGACGTTAAGCTTTTTATTAATCATCTCTAATGCCGGATTACTTTTAATGTTTGATAAAAACTTTGGACAGTGATTGGTAAATTTAGTTGTGTGGCCAGTGGATCTTATGAATTAGTGATGGATTGGCAGCCTTACAAAATGCCATAATTTTATTTCCACACTGACCTAGTAAGACCTAGTAAGGTCATAGAAATACATTTGATAAACAAAACAATAGCTATAAATGTTAGAACCGTTCCTTGAATAAGTTAAATTGGATTGTTTATTCCTCTTCAATCTGACTTTTTTTTCGTTCCTGGGAAGAATCAAATGGTGTAAAATGTTAAGGTTTGCCACAGAGATCAAAAATCCAAATTTGAGGAAAACAAGGGCTGTAAAAATTTTGTTGCCATGGAAAAATGATGTCACGTGATCAACCAATTATCGCTGATCAGACTGTTCCAGATAAAGTTTAGGAAAAGTCAATAAGTTAAGTAATGTTCGCCTTGATATTAAAAAATAAATAAATAAATAGTTATTTAATGCTTAGAAACGTGCGTTTCTCAAACTCCCGAAACCATTTTACATGCACAAAATTCATTACTAAAAGTTCAATTTTTAAAATTTTGAATGCAAAAACTTTGTTAGTTTTCCACTGATTAAGAAACACGTTGAGTTACTTTGTACGAGAAATAGCCGGCAATCTGTAGAAAATTGATATAAAGAAATACCTTTCGAGCCCGAAAGCTCTTCGAGAGCTTTGAGAAACGCACGGCAAAGCCGATTGAATGAATAATTAATTTCTTTGAATCAATTTATACATCTTTAAATCTGAAACACACTAAGCCCAATAAAAATAAGGGTAGAAAAAGGCCAGAGTAAATTCTAAACTAGCCTGCATGACAGGCGCTTTATGAGCCATGCGGGGAGAACGCGATATTTTGCGCGCAGCGCGACACGAGCGCGAAGCGCGAGACGAGGGGAAGAGAAAAATAAGACGCCTGTCCGCAGTCCATTGTTCTTGCTGTTCCTCCTATTCTCGACCGTCCATCAGGTAGACAGTCATGCTGATTGGTCAATTAGTACCACGTGATGATGTCGTAGCGTGCTCAAGATGTGTAAACAAAAATGGCGGCTTTTAGTGTGGAAGAAACGATAAAAAGTGCTCTCGAAAGTTTTCCCAATATCGATTGTTTAAAGAATGAACAGAAGAAATGTATCGCAGCACTGCTTCAGAAGAAAGACGTGTTGAATTTGTTACCAACAGGATTTAGTAAAAGCTTAAACGGCTTGCTCTTTGCCCGGGTCTTTGACAATTATGAGTTCTGTAAAATGAGTTTCCTCCCATAACTCAACAAATTCTTTCGCCGCTTCAATTCTCTGGCATGTAAGGAAGGATACAAGCATAAGCAAAGCCTGATAATCCAAGTCTTCGTGAGACATCAAAGAATTAAAGTGAGCAGAGAGCGAATTGATGAGAAGATCCAAATACTGCAATAAAACAATCGAGCGAATTATTTTAAACAAGGATACCTCGCAAAAAGAACTTCCCGGTCCTTGTAATCTAAGCTATTCCTTTGGACAAAAACCTGAGCAGAGGACCCAAATCACATCAAAATTTATTCTAAACCAATTCAAAAGAAGATTTAAAGTGGTTTGAGACTACAATAATTATTCGATGAACAATAACTGATCCTCAATTTAAGTTATATCAAGCTTAAACAACAAGGTAATAACAAAGCTCTCGCCCTTGTCGTGATTACACAATTACCAATACCTTAGTTTTTGTTTGTGTTTCTTTCTATTCGAACCATCCACGGAAACACATGGCCCAGCGCTTGGTGAATTCTTCGCTAATCTTTTCACCGACGGATTCCTTGGCGATGGCCCGGCCTGAGCTGCCTGCTTTACTTCTTCCAAAGTTTTACATGAAGTTAAAATGCGGCTAGCGCATTTTGGACACGATCTACTGGACAGGCTTGAATTGTCTTGCACAAAAATACCGTGCTCCGAGAGCAGATTTGAGAGCTGAACGCCTTTGCATTCTTGCCTTTGGGTTACGGAAAAAATTGGAATTGAACTCGAATTTTGCAGAAAAGGCTTTTGCAAAATCTACATAAAGAATGTAATGATTTAGGTCCGTAAACTTTGGTAGGAGTTCGCGAACCCATGGAAGCATGAAACAGTTGTAACTTCTAATTTCTACTGCAATGCAGACGCGTCGCGCAAGAAAGATGACAAGTTTCGCGCGATAATGGATCGTGTTTTCTGATTGGTTCTTTTGACATCACCGCGGTTGCTTTTATTGGTGGGCGTAAGTGGGCGGAACAGAAAGAACAATGGACTGCGGACAGTTGCTTTATTTTTTCCTTCCCGTCGTCTCGCGCTTCGCGCTCGTGTCGCCCTGCGCGCGAAATATCGCGTTCGCCCCGCTTGGCTCATAAAGCGCCTGTCATGCAGGCTAATTCTAAACAAAGACCAAAGACGAACAGAAAAAATTAAAAGGGGAGGAGGAGGGAAACAGATAAGATGTTCAGACGACGAATGTAACTAGCGAATGACCACTTGGTAACCAGGTCACAAATATTTAACCCCGACAACAGATAGTGGGTTTAATTAATTGAAATGCACAACCCACAGCCCTTGCCTGTGACGCAAACCTCGTATGTTTTGGATAGATAGATAGATAGATAGATAGATAGATAGATAGATAGATAGATAGATAGATAGATAGATAGATAGATAGATAGATAGATAGATAGATAGATAGATAGATAGATAGATAGATAGATAGATAGATAGATAGATAGATAGATTATTTATCAAAAACCTTGCAGCCACAGGCTGAATTACGTTTGATTTACAATAAAATATATACTACAATAAAATACATGGCTAAGAATAACTAATATAAAAGGAAAAAATCATATAATTAAGAGAAAACAATATTACATCATTGCTTTATGGACATAGTGATAGATAAAACTATTTCGAGTACGAATGGTGTGGAGGCGCCGTGTAGTAAAAGAGTGCTGACTCCTTAGATTGACTTTGCACTCATTCTTGGGAGGCAGTAAGCTATACAGCTTCTGCGAGGGATTAGACAGGATGGAATTAAAAAGCTTATCACATAAGAACTCGCGGCGGTTGTGTTAAGGAACTAGACCAGTCAAAAGAAGCACCTCATTGTACGAACAATCTGGATAGATAATACGCAAAGCTCGCCTTTGACATCTCTCAAGATCTACTGAAAGGTATTGCGGGAGGCTATGATGATAAACAGGGCATGCGTATTCAGTGACAGGCCTAATACAAGTCAAATAGAAGAGCAAAAGTTCCTCCGACTTGACTTATGCACGCTTAAGCTGACGCAAAAAATACAGGCGCTTGTTTACTTTCTTTACAACTTCCGATACGTGATTATTCCACGTAAGATCGCAAGATATCTGCAAACCTAAGATCTTTGCTTGCTCTACACACTCTAAGTCCTGACCATTAACCTTAATTGGATCAAAGTTCTTTCTAGAGTGACTGAATGTTATACGCAGTTCCTTGCACTTGGTTTCATTTAGTTGGAACTTATCAGCAGAAGCTTCGCGCGATAATGGATCGTGTTTTCTGATTGGTTCTTTTGACATCACTGCGGTTGCTTTTATTGGTGGGCGTAAGTGAGCGGAACAGAAAGAACAATGGACTGCGGACAGTTGCTTTATTTTTTCCTTCCCCCCGTCTCGCGCTTCGCGCTTCGCGCTCGTGCGAAGGACCTGCGTGTTGTTCGAATGCACAACATTGTGATAACGGTTGTCGAATATATTCTTTCAACACTCGAAAAGACCGGAACAAAAACATAAACATTCTATTTGCCAGCAAATATTTCCTTTCATATTAACCCCCTGGAGGAGGGTCCCTATAAGGGACTTTACCGGAATGATTTGCCCGAAAGGGGTACCTCATTCAGAATCATGAGGTATATAGAAGGGTAGGGATTTCCTGAGCTGAGGTCCAAAAAAGGGATGGGGGAGGAGTATGGAGTGCTATTGCCGCCAAAATTCAGCCATTGTTATTTTCCTTTATGGTGCTTCTTTTTTCGTAAATGGTGCCTCTAATTTTGTAACTGATGCCTCTGTTTTTGTAAATGGTGCCTCTATTTTTGTTTATGGTGCTTCTGTTTTCGTAAATGGCGCCTCTAATTTTGTAAATGGTGACCATATTTTTGTTTATAGTGCATCTGTTTTCGTAAATGGTGCCTCCATTTTTGTTTATGGAGCCTCGGTTTTCGTAAATAGTGCCTCTAATTTTGTTTATGATGCCTCCGTTTTCGTAAATTGTTTCTCTGTCTTTGTAAATGGTGTCTTTGTTTTGGTGAATGGTACCTCTATTTTTATAAATACGACCTCTATTTTTGTAGATGGTGCCACTGTTTTCGTAAATGGTGTCTCTAATATTTAGCGGTCTGGGAACAACTTTCGGTTGACTTAACCAAGGAAGACTGGGGACCAGTAGTCATCATTATTTATGGGTTAATGGATCCTGAATTTTAGTAGCTGAACGGATATCTTAATTAGAAGGCCGACTTTCTCATGTGATACATAGGTACACTCGAGACTAAACTGATGTTACGTTGAGCACGCCTGCTGTTACCCTGGATGCCAGAGGTTTTTTCTCGCGTGCAACGAGGAGGCCAAAGACACGGGTCACTTTGAAAACTAGAAACCGGAAACCGCGCATGAAAAGACTTTGGCACAAATGAGTCCAATGAGCTTGAACAAATGAAAATATGGTGCATGTGTTATAGCCCTGCTTATCTAAATCACATTCCTTTTTAGTCAAGCAATGTAACTGATGTTAACAGAGGGCCTTGAAGCCCGAACTTAGCCTGTCATTTCAGGATATGTTGTATCTAAGAGACCTGTTAGCCTTTGTTCTATGGCACTCATTCACTTCACTTGTCCCCTCGTGCCAAGGTGGCGCATAGGGCCTTCACATGGGCTTTCCAGCGATTCCTGTCTTGCGCTGCAGTGCGCACCTCACTCCAGGACTGCCACCCTGCTTTGGACCTCTCTTTTTCTACCGTGCGCCGCCAAGTTGTTTTTGGCCGGCCTCTCTTTCTCCTTCCCTCTGGGGTCCATGTTAGGGCTGTAACACAGTCATTGTCAGGTTGTTGTCTTAGGATGTGTCCAATGAATCTCCATCTCCTTCTTCTTACCTCTTCACTCAACTTCTCCACGTTAGCCCTTTCCAGTAGCTCTCTATTACTGATCTTATCTTGCCATTTAATCTTCATTACCCTTCTCAGGCATCGGTTCTGAAACACATCGATTTTCTTGGCATCACTTTCGTTCATTTTCCATGTTTCGCAACCATACATGAGAACTGGTTTGACCAATGTTTTGTATAGCCTGATCTTCGTCCTCCTCGACATACTGCTGGAGCTCCATACTCGGTTTAGCTTCAAAAACGCTCCTCTCGCTTTCCCTAGCCTAGCCTTGATGTCCTCTTCGCCACCCCCTTGTTTACATACTGTGGCGCCCAGGTAAGTAAACGTTTCTACATCTTCCAACGCCACACCGTTCACTGTAATAGCTTCGTTATTCCTCGCATTTACTCTCATGACTTTGCACTTCCCGACATTTACCCGAAGGCCTGCCCTTTCTACATTCTCTACCAGCCTGTTTGTTTTCAACTGCACGTGTCTTTGCGTTGAGGAAATTAAAGCTATATCTTCCGCGAAGTCAAGGTCCTCAAGTTTTGATTTAAATTTTCACCTCAGTCCGGTTCCCTCCTCCTTCACAGTATGCCTCATTACCCAGTCTATAATAAGCAGAAAAAGAAAGCCAGACATTGTACATCCCTGTTTGACACCAGTCGTTAGCTCAAACCATTCTGAGGTTGCCTCTTCCTCGACAACAGCACATTCAAAGCCATCGTACAGCGCTTTAACTATGTTGATGATCTTCGATGGGATACCATACTGGCTCATTATCGTCCATAAGCCATTTCTGTGCACTGAGTCAAACGCCTTCTCGAAATCCACGAAATTAATAGAGAGAGTTGCCTGCCATTCATTCACTTGCTCTAGTATATTGCGTAAGATGAAAATTTGCTCCGTCGTCCCTCTACCAGATCTAAATCCAGCCTGTTCTTTACGGAGCCTGTGGTCAATCCCTATGCGAATGCGCTCGATTATAATTCTTCCCAATATCTTGCTTGCAACTGGTAGGAGAGTCACTCCCCGCCAGTTCTTACACTCCCTTAAGTTCCCTTTCTTCGGTATCTTAATAATGAGTCCCCTCTTCCATTTAAGTGGGACCTTTTCCAGGCTCCAAATCGTGTCTATAAGTTCTTTCACTCTGTCAGTTGTAAATTCAAGGTCTGCCTTCAGTAATTCTGCTGTTATCATATCTTCGCCAGGGGCTTTACCGTTCTTAAGAGTCTTTATTGCCCTTCTTATCTCAGCTTTGCTCACAGGTCCCGTGTCTATGTCAGCTGTGTCCTGCTGTTCGTTGACGTCTTCATTGATCGGGTCGGCTGGCTCTTCTCTATTAAGTATCTCCATAAAATGCTCTTTCCACCGCTTCCTTCTATCTTCATTGCTGGTTAAGGCGTTACCATTTCTGTCGTTGACTACTGTGCTCTGCCTTGGTTTATCATTGCAGATCGTTTTAGTTAAGCTGTAGAGAGTCTTCATGTTTTGCCTACTTGCTGCTTCTTCCGCTTCTTTTGCTATCCCTTCTGACCAATTCCTCTTGTCTCTGCGTATTTGCCTTTTCACTTCTCGGTCTTTGGCTTTGTATTCTACTCGCCTCTTTTCTTTCAGTCTCTCGGAGTTGGTTCCATCAAGTTTTAGTTTTATCTCTTTCCTCTGCTCAATCAGGTCCCACGCTTCTTTACTGATCCATGGCTTAACTTTCTTTGTCTTATATCCTAGGACTTTCTTTGCCGTCATATTGTAAGTCTTTTCAAGGATGTCGTTTGCCTTCTCCAGCACGGCTTCTGGCTGATCTATTTCATCATCTTCCTGCTCCTCCCTCTGCAATATCTCAAACCTGTTCCTTAATTCCAAACGAAACTGCCTCCTACTCTCGCCACTCTCCAGCTTCTGAGTATCATATCTCGTCCTTCTAATTCCACGTCTTTTAGGAGCTGCCGATAGCTTTAGCCTCAATTTGGTACAAACCAGGTGGTGGTCACTGGCGATATCAGCTGATCTTATGGCTCTTGTGTCCAGCACAGATGTTCTAAATTTCCTGTTGATTAACACATGGTCAATCTGATTGCAGGTGCGCCTATTAGGGGATATCCATGTTTGTTTATGGATCTCCTTATGTGGAAATATCGTACCTGTGATCACCAGGTCATTCATGCCGCAAAAATCGCATAGTTTCTCGCCATTGTCGTTCCTGATTCCGACTCCATGCTTACCCATAACTCGTTCATATCCTTCTACATCGCTTCCAACCTTTGCGTTCAAATCACCAGTGATAACCAGCAAGTCGTGTTTCGGTGTTTTGTCCACTATTGCCTGGAGCTTCTCATAGAAATGATCTTTCGCCTCTTCGTCAGTGTCATTGGTGGGGGCATATACATGGATCAATGTTAACTTGACATGCCTAGAATGGAATCTGGCTCGGATTATTCGCTCATCGACAGGTGCCCAGTGACGGTCAATGCTTCCGCCGCATCTTTGCTCAGCATGATGGCCACGCCGTGTTGGTGAACTTCGTCGTCCCTGCCAGAGTACAGAAATGTCTCACCTGTACTTAGAATGAACTTCCCCGATCCACACCATCTGCTTTCACTTATACCCATTATCTGCAACTTAGCCTCTCTCATTGCTTTCGCCGCTTGGGCTGTCCTCCCTTGTGCATACAAGGTTCTCACGTTCCAGTTTCCTATCCTCAACTGTGTTTTTGGGTGCACTATTGGCGTCCTCGGTTCCAGAGCTTCCATGTGGCTTTCACTCTGGAACGTCATGTTGTGTGCCTCTCGGCCCCCAAGATTCGGTAGATTGCCTCTTACGTGTAAGGTTTCTGTAATCATTCACTTTTTACGAGGTTAGGTGATTAGCCTAACGCCCAACCCCCAACCTGGAGGGCCAGGGGCTGTCCTTTGTCAGGTCTCTGTCCCTCGACCAATCCGGTACGGTTGCACCCGCCAGGGACTGAGTCCCCACCGGCATAGCTCTTGGGGTCACTGAGACACACAAGCTCCACCACCGCGACAAGGTGACAGGCCCAGGGTGGAGATGGCACTCATTAAGGGCATGATTTCTAGCCCAAAAATACAACTCTTGAAAGCACCGTTTCTTGTTCGTTTGATAGCTACAGATCATTCTGAAGTGATTTATGATGCAAAGCAGGATATCAATCCATTCTGGGAAATTGGAGCCTATACCCCTGTGCTATCTGAGCTGATTTTCCAGAAGGTGGCTACAGAAATTGATGTTTTTTGTTACCTTTTCTGAAGTTATTTATTTATTTATTTTTTTTAACGTAATTTCACATCATTAAGTTAATAGATTACAATGGTCATTAGCAAATATTTATAAATCAAAAATATTTTTCTCCTATCCCCCCACCCCCTCCCTCCCTGATTTGCTAACGTAGCCCCACTCTCTCTCAAACGTCTTTTAACCGCACAACGATTTGGCTTTCAATTGGGCGCGCGCTCTGAGCTTAGAACTAAGTCGCCAGAGCTAGCGTTTCATTTGGCTTCCTGAAGCAAAGGTTTCCTGAGGACATCATTAAGTCTAGTGAGGGAAGAAGTCTTACGAGTGCAGCGTCCTGCCTCGTCTAATATCCTCCCTCTTTTACTTCTCTTTTTGAGCTAAACGGGTAACTTTCAGTTACTCGGGCGTGAACTATAAAGGATAGCATGTCGTGTGCTTTGCTTGAGGAGGTGACCGTCTTTGGCTTTAAAAAGTAGGTCTTAGGGATGATGTCTATTCGGACAACGTGAAATTTCCGCGAATTGTTGACCCAGCTAAAGACTTAGTATATTTTTGTGGTGGAAAAGGGCGCTAACCCTTCCCTTTTCAAATGTTGATTTCAACAGCCGGGACTTAAGCTGATATGGAAAACACCAGCAAGAATGGGCAAGGATATTCTCTTCAAGAAGCGTCAGTTTGAAAAGCTATTCGACTATTTTCGCCGTTATAACTGTAGCGTTGTTAGGCTAGCGATCGATTAGTCGAGAGGTGCGATTTTGGTCGGATTTCCGGACTCAATGTCATAAATAATTTCCAGATGTTCGTTCGGCGTGATTCTCATTACGTCTTGAATTTACAATGAAGACGGAAAATCAATTCAAAACGCTGTCTTGCCCCGATTAAGCCGATTCTGTTGTCGAGGGCTAAGCTTGAGCGCTTAAGTACCGGATTTTGGTTGAGATTTAAGATGCGAATGCGCCGTTAATAATTGCCAAATATCACACTTGTTTAGTCGGATCACATGTCATGTCCGCATTTCGCTCAGGTGTCAATGTCACATCTAATTCCAAAGAAAAGCCCCTCTTTTCTCTTGCATAGTATTCCCTGACCTTACTTTCTTGTGATGAAACGTAACTGGAGTATTGTTAATGACTAGCATATTCCTTCAGCTTAGAAAGTCACAAAATTTGCTCAATTTCTGTAGCCACCTTTTTGAAAATCAGCTCAGAAATATATTCGGATTTTGTTAAAAGGCGGCCCGCGGCCCACCACAAAGCCCACGGCCCGGCGGGCCACTGCTCAGTAAGTAAGTAGGTACGTAAGTAGGTAAGTCCATTTTCCGTAAAGGTTGGGCATGCCGAAGGTTATTCGCGATCTTTCATCGATAAATACGATGTCTTTTAGTGACAGGCGCTACCCTTTTCTTTTGGGCCTGGGAATGAGGTTAACGTAGTTCGATACCCTAATTCGTTGTATCTCGTAGGTTTCGAAAATCTTCGCTGGATTTCATACGGTTGTCGGTTTTATAGCTACGCTTGCCATGTGCCACGACAGGTTGACGAGCTCTCAGTCGGCTTTATTCGTAGGGACGTGTATGCAATTTAAAATGGCTGCCGCATTCCTCATGCGTGGATTTTCAAGGTGGCAGTTTGTGGTTCTTGGAGGGAAAAGACAGGTTTCCAATACCGTAAATCAAAAGAACTACTTTTAAGGAACACTCGGCTGCTTAAAAAGAGGAAGTCAATGAGTTCATAGCGAAGAAATTCGTGTTCGAGATTGTGTCAAGGGGAAACATGTGCCAACGCAGACAAGATCTGCAAATCATCACTTGAGCTGTAGAAGTTCACGGAAATTTTTGTGTACTCCTGGAAATACACTTTACGAGATACTACAGGTTTGAATGTGAATTTTACCGTGCTTTATGTTAAATTGAATGAACTATCATATTTCAAATAGCTTTGGTGAAATTTTCGAAAAACATACCTAGTTGCTTTTAGTGACTCGGAGTGCGCTTGGATCGGTCTCCTTCACGTACATTCATTCCATGTACCTTCATTTGAGGCGAAAATTGAACGTATTTGCTTTTCAAGGGTGAAGACAGATCTGTCTAAATTTTTTTTAAATTAGGAGAGCTTATTTCATGTTTATCTGTGTCTTGATTCACGCTTATGTAAACCATGCGAGAGCCAAACCATATCTATTACTGTTCCCTGTGTATTTTTAAAAGTGTAAACAAACCGAAATCCTTCAGCATATACCAAAATGCGCCTATATAGCAACACGATCAAATTACGCTGCACAATTTTGGCGCTGACTAAAGCTATTTATTTACCCCTCTGGATTTTATACAACATTGCTTCTTTACTGCAATATTCTACAATCGTTACACGGGCCCGAAGCATTGATTGACTAATAGACCGCAGGTTTAGAATTCCTTTAGTTGCTAATTTTGCTACAGATCATAGTTTGAAACCTACCTCGAGGACTTGAGCTTCCCTTACACTTGGTCAATAACGCAAATAGAGATACCTAGAGAATAATGGCAGTCTTAAAATCCCCCTCTATTACTTCGAAAATAACCTCCCTACAAATTTGCAACCCCACCAACATGGAACATACACTTACCGAAGTAACATCCCAGCTTTGCAACTTTTTTTCATAAATGCACTAAACAGGAGTCAATAAAGCAGACAAAAAAAATTACTGTAAACGTAACAGTCACATATAATTTATTGATCTTTGAAGAGATTCCCTTCATTTTCTTACGATGACTTTTTTCAGGGTTACTCGAACAAAGGAAATAACTTTTCATTGTGGTAGCTGAAACCACATGCACTCCTTCGAGTGCCTATTTTTTATTCAGATAAAAGAAACACTTGTAAGTAATCCATCTAATAACATTATTTTAGTTTATTGAGTACACATTTTTTAAAAAGGTCTTGTGACTATCTGTATCAGCTTTTGCTTCGGCGAATGAGGTCACATTACAAGTCCCCACTGAAGGTTAAAACCAGACCCCAAAAAGTCAAACTGCCCAGGGCCCGGTTGTTCGAAAGCCGATTAACGTTAATCCACGATTAAAAGTTAACCCAGGTTTTCATCACACTCGTTTAAAATGGTTTTAAAAGCTGATCATAAGCTAATGGTAAAGAAACGTCAAAGTCAAAACTGAGGGACAAAAATCTTTTGAAGGACCTTTGTTGATTAGTAATTAAACTCGAATTAAAGTTCTCGTTAACCCCGGATTAGCTTAATCGGGCTTTGAACAACTCGGCCCAGAACGTAATCACATGTTGGCAATCAGTAAAACTTGTAAAAGCTACTAAACCCCAAATTCATGAGATAATTTCATTAGATAAGAGTTTCAAGTCTGTTAAAACTTACGTCGTTTCAGAACGAACGTCCACTATGTTGACAAAATTCTGGGTCATCGACGTACGAACATTTATATGTCGGGCGTACATATATAGGATCAAACGTTTTTCCTCTGAGGAAAAAAGGAACAGCTACAACGATCGCAGAGTATTAAAATGATGGAAATAACAAACGAATCGAGTCTCTCCGTTGTCCATCGACAAGTTGGTCGACCACACTTACATGCCGATGCACAAGACATCTCAGCATGCGCTGTAGTGGACCAAATATCTGAAAATAGTAAAAATAAAACACTTACTTTTTCCGACTTTTTTGTGTTAGAAAAAGAAGGGTCCAACCCGGGTCGTCGGATTACCAAGCGGAACGTTACCACTAGACTACCGACGACTGACTACCGAAATTAGCAATTTTTGGGCTAGATATCCTTACCCCAAATATATAGGCTAACTGCTAGCTTAAACTGCAAGCTATCTGAGCTAAATTAGGCTAAATAAATTATCCATTATCTTGAAGTGGGAGTAAAAAAAATTGCCAGGGCCGTGAACTGAGGTGAGGTGGGCCGCGGGCTGTGGGGCTGTGAACTGGGAAGTGGGCCGTGGGCCGCTGGGGCGTGGGATTTGAGGTGGACCGGTGGAATATATCTGAGCTGATTTTCCAAAAGGTGGCTACATAAATTTAGCACATTTTGAGATTTTCTAGGCTGAATGAATATGCTAGTCATTAACAAGATTTCAGTTGCGGTTCATCACAAGACTAAAGTAAGGTCAGAGAATACTGTGCAAGAGAAAAGAGGGGCTTTTCTTTGGAATTAGACATGGCATTGACATCTGAGTGAAATGAAACATGACCTCTGATCCGACAAAACAAGTGTGACATTTAATTAAACAGAAAATTTCCGGTATTTCTGAATTTCCGGAAAAAAGGACAAGCTCGGGAGGCTGACCAAAATTTCGAAAGGGATAATTCGGAAATTATTGTTCCAATCTTTTCTTCACTGGAAATTCCGAAAATCTTGAATCAATGAATCGCGTCTACAAAGTTATTGTATGGCGAGTTTGATTGCTGAGTTTATTCGAACGAATTCAAATCCTAGTATTTGAGTATTGGTGTGTCCCTCACAGAAATCAGAAATGTAAATTAAATGCAAAGAGATCAGTCACTGGAACAAATCAGTTGGATTTTTTCATTTTCAATTGATTTCGATACGTCGCGTACCTGTGAATTCAGTGGTACGGCAATTAAATTAGAGTCGGGTGTTCGTTATCTTATATTGTCAATCTGAATCTTTTAATTTTCAGCAAAATACTGTGTTGACTTTTAAAAGGCAGGCCTAAGAAGAGATGGTATTCATACCATTAAACCTGACAATGACGATGCATTTAAGGATTTTTGCGACCAAACAACAACCAGAGGAGGGTGGACAGTGATTCAGAAAAGACTGGACGGTTCTGTTAACTTCTCTCTTGGCTGGGATGACTACAAACGAGGCTTTGGTAATCTAGTGGTGAATTTTGGCTTGGAATGGACAAGATTCATCGCCTGACAAAAGAAGGAAGAAGGCTTCGCGTGGATCTTGAAGACTTCAGCGGAAATATAGCTTAAGCCGAGTACAGCTTGTTTCGTGTTGCAGATGAGGGAAGCAATTACAGTCTGACGCTTGGTACATACAATGGTGAGCATGGAAAGAATTAGATTCAGATAAAAGAAGGAAAGATGGTAAATTTTAAACCTTGTCAAAAAAAGAAAGGTTAAAGGTTCCTCTTTTCTGTTTTATTTACCACGTTAACATTTAGAATCCTAGTTGTTTACAACCACATGAGGATTTTCTTGATTGCTAATCCTAGTGTATGACCTGTCTCGATACGAGTTCTTAGTAGCTTAGCGATCGGTTAGTCTTAGTGGGACACCTTATGATGTTTACACAATGTACTATTCTTTATCATCATAGTCCTGACGTAGATTGGAGCATGCGTACAGAAGCCGTCATTTCAAGGCAAAAAACTGAGAGCTCCATTTAGGCAAGGAATACCTTTTTGGGGTAAGGCACTGACCTTCACTATGTAGGCCTAACCGACTAATTTAAAACGGTTTGCTGTCATGCTGCCTGAAATAAGTTAAAAGGTACTATTACGTCAGCTAGTTTTCGTTGGTGTGTACATATGAACCTGAGATATGAAGCATAAAACGGGTTCGAAATAAGTTTTTGTTGTGTAAACATCATAAAGTGTTCATCTTGATTAGAACGTCTTGACCGGTGTGCGCCCGAAGGGCATGGGTTCCACTCCCGTCAAGACCCAGATTGCGGAGAGAGGAGGAGTGGGGGCGGTTAGAAAGATTCACGCAAACACAAAGACTACGGCAACGAGGACACTAGAAAAGGAAGGGTTAAGCAGCAAAACGATGGCTCTGCGCGTGCGTTAAAAATGTTAGCAAAGCAGCAACGTAAACTGAAAGCATTCAAAGCTTTATGGAGAATAAGTGTAGCAGGGAATATTTCTTTCTCCATTATAAGTTGAAAGCCTTTTCAACTAGTTATGTTCCTGGTTAATTCGGCTACTTGGTGAAAGTTAATTGGGTTGGAATAACCTTTAAGTGTGATATGATGTATGATTCAGTGAGTGACACAGGCATACTCGGAAAAAAGGAAATCCGAGTGCTCCTATCAGGAGTCGAACCTAAGACAACTTCCGATTAGTAGATCGGATGCTCTACCACTGAGCTACAGGAGACTCGTTGGAGCTCAGGCCATTACTCTAGGTTCATAGGAAAAACATCCTGCATACTGATAGGAGCGCTCGGATTTCCTTTTTCCAAGTATGCCTGAGTCACTCATTGAGTAATGCATCAATCTCATACTTTAAGGTTATTCCAACCCAATTAACTTGCACCAAGTAGGCGAATTAACCAGAAACATAACTAGTTACAACTACTTCGTTTGTTGTCGAGCACAAAATTTTGTCCATAGCAAAAAATCCAGTGTGGAAACTGAAGTCATCGATTATAAACGGCAAAAAGAGAGTATCGGCAAAACATCAGTTTCCCTTTTCAAAAATGAACACTTTTTTAGTTTTCCATAACAAACGTGGCAGTTTTAACGTCGATAACTTTGAACAACTCGTTTTACCCAGTCTGGGAGACAACTGTCGACAACTACGCCATCGTCAGTGTTCGTTGTTAGTTATTAAACTCTCACACGCAAAAACAAATTTATCGATCATTTTGGGCTTTTCAGGAAAAGCTCCATCGAGCACTTATAGTTGTCGAATATCAGTTTATGTTGTTGATTACTGACAAGCATTTAAGATGCCAACAACTTTTTCTTCAGTCTGTGGAGGCACACTAAAGATGGCGTAGTTGTCACAGACAGGGTAAACGAGTTTTTCAAAGTTATCGACATTAAAACTTCCGCGTTTTAAGCCTGTGATACCGTGATATTAACAATGGGATGTTGTGATACTTTTACGGAAATTAACTAACTTCTCTTCGATCTTGTGTGTTTTCCCAGGAACAGCTGGTGATTCCCTTTTCCTTCATCGTGGCATGCAGTTCAGCACAAAAGGTCGAGACAACGACAATGCTGTCGGGAATTGTGCCATGGGTTACAAGGGAGGCTGGTGGTACAATGCCTGTCACGATTCCAACCTGAACGGCCGCTATGTTAAGGGGAACCACTCTACTCATGCTGACGGTGTGAACTGGTATCGCTGGAAGAGTAATTACTACTCCGTTAAACGAGCTGAGATGAAAATCAAACCCGTTTATGATATGAACTAAGTGCACTTGGCGGCATTTTCTCTGTGCCAGTTTATATCTTACTTTTGAAAAAACGTAACAATCTAAATGCCGATGCACCAATCAAATAATCCGTGGTGTCCAACGTGCATGAATTTCATATGTACAGATCACTCCTTTAATCCTATGTAGATCGGAGGGGGGGGGGGGGGAGGGGGGTAATTTTGCCCCCTGCGACTTTGAACCCGAATAATATTTTTAATGGTTGTTACTAGAATGGATACTCTAAAATGAGGTTGGACACCTTATGTTAAAAATTTACCAAGTTCAAAATTACCAATTTCGCCGGCTAACCTTCGTTGGTCTAGTGGATATAGATAGGAGATATGAAGCATGTGGCCCGGGTTCGAGGCGTGCACTAATTTGAGTTTTTAAACTTCTTTTATTGTTTGAAATAAGATTTCTGTTGTGCTAAAATCGTACGATTTCTATTGTGTAAAAATCATAAGGTGTTCAACCTTGTTTTGGAGTATCCATTCTGGTAACAACCTTTTTTTAAACTTATTTCAGAGAGTTACCATCACAACAAATGACAGCTAACCGTTTTTAAATCAGTGCTTAGCCCTAAATAGTGTAGATCAGTGCCAATCCTCACAAACGAGCTCTATTGTCTCAGTTCTCTGCCTTACTAATGGGATTCTGTTCTCGTCTACGTCAGGGCTTTCACGATTAAGAATACTACATTGTGTAAATACCATAAGGTGTCCACCCTTATTTTGGAATATCCATTCTAGTAACAACCGTGGAAAATTTGTTTAGCATATCAATATAACTGAATACGCCGCATAATTATCATTCGGAATTTTAAACGTGCTTTTCTTTAATAAAACACTCTCGACCTAGTTTCCGTATTTAGAAAATTTTACCTTCTCTTTTCCGCCGGCGCCATAACTTATGTTATTTAAGTTTACATAGATCTTTTTGTGTTTAAAGTTTCGTCGGTTTCTTTGGTAATTAGAACAATAATACGAAAGCAGAGTTTGCGCGAGCAATTAGTGTAATTTTAATTTATTAAGAGTTGGATTGTATTTGGAAATATGTAATTTCTCTTTGACCTATTCAAGTTTTCGGATGAAGCAAAGTTTGGTGGATCAGAAAAATTGTAAACTGCGGCAGTTAATCCCACCACAGATTCCTCGATAAATAAGCAAAAGCTATCGTTGTTGTTAATTTGCATTAGGGAATTTACGAAACCACGAAGGCAACTCCAGCGGAAGCGTCACTTGGAAATATAATTTCGTGTTACTTGTACTACTTCCCGATTATTGCAATTTGTTGAGCTTGTACAAATTTTAATCGAACTATCCAGCATTAGCATAATCTTTTAGCGTTTTATCACGAATGCTGTTTTCAAATTGGCTACGCTACTCACTATCTAGTGAATAGAGTGATTGAGCCTAACAGTGCGCGTGGCGTGACTTATTTGTGTCATTAATCAATAAAAACATGAACCTGTTTTGCTGTTACGCTTTGAACGACCAGTAGATTTATACTTAAACAATTAGATTATTCACCCTCGATTTCTATATGCGAGATAGTTGATTTAGACTTCGCCTTCAATAACTATCACATGATAGAAATTTCGAGTTCATAATCAAATTGTTAACTGAGAAGTGGTGCAAACAGCGTTCAAGTTGAAACAGAAAATTATGAATGCTCATGCTCTCCACGAAATCTTGAATTTCTTTGTCGAATACGACTTCACGTGTGCCAAACCTATTAACGAGAAGTCAACGTTACAAACCAATAGGATTTAACAAGAAAACTGAAAAGGCCCTGCACGTGCGTTATAAATTTTGAGACATTTCTTCGCCGTACCAAAGTTAATAACGCATTTTAAAAAAATACTTATTCGTACCCGGGACTTTAAAAAAATGGGTGCTAGGTCCGTTATTATATGTAGTAGTCAGTAGTGTAAAAGTCACGGCGATCACTTCAGGGCATCGAAAACAACGATGTTGGAAAGTGTTTGTAAAATCTCATTTCCTGGAACTGATATCTGATATTTAAATAGTTAATCCATTTGAGCACCGTTGAAATTCTCAATAATCTGACTTACAGGATGAATGTGCTGTGAACTACTTTTAAAAAAAAAATGTTAACGTGTGGTTGTGCATGTACCTTCGTGGAGAATCGGACGCGCGCGCGAAGGGATGGGAGCGTGGGGGTAAGGAAAAGCTACTAGCGCTCGCTCTCGAGAGTCCTTACCTTCTACTTTTGGTACACCCAGAGGCTCAAGAAAAGATAGCCTGCGAAGATGAAAATATTTTGCATGAAAAGAGCGTATACTGTACAATAATTGAAAATGGGTATCGTCTATTTTTGCTTTCAGATTCCGTGCGCGCCGTCATATAGGAATTTTTTTACCTCATAGGGTTTCTGTCGATGTTCTGTCGGATGGAGTGACGTTTAATTGACAAAATGAAATCCAAGATCCTGGCACTTGACATTCAAATGTCCCTACAGTCCGTCACAGTTATCAAATTTGATAACCGGGGCCAAAAACAAAAAAAAAAACAGTCAATCACTCCTCTCCTCCAGGACATTGCCTAAATCCCCCCTCCCCCTGCACCGACAAAATAAACGCCTTATTTCTCCCCAATTACACTCACCTCGCCCCCGGGCCGTGGAGCTACTACAGGCATTATTTCCTGTGGTAAAGCCAGTGAAGGCGTTGCGTACATGAAAAATATAGGACGCGCGAGGGAGGGAGACACGCGAGAAGAAAAGGAGCGCCAACCCGAGAGGCCCACCAAATTGGTTTCCTGACCCCTGTCACCCCCTATTACTAACTATAGCATCAAATTGCACCCTACGCCCGTGAAACTCAAGTCGTTTGTAAATCAAATGCGTTGTACCAGGCAACAAAGATGTTTTTTGCCTATTCTGCATATTCCAAGCTTTACACAGATAGTTTAATCCTTTCCATAGCTTATTTATTCGAGGATAAATTAAATTTTGAAAGTTTTGTTTGGAGCCGCAAAGTTCTTTCCTAGCGCATGGGTATAATTAAATATGCAATTGTAAACTGGCTACCGCCCTTATGCCATTCAACATGTTAAACGGCAAAATCGAAAACTGGAGCTCCCAACCGCTCATTTCGATAAATATCTGTTCGGAATACCCTAATTGTCTCAGAGATTATGATAAAGGCCTGGATAAATTAGGAAACATTGTTGCGGAAACATTGTTGCGGAGGCAAATGTTTCCCAGTTTAGCCGGGCTGGAAACATATGTTGCAGAAACAAATTTTGCTGCTCTGAAACAAGAAAATGTTTTTGCCCTATGTCAAAAACATTTTTGCTACCTGAACACAAATTTTGCTTCCGAAACATATGTTTCCCAGTTTAGCCACCATGAAAGCAATGTTGACTAGTTTCCAGTTCTGCTCATTAAAATGTTTCCTAGTAACAAAGTCAGTTTATTATTATGCGCATGCGTGACCCTCTGTTTTCCGAAACAGTTTCCTCGTCTAGCCACCGGGAAGCAAAACATTTTGTTTGCTTCCCGCTAGTTTAGCCACCTCGGAAACATAACAAGAAACAATGTTTCCTAGTTTATCCAGGCCTTAAGTTGCAAAGGAAATCCAAAATTCTCTTCGGCTAAAAATTGGCAGCTCAAAATATCGTAACACTGGAAAACTAATACCTTTCGTTTTCAAAGGGGCAAAAAGTGTAAAACAGCTCAGTAGTAAATTTAAGGAATAACATTCCATTCCTAAAACTTTCTGCCGACCAATCTGCACTAGCTTACAAAAATATGCCTTTAAAGGGGGGGCAAAACAATCTAGGAGCACGGAAGACAACAGTTTTAAGTATTTTGCATAAATTTCCCCGTTGGCTGCTCCTGACTAAGGCAATTTGTCATAACACCAACAAGTGTAGCCATCTTTGAACATCTGTTGAACAACAAACATTGAACATCGTTGAACTATATGTGTTGGCTTTAATTATATCAGGTAACTCTAAATTCAACTGACAGAAAAGATCCCGCATCAAATACAGTGAAAGATATAATTTCCTAATGCATCCCTTTTTTTTAGTTCTTGAATTACCAGTTAGTGAGGACAGTTATTGGCAGAGAAGGCCCAAAACAAATACCGGATACAATTAGGTTATGCAAATACCTGCAGGAGTAGAAGACATAGATTATTCAGATCGTCTTCTTTCTTTGATTCTCTTTTTTTAATCTAGCCACAGAATATGTTTTTACAATCTTGAGCGCCAAAGGAGAACATGGGCCGAGTAGCACGTTTGGGTACTCAGGATAAAGTCATTTTACACAACGGAATCCAAATTTGGACTGTTCCCGCTTCATGAAGCTACGTCATTGAAGCTTCAGGTGCTTCCGGTGCTAATGGCACGTTACAGACGAGCCAGCCCATTCCACCGATTCCTTGGAGGCTAGGTGGCTTAGGAGCAAGGATGAGAGGAATTTTCCAACTTGTTCGAGGATTGAAACTTAAAATCCTAGTGGGACAAGAGGGTGGCACAAGCGACAATTTCCTTGACATGCCAGGGGGAGGGGGTGGTGGGAGTCTTATCACTTTTATGGATTACACTCCACTAATCATCGCTAGTGGGGGAGGGGGAGGGGGAGGGGGAGCAGCTCGCGTCAATTTCACGGACTGAGACCCGGGTTAGACAACAGAGAATGGGACCCGGTGTGGTGGAACCAGGTGTAATGTGGGACGGATCTGTAATGCCGACACAGGGAACATCGATTCCAAGCTAGTTGCAAGAGGAGGGGAAGGAATAAGTGGGGATGGCGAAGGGAGCAGTGTAACTGGAACACTACCCTTGTCTTTTATAAATTGGGGAACCGGATGAGCTAGTGGAGGCTTTGGTAGGGGCTCGTTCGCCCTTGTACTCGGCGGAGGAGGGGGCGGGTACTCAGGTGGGGGAGTGGTCGGAACTCAAACTAAAGGTACCGCAGTGGGAGATGGGTCATATAATGGAGGAACAAATCAACAGAACGTAACAGGTGTAAATAAAGGCAATGGTAAGGTCATCATTACTGTGATGAGTTAAAGGTGCCAGGTCACCCATGGCCAGGACTTTTGAGTAACACTTAAATAGAGGTTAAATTAAAAAAAAAAAAAGCATGAAAACAGGAGTGAAAAAAGACTGACATCTGTGAAGAATGTAGAAGAATTTCATCATCCTAGATCCCTTTAAATTACATTAGATGTATCGTTTATCAATTTTCAGTTAGTATAAATCATTACAAGAATCAAATGTGACATATTTAGACAGCACGCAAGAAGAAACCAGTTCCGATTTCGCAAAGGTAGTGCTACTAATAGTACAACTGGAGTTACTTAACATACTGAAGTACCAAACAATATTTATTGTGATTGTTGTTACATTTAATGTGCAAATTAAAATATTGGTAATGACAACTGAATCGTCTGGTACATGCATGTATTGTTCTAGTGATAATCTCCAGTGTTTTTCTATATTCTTTAATGCTTTAAAAACATTTATAAGCTTTACGTAATACACAGAATACAATACTACCTTAACAAGAAGCTGTTTCCAGCTTATACTCGGGCCATATTGGACTGTGTGGTGCGTAAAGCCTACAATCTTTTACAGTCAATCCAGGTCATGCGTGAACAGTAATTCCAAGAATGAAATGAACATTCGAATTAATCTTTGTAATGTCCGACGTGTGAATGAAATGTTGGACATCTCTCTGGAAATCGTTCCGAAAAAGACGCATTAACTGAAAAAAAGATTCAAAATACTTGGGAAACAATTGTTATTCTTGAAATATTCAATTTTTCAATGTAAAGAAAAATTCATAGCTTTATACTGTCAATAAGCTAGGGAAATTTATACGGGAGCTCTGAAATCTCGTTGGCGATTTTGAAAACTTCAAAACTCCGTTCAAATTTCAAAAATATCGTTCACGCGTGACCTGGGTTGACTGTAACAGTGATAACCTCCAGCATCGCCAATTCCCCCAAATAGATAGTCTGCGAGCAAGCTCTCTTGGGGGTGAATCCTCTTTCCCCCTCCCGCCCCCAACCCCAAGAGAGCTTGCTCGCAGGCTATCAAATAGATAGATACAGAGATATAGTGAGGCAATAAGTAACCACCAGATAGAATTGTATTTCTTGCAGTCAGAATGAAATACAGTGGAAAACGACATTTGTCATACGAATGCTTTTTATAACCCCCGGGCTTTAATCTCTACGTTTTCACCTTTCGTTTAGAGACAGAAACCATTTGTACAGTCCTAATATGTATGTGACGCCGGGTCAATGACGGATCGTAATTTTCGGTATGATATAGACCCCAGAAGGAAGGGGGGGGGGGGGGGGTACTCCCTTATGTGACCTTAACGAGGACGTGCGACCCGATAGGGTATGGTTTTCAGGGTGTTTTGTCTCCAACGGGATATCTATTTCATCACTTTCTGTAATAAACAGGTATCTCTACATAAACCAATGGCTTAAACAGATTGTGATTGCCAATGCATTAAAATACAGTAAGAAACTAGTGTATTCTTATTTAATTCTAGGCTTAAACAGGGTGTAATTTTGGGTTAAATGTCTTAGAAAGGGCCTGAAAATTTTGAATTTTGTCTTGAACGGGTTAGGGAAATCGGAGAATTGTGTCTTAAACAGGGTCCGGGTTTGAACGCCCGGGCCACACCTCCCTACCCAAGCATCTGTTGATTATTCACCTTTCATTTGACGACAGAAACCGTTTCTACATTGATTGTTTTTCTATAGTAAACGTGAGACATCTTTATCTATCTTGGTCCGCGAGGTCATAGACTGATTTAGTCGTCAAATTTTTGGTTAAACAAAACTAACCTTGAGGCACTCAGGTTAGCCTAAAAAACACTCCGGTTAGCCTAAGAAGCACTCCAGTTAGCTTAAATAGCACTTAGCTTAGCTTAAATAGCTCCCCGGTTAGCTTAACGGTTAGCAGTTTATGTTGGGGTTGTTCATGCGTCGCATGCCTCGCATGTTTTGTTCATGCCTCGCACGTCTGGCTCGCATATTGTAAACACTCCTCAAGGCCCGAAAACAGAGAACGCGACCGAGAATTCAAAGAATTTGATAACACGACAGAAAACGTAACTCGTACCAGCCGAGTACAAAAAACGAGACCGAGAACAATAACTCGTGGTCCCGAAGTCTTATCTCTCGGCCCATCGCGACCCCAGAAAGAAAAAAGAATTTGATAATGCTACCGAAACCTTAACTCGGTCCGCCTTACGGCCCGAGTAATTACACTATTTGCGATAATATACAGTATTTACTATCTATCGTATATGCATACTATACTGCAGTACTAACGATTACACAACTTACCCACATTACTCAAGTACAATACTTACAATAGCTACGTTACTTGCAATACTAGCGACATTTGCAATGCTTTCAATACTGACAAACGAGATACAAAATAATTACGGTGTATACCAAAAAATACAACAAAGGTACTGACTGATTCAAAAAGTCCTGATACACTATACAGTTATGCGCGGAGAGTAAATTACATTTCCTTTACAAGTCAGTAAAATGCCCGAGCGACTAAAGTGATCGGAGAATTAAGAAGCTGCCATTCTTTGATGAAATCGTCACTTTTGTTGTTTTTAAAGGCAATATTATAATAAATTTTTCGGCGTTGGCGTAACTTTATTATAAAGAAATGCCAAAAGTTCAGTGGTTCTTCTGACAGGAAACAGAAGATAGAGAAGATAAGGGACCGTTAATTTTTTTTATGGGATAGATTGGGCTATGGGATTTTGGGGTGGGCCACGCGAAAAAAAAAAGGGGGGGGGGGGGGTGCCCAAAAACAAATTAAAGGAAAGGAGGGTAAAAAAGTGAACTGAAAAGTTTAAAAATTGATGAGAAATTTCCGTGCAGGACGAATGACGAATATAAGTGCCAACGTAATAGGTCACGTCTTGACAAAGCTGTCCATTGCTGTCTCACTGCAGTTTAAAGAGCTATGGCTTATTGCAGTTGTTTTCAGCTCCCTTGCTTTGTGGCCTTAACAAGGTATTGCGTTCTTAGAGCTGACATGTACCTCCATTGTTTTGTAGTTTATCTCGCATACAACAAATATTTAAAACTAAGACAGTCGGCAACTGTCTTGTAAGTCTCACGGATGCTACCGGTGATTTCTTTGGCAATTATATCAGGTTGTTTCTCAGGCAAGACTCGAGTTTCGGTCCTTCAGCGGACCTCGTCAGTTGCCGCTATGAGGTGAACTTTCTGGAATGAATCAACTATAAATCTGTTTCCACTTTTGTACTTATCGGGAGGATCGAACGCTCTTCTTTTTCTTTTAACTTCTTACGGTATAAAATACCAGGTATAATTATTTCGTAAACGGGGAGGGGGACACGCCAAAAAAATCCCTTTTGAGGGAGGGGGGGGGGGGTCATATAAGTAAAAATGGCTGGCGGGGGGTCATACAATTTCAAAATGACACTCCTCCAAATCCCACCAGCCCCCCCCCCCCCCCCCCCCCAACAGTCCCTAAAGATACTTTGCTACGAAAATACTGTAGTTTAACAGGCTCTGCAATTTGCACTGGTCCAAAAAGCTGCTTCGTTCGTCCGTTCGTCCGTTCGTCCATTCATTCATTCATTCATTCATTCATTCATTCATTCATTTATTCATTCATTCATTCATTCATTCATGACACTTGTATATAAATGGCGTTTATGTTTCTTCAAAACGAGAAAAACGTTTATTTCCTTTTTATTTTGATGTTAGTTTCGTTAAAAATTTGTAAGCTAGCCACCTCGTTTTTCGCTTCTTAATTTGCACACCAGCGAATTTCATTTGTGACAATTTTATTTAAGCGGTTTTTTCGTCTTTAGTGAGTTTCTATTTTTCTCGTGTACATTAAAAAACGTAGAAGAAGAGATTTGTTGAGTAATTTAACTATAAAAAATTGCGACAAAGTTGAAAACTGTAAAAAATTTTAAAACCATCTTGGTTAAAAGTTTAATAAAACGACGACGTTTCGACGTTCGCTTAACATCATTATCAAGTCAACAAAGAGTGGAATGAGAACGAATATAAATGTAAATTCCTAAGAGACACGAATATATGTGATTTTATCGCGATCCTGGGGATCTTCTCATTGCGCTGAGGCGACAGACTCGCACCCAGTCGCTATTTACGTGTTTTATGGGATACGAGGATGGATTGAGACGCGCGGTCTAAAAAATTAGCGGTCGCTATTTTTCCTTCTCCTCTTTCCATGACACCCCGCGCGCCTCAATCCATCCTCGTATCCAATCTTCTCACCCCACAAAACACGTAAATAGCAACTGCAATCGTGGACAAAACGGTTAAGAAAACGTACCCTTCCAAGCGTTTTGACAAGTAAACAATCGAACGACCATATTTTCCCCGCCCCCCTCCCCCCAACTCAATGTTGTTTGGTGGGTCACGAACAGTTTCACGGCAATCAGCATTTCCCAAATCAACATTGTATAGGGGGAGGGGGGGAGGGAGAAGGAACTTGTAGAAATTCGAGGGGAGGAATAGGAAATAATTGTTTTTGGTAGGCCGCGTTCAGATTTCTTAACGAGAATTGTCCACGATTGTAAAACAGACAAATTGTTTAAAAACAGAGATCTAACCCTGCACAGAAACCCGGTCGGGTGATATGTAATTGGACATTGGGTACTAATTAACGTCCAGGAATATTGCCGTTAATTGGTTCTAATTCGCGGAGATAATGGTTGTAATTAATTTGTAACGCAAAGAGATGCATTATCTCATCACCTCGCCAGTTATACAATGGTTTTTACGGGCGCCATTGACTCGCAAAGAAAGGCGTATATTGCATATTTGGCGCGGCAGAAGATATTACCAGCCGTAGAGATACTGAAACCATGCAACATTTCACTTGCATCGGTATACAGAATTCGAGACGAGTTCATATCCGTGAAACAGACCGGTCCCGTTTATACGCGCAGGAGGACCTCCGAGCAAGTTGTGCGCGCGTGACCAGAGAAAAATTATTCGCTGTTTGCGAGCGCTACGAAAAGAGGACGGACATTTTTCTTCCAGTAGGATTAAGGAGCGGGCTGGTCTAAAGCCTAATGAAGTAAGCAGCAGGACCGTTTGGCGTTTTCTGCACAAGGAAGGCTACCACTACCTGCAGGCGCGTAAAAAAGGCTTGATGTCCGAGGATGACATGCGTCAACGTGTTCACTTGGCAAAGAACATAACAAATAACCACTCTCGGGATATTTGGTGCAATACGGTTGCTTTCTATTTGGATGGTGTCAGTTTCTATTATAAAAGAAATCTGGTGGATCAAGCTAGAACGCCACAAGGGAGAGTATGGAGTAGAGCGTGCGAAGGGCTTATTCAGGGATGCACAGCTAAAGGATGCAAAGAGGGGAGTGGAGGTCGCGTTTTAAGATTAATGGTGGCCATTAGTTACGGTAAAGGAGTAATTGAGTGTCATGCATATGATAATCTGGACAGCCGTTCATTTGCCTCTTTTGTTAATGGAAAATTTGATTCTATGTTTGCAAGAGCAGACAAGAATGGTTCTCGCATGTTTGTACAACTCAACGCACCGAACCAGAATTCTGCTCTTGTTAGAAGAGTACTTAAAATAAAAAGGGCAAAACAATTATGTATTCCGCCTCGCAGCCGTGACATAGATGCTATCGAGAATTTCTTTAATCTTGTTTAAAAAAAGCTGAGAAAACAGGCTGTAGAATTAAACATTACGCGTGAGACATTCGATGAATTTTCATCACGTGTAATTAGAACAATGTACAACTTTCCATCAGAGGTAATCGACAAGATTATAGACACTATGGGAGGCCGTATGGATGCCATTATTACTGGAAAAGGACAACGCACTAAGTATTAATACTTGTATTCGATATACATTTATTATTCTTGCAACTCAGGACACGAAAGCAGTCTTTTCTGACCAAGTCATAATCAGAAATTACGTCACGCTAGTATTTTATTGTGTTACATAGTACAGCGTGCGTGACAGGCATGTCACAAACGTCAACAAATACCTTCTACAAGAGAAAATGTGTCCATTTCTTGCCGTAACATCTACCTTTCTTCCGTTTGTTTACATATAACTCTTAATAACGCAAAATACTTTAATTGCATACGATTAACAAGAAGACATTTAGCACTTTCAACGATTAACAACGATTAACAGCAGTTTTGTATTAAAAGAAATGACTATCTATTCTTTTCAAGAGCATTCGGTGTTAACCGTTGAAAACCTGTGTTAATCGTTGTTTTATTTCACCATTGCCTTGAAACTGTCAAGTTAATCGTTACATGCCGAATTCTAGGTCTGGCTCGCCACAAATAAGCCGGCTTACAAAACATCGTGCACATGGCGGGATTTCTCTTTGCTGCTCCCGCGGGATTTGAAAATTGAAATAAAAAATTCTCTAACGCACATTCATCATTTCCGTTTCACGTTCAGCTACTAAGCCATTTTTAATATACATGAGCGGACGCTTTCCTGTGCAGAAGATTGGAGTATCAGCAGTCAGGGAAATATCCTTTGCAAAATGAGTTTTTGGTGCGCGCTGAAATAGTTGTGATGCTTGTTGGAAAAGTGAACTGAAATCCCAAATTCCTTCAATAAAAATTCCTTCGCCGATAACCAGCGTTCATTACGATCCAGTTTCAGCGCCAGATGATAATGTTCACCACCGTTCTTATGTTTCTCCCGACAGCAACACCACTGAAATACTCTCCCTTTGCCTTGCAATTGAGAAAATGCGTACACAACTGCTGAGGCGAAATTTTCCCGGGTTGGAAATTAAGTAATATCTGCCTGGCTATATGTCACCAAATAAACACTGCGTAGGTCACTTCTAAGGAGAGAATCTTCGGATAACGATTTACCCGGCTCCTCTGAACTAGATTCATCACTTTCATAGCTTTTCAAAAGAATCATAGTGTTGGTGGTTACTAATTTCACTGAACAATGGCAAAACAAGTGGCCAGAACGACACGCGAGTTGTTAATATCACGACCGGCATGATCTATTTTTGGCTTGTTACATCTCTGCTAAATAAAACACTGACGTTAACGTACGCGTAACTTAGAGAACACCGACCGGTGTGTCTATCCACGGCTCCCGGGAAGTTCAAACTTTTTGAGTTCTGAGGAAATGGAAAAAAATTGGCTGACACAATCGTGGACAAAACGGTTAAGAAAACGTACCCTTCCAAGCGTTTTGACAAGTAAACAATCGAACGACCATATTTTCCCCGCCCCCCTCCCCCCAACTCAATGTTGTTTGGTGGGTCACGAACAGTTTCACGGCAATCAGCATTTCCCAAATCAACATTGTATAGGGGGAGGGGGGGAGGGAGAAGGAACTTGTAGAAATTCGAGGGGAGGAATAGGAAATAATTGTTTTTGGTAGGCCGCGTTCAGATTTCTTAACGAGAATTGTCCACGATTGTGGGTACGAGTCTGCTGGGGCAACGTTATAATGACGGTTTCTGATTGGCTCAAAAACTGTCATGTAAGCATGTCAGCACGGCACTTAAATGGGTTCGGCGCGCACAGATCAAAATTTTACTTCTGCGAATGGACATGCGACGTTGGATGGTGTTGTTAATTTCTTTTCATTTGAGTTTACAAAGCTTCCGACACTGTTCAAGGACCACTTAAAATATTTTTTTGTGGTGACCATGTACCATATACAGCGGATACAACTTTCTTCTTGAAGGTAAGCGAAAAATCGATGAAGAGAAATTTACTTAAAGGGGAAGTATCATGGGGTTTTTGGTATCTTTTGTTAAAAATGATGAAATAAGACCTTCAGTCAGCTGCCAAATAATTCTAGAATGACAAGAGGAAAGAAATCAACTTAAACCTTGAAAAGAACAACTCGTGATCTGTTCTAGCGCATTTTGGAAACAAAAATGCGAGAACTTGAAAAACATTAGCCTCACATTTTTCAAGTTTCAATCCATACCGGCCTACCCTGTCTCTGGCCAGAGGCACTAATCGACAGTTTTATTGCACTGGGGTGATAATTTACAACAAACTTGGCAATTATTTCGTTGTTTCTGCTGACAGACAAAAATTTTGGGTTTCTGAAATGACAGCAAATTTGCGTGATACTTCCCCTTTAAGGACGGTGCCTACTTTTGTTACTGCGCATTCGTTCTGCGCATCAGGAGATACTCGGGTTTCCTATGGGTGGTGCCTACTAATAAAAAGATATTTTTGCGCGGATTAAAACTATGCAGAGAAAGCAGAAGTTAAAAAGTGCTCTTGGTATCCAAAATGAAAATTAGGGGTAACCATGGATTTTTCAGAGATAATAAAGGTTCAATTTGGTAGAAAACGTCATACGTTGCTTTATATTTTACGTTTTTTTAGAATAATTGTGGCTTAATTATCTCTAAAAAATGCGTGGTTAACCCCAATTTCTTTTTGGATTCCAATAGCCCTCGAAAAGATCTGCTTTTCCCGCACAGTCATAAACCGCGCAAAAATACTAATTAGCGCAAAAATACGGAATTAGTAGGCACCGTCCTTGAAAGTCTCTCTTGAGTGTGAAAACGGCCACGGTAAATAACAATGAGCTTAATTTCCAATAAATTATGGCATTTTCAAAGCAAAAGGATCTTTTCTGATATCTCTTATCTCTAGAATAAATTGCTTTAAGAGCTCTGCTGCGTTCTCTTTCATGTTTTAGGTCTGTCAATTTGATCTTCTGGTCGTAGCGCCGAACGGTAGACTCGGTAATTTTTACAGTATTCTTCGCCGCTTGGTTTCTTTCAAATTTTTCAATCTCCTCGGCATCTAAGCTAGGATGATAATGCTTTTTTTTTTTTTTTCGTTTATGGGTTCTAGTATGGTTGCTCTTTTTATTCTTGTTCCTGGTTGTGAGGTTTATCCATCACTGTTTTCATGTTGTTGTTTATCCAGGTTTATCTCGCGGCGGTAAGAAATTTTCAGTAAAATTTGCTGGTAAAATATTTAAACCTACTAGCTCGTCTATTTCATCAATGGTAGGTGCTTTATGGACTGTAAATTTTTGCCTTTTCTTTGTTTTGACGTAAAAATAAAGCCGAAAATTCAAATAACCGGCGCCCCGAGAAAAAAATTCGCGAACGGAGATTACCATGGCTACAGTTTAACTAAAGTAAGAATTTCTCTTTCAATCAGCACACAATCTGTACTTTATCCGTTTACTCTCTCCAACAAAATGTTAGTATCTCGATCAAAAACTAAATTCAATTTTGAGACGGCATTACGGCTTTATAATGACGGCGTTGGGAGTACCAATACGGAATATGTTTTCTTCCAATTAGCCGTCATTATGAAGCCGTAATGCCGTCTCAAAATCGAATTTAGTTTACAATAATACAGTATTCGCACACAGAGTCACGTAAAGAGTTTGGCCCGAATAGAGTCTTTCTGAGTATTTAACTCAGGGTTCAATTCCATAATGAATAACATTCCGAAGGTTAGGCAATCGAACATTGATCTACATTTCTTTAGCAAATAATCTAAAAAAAGAGCAAGGCTGATTTCACGGAAGTATATTTTCCAATATTTCGAAAGGCACGACCTTTCTTCTTCAGGGTATGTTTGAGACTGACCCTGTGGCAAGATACGTTACAATTTAAACAGTTACAATAGATACCTGAAAAAAGGCTAAAGTTACATAAACAAAAACGTTACAATTTGAAATTTGAAAATACAACTGGTAAATAGGTATAAGCTAACGTTACAACGTGGTAGACGAAAACAAAATACGTAACAATGAGTTAATTACATAACTTAGGAAGATGAAAGACGGGAAAAGTGTTCATGTCTCATCTCTCTTATTAAGACCTAAGGGTTCAATAGTTTGACCCCTGTCGATGAGGTATGCCTCTCTAGCTTTGCGTACACTGTCACGATTAGATTTGATGAGTTCGAGAGGAATTAGTAGCATGTCAGAAGCGTTATGGTCGTTAGAAAGAAAATGTTCTGAAACTGTGGTGGGTTTGGAACGGTTTGTTTGTTTGTCGACTGGTCTACGGTGTTCGTTAAAACGGTCTTTAAGTCGTCGTTTTGTTTCTCCTATGTATTGTTTGTGGCAGCGGTTGCAGTGTACCATGTAAATAA
The DNA here is from genome assembly GCF_977016875.1 of Pavona decussata. Lineage (NCBI taxonomy): Eukaryota > Metazoa > Cnidaria > Anthozoa > Scleractinia > Agariciidae > Pavona > Pavona decussata. The sequence continues at coordinate 2,032,434 of NW_028145450.1, forward strand.
CGTTTTTAGAGTTACAATCTATATGATGAGTAATATGTCTAGTTTCGCCGGTAGAATGAAACGTGTAGCTGGTACGTCCGTCTGTTATGTAGTTGCAAGTTAAACAGTTGTCCCCACATCGAAAAGATCCATGGGGTAGGTTGTTTTGTGTGGGATTACGTAGTTTGGCGCTAACGAGTAAATCACTCAGGTTGTTTGTCCGTCGGAAGGCAACAAGAGGTGTGGCTTTGAAAACGTTAGCGGAGAATTGCTTGTCAACCAAATCAGTCTTCGATAGACCGTGTTGCTCAAGGTGCCTCCCGATTGCAGAATATTTGTGTTCGTTAATGCGCTGGTGTAAATGACGGGCGGTGTACTCGATATAATCTGTGTCGCACAGATCACATTCAAATTTGTAGACCACGTACTGATTGTTAACAATAGGGGGCTTCTTCTCTTTTGGAGCGAGAATTTGGCCAATCTTCTTAGACTGAAAGACGGGTTTAATTTGGACTCCAAAGTTGGCGCTCAAAATTTGCATTTGCTTCTTGACGGAGTTAGCTGATTGCTGATCTTTACAAGGTAGTGGGACCATGATGGTAGAGCTGTCATCTCTTGTACTCTGCGTGCGAATACTTTATTATAAACACATATATTCGTGCCCTTTAGGAATTCTTTTACGTTTATATTCGTTCTCATTTCACTCGTTGTTGACCACAGGCAGCCCAAGCTCAATATCAGAGAACCGTTGAATTATAAGGATTTGTATGGGAATACAACGGATTTGTGTAAAATGGCAGACACCAACATCGTTTTCTCAATAAAATCAACTTACCCTGTTTCTACTTGTATTCTTCGTCATTTATCAGCTTTTGAAGCCGATTCGATGCGATTTCGGCGAGTTAGTGTCATTCGGGATTCCACTGTTAAGTGTAACGAAAGGCCGAACAGTATTTCAGTCATGCCCGAAGCACGAAACGGAATAAATGCGTTGAAATCATCCCTAGTGTCCCAATTCCTTCATGGAATCAAAGTAGAGATGCATATCTATCCTGCCAGTGCAACTCCGACTCAATTGAAGCCCTATCACGTTTGCTAGGAAGATTTTCTTTCAAGTCAGCTCGCTTCTGAGATTTCGAAAGATGCGCGGCCAGAACGCCATGGACACATTGGACGTTCGAACAGCACGCTGGGTAACAAACGTTCCCTGGCACGGGCGGAACAGCGGCCAGCATGCAGTTGTCCACAAGCAAACAGATTTGTTTCTGGGGCCTCCTCGTGTCCTTTTTGTCAAGACAGTCAAAAGACCATTGTTTCCATCGACCAATTAAAATTACTGCAGGACTATTCAACCTAAATTTCCGGTACAAAATCAAATATATGGACAACCTTCTGTCCTTTTTCCCAGAAATTTGGAATTTCCGGGAATCTTCCGTTCCATTGGTCATACCATTTCGCCAAATGCCCAGGGCCCGGTTGTTCAAAAGCCGATAAACGTTAATCCGCGATTAAAAATTAACGGAAGGTTTTCTGCCTGCTCATTAAAATTGTTTTTTTAACTCTAATTTTAAGCCAGTGGTAAAGAAAAGTCAACGTCAAAACTGAGGGACAAAAATCTTTTTGAAAAATATTTATTGTTATGTAACTAAAGTCTAACCAAAGTTGTTGTTAATCCAGAATTAGCGGGCTTTGAATTGCTGGGCCCAGCCCCGGTTTCTTACGGGATTTAAAAATTACACTCGCGTTTTCTGAATAAATTTGCGATAATTTCTACTCATTTAGCTTGTGTAATGTGGTCGAACTATCCAGGAGCTAACGTCGTAGGAGCGGCTTTAAGGAAAAGGAAATTAAATCATCATGTGTTCACGTTTTTCATAAAACCTTGAATGGCGATTACACGTCGCTGTTTTGTAGATGACGACAAAGAAAGGTATCAAAGTTTTTAACGCACGTGCAGAGCCAGTGTTTTGCTAATTAAAACTATTGTTTTTTGACGTTCTTGTTGTGGTCGTCGTCGTCTCTGCACGTCCCAACGATAACGAAAAAGTCACCTGAAAATATATCTTTATTTTATTTATGCTGCCTCGCGATTATTTCAACTCGTTCAAATTCTACAGAAACTACCCAGAAATAAAAATGCCGTTCCTACGACGTAAGCTCCTGGATAGTTCGACCACATTACACAAACTAAATCAGTAGAATTGCAAATTTATTCAGAAAACGCGAGGATAACTTTTAAATCACGTAAGAAACTGGGGCTGAGCATCTGGTGAAATGGTATGACCAATGGAAAGGAAAATTCGAGGAATTTCCAAATTTCCGGGAAAAAGGACAACAGGTAGTCCATATATTTGGTTCTGGGCCGGAAATTTAGGTTGAATAGTCCGGTAGTAACACACGAGGAGGCCCCGGAAACAAATCTGTTTGCCTGTGGACAACTGCATGCTGGCCGCTGTTCCCCCCCGTGCCAGGGAACGTTTGTTACCCAGCGTGCTGTTCGAACGTTCAATGTGTCCATGGCGTTCTGGCCGCGCATCTTTCGAAATCTCAGAAGCGAGCTGACTTGAAAGAAAATCTTTCTAGCAAACGTGATAGGGCTTCAATTGAGTCGGAGTTGCACTGGCAGGATAGATATGCATCTCTACTTTGATTCCATGAAGGAATTGGGACACTAGGGATGATTTCAACGCATTTATTCCGTTTCGTGCTTCGGACATGGCTGAAATACTGTTCGGCCTTTCGTTACACTTAACAGTGGAAACCAGAATGACGCTAACTCGCCGAAATCGCTTCAAATCGGCTCGAAAAGCTGGTAAATGACAAAGAATACAAGTAGAAACAGGGTAAGTTGATTTTATTGAGAAAACGATGTTAGTTTCTACCATTTTACACAAATCCGTTTTATTTCCACACAAATCCTTATAATTCAACGGTTCTCAAATATTGAGCTTGGGCTGCCTGTGTGTTGACTTGATAATGACGTTAAGCAAACGTCGAAACGTCGTCGCTTTTTTACACTTTTCAACTTTGTCGCATTTTTTTATAGTTACATTAAAAAAGATGCCAAAATTTGCTCAACATATTAATTAAAAACGGAATATTTTTAAGCTCAAATTAAAAATGTTGAGACATCCTGGTTTGCAAAGTAAATACATGAAGACAAGCAAGACTTCTTGGGTGACTATTGAGTGAGTCTGAATATTTCAAAACTCATATAACAGGTATGTTTAAACAACTAAACGCAAGTTGCATCCTGCTTCCATCTCTTGAATTATTTCTGTTCAACTGTTGCAGAAGTAGAATCGGGTTCTTCTTCCACAACACTGGCCAGCAGCTGCAACATTTCGGGTAATATCACGTAGCCGGTTTATAGTTTTGGCTAATTAATTTTTCGCTGGTCTCGTCTTCCGTTGCCGATAAACTGAATAGCACCGCGCTCACAGTCTGTGGTGGCTTCTATTTTCGGCTCGTGTTCGGCTAGTTATTCCCATCCTCGCGTGTCAGTTCACACCTCTCCCTTTCTCTTTGAGAATGCTTTACACGGCAAGTGATAAAGCGAAAAGAGTCCGAATGTTAACATGGACGTTTTCACATTATAAAACGTACGGGTTTTTTTTTTCAGATTTCCAAATGAATCCAAATTAAAAATAGTTAAGAATACGATTACACAGTCATTTCCAATTTAAACAAATATTGTGTGTGCACGGCGGCCATGTTGGAGGACTAAAACAATAGAAGATTTTTGCATAAAAATAGAATATACGGCTATTTCAATTAACGTTGTCGGATCAAAATAAAGCTAAAAGACAAGACCGCAATGTTTTGTGGGATTATTTTTTATAAATAATATCATCAAAATCATCCCTGCACGTGCAGGTCATTGTACTGCTAATTACAACCTATTGTTTTCTCCAGGCATGACTGATTTTGATGAATTTATTCATAAAAATCCCACGTAAACTTTCGCTCTTGTCTTTTAGCTTCATGCTTTGAACCGACAACGTTAGTTGAAATGACTGTATTTCCCAAAGGAAAATCATTGTATTGTTTTGGTCCTCCAACATGGCCGTCGTGCACACACTCTATTAATACGGTCCGGTCTGGTAGAAACAGCCTTACGTACGGTTTCACAGAATGTAAAAACAGTTTTCGGTCCGTGTATTGTCGGGAAATTACATCTCATAACATGGGGATTTTCACATCTTGTTTGAACGAGCGGATGAGGCGCTGTACAATCCGTACAGTTTATACGAACTGTAAAGAAACTTTTCGGTCTGTATACGGTCAGAAAATTGCATCGCATCAAGGGGACTTTGAATATTTTAATTTGTCACCTGCTCGAGCGGCAAACACCCAAGAAAGACACTGCAAAAATAATGAAGTTAATGTTTTATTTTTGCGTTTGTACCGTTAGCGAATAATAGTAAGGGAAGAAAGCTAAATGGCACTTGTGACGACATGTTGCACGAAACGTTTAGCACCCCGACTGCACCTAATATTACTTACTGTTTCGCAGTGGTGCCGGTTAAAGGCCCCATCCAGGTAACGGACTTTCGTTTTACAAGCGCCAGTGTACGTGTTGATATGTTTTCACCTACCAAACTATATCAAAAGGGCCGAAAACTCTGCTTAAAACAGAGGATTTCAAAATCTGTTTCAAAATGGAGACTTTCTCGAAACTCAATCGGTTTTAGTTGGAACATCACCTGCTTGTGCTATGAAATAAAAACTGTTTCCGCTGATTCTTGCGCTGTCATTGAAGAGCCAGCTATTTACAAAGAAGTGAAAGTATAGTTTTGAGTTGAGTCACTTAACTAGAATTCTGTCTTTTTATGTCAATAAAGGCCAGGGCTTGTGCTGCCAACGTTGCATAATCATCTTTAAGACATGGGTTGAATATATGTGCAAAACAATTTACCAAGAAAACCGTCATGAACTCACAAAACAGAAATTTTGTGGATATTTGTAAAATAAGAGCTTCACTGAATTTTGGTTATAGAGACTTATCCGAACGACGTTTTTATCTGGGGGATTTGTGGCCCGTAGTCGGTGACCGGGGGATTCGATTCGTATCCGGGGGAGTTGTAATCTCTGGTCTCGTGGGTATCTTTATACTAAAACGAATAACAGACGCACAATCAGATGCCTAAAGATGTTTTCACAAGTTCGTCTCACATGGATTACGCTTTCCCAACTACATAAAAACGGTGATTCTACAAGCTGAAACAACAAACAACAAAACAACATCCAGAGCTACATGTTGTCTATAATATTATTTCGAATATTGCGGCTTTTGACAACTCTTATCGCAAATGTTGGGCACAAAAATATATATTACGAAGAACAGCAGCTGTTCTCTGGAATAGCTTATTTAGGTCTTAAATAATTTCATGTTATTACTGTCAGGAAAGCGCGGAGGGTAGAACAGTTTGTCAGTGAATATTGCGAACTCCAGCGTTACGTTCATTTTCTGATCATCACCTGCTGCCTCTACACTAAGTAAACAGTTTTAAACTAGTGGAAGGCAATAAGTAAAATTTGTCAAAAGGCACACTAAGTGCAAAAAATTGAATGTGTAGCGTTCTCAGATGTCAACTGAACCCATCTGTACTGTGACTTTTTGGTGTTTAATATTAAAACTTTTTATCTGGTTCGCTTTATTGAAAACCGTCTCTCACTTCTTCTTCCTTTTTAATAATAATAATAATAATAATAATAATAATAATAATAATAATAATAATAATAATAATAATAATAACAATAATAATAATGATAATGATAATAATAAATAGATTTGCCATGAGGGTCATAACTAATATACCAGGGTGCAAAATGGTAAAGATATGAGTGCTTTAAAGTTATACGAAGATGATTTGGTTTTTTAACGTATTGCATGCAAGAGGTTCTTATAAATATTCCATTTTTTGCTGCCTTTGTTTATATAACTGAAATGAAAACAATTTGTAAGAAGTCGAACTTTAAAAGGTAAAGACAATTAGCAAAAATATTGAGTTAGCAGATGGTCCGTTTCGGGCGCTCAAACGCAAACCAAATGCAAGGAGTTCAAAGTTTACTTTTGCTAGACGTCAGGCAGTCTCGATTTCTACCTTTGCTCTTTAAACTATCCACGTTAACTGTTTACCTTGTATTTCTTATAAAGCTTTTTTTTTTTCATTTCTGAAAAGGCAAAATGAGAATTTCTAAGAAGCCCTAAGGATCAAAACTAGTTGAACGTCTAATTGCACGAAAGAATATAAAATGTTGAACAAATATTTTTCACTTCTGAAAAGGCAAATGGAGAATTTCTAAGAAGCCCTAAGGATCAAAGTAGTTGAACGTCTAATTGCACGAAAGAATATAAAATGTTCAAAAAATTATTGGGGCACCGAAAATTGATTTGAGTGGTTATCGATGGTTTTTGCGGCAAGAAATTCTAAAATTATCATAGTTTTCTCTTCCTGCGGAAGTATAAAAAAATATGTTTATTTGATATAGCATCATTTACTAGACAAGTTAAGACCTTAACAAATAAACTGACTGCCGGATTGCCTACAACTCACGGTCTGTTGTTAATCTAGCAAGATGTATACAAAACAAACAAGATGTTAATAAACTACAGGTTTGCAGCCAACGAAGTGAGTCTGTGGTTAACAACCGACGAAGAGTGATAGCTCAGTCAAAACGAGAATTCTGCCTCTCTTATGCTAAATACTATTTATCTGGTAATTTTGATGTCCATTATGATGAAGATTTAAATTCACAAAAACTGTTTCAGTTCAATAAAAGGAAGTCTGACGTCAGAAGCCCAATTATCGCTAAGAAGTGAGAAACTATAAACTGATCTACAGGATGTGTTCTGGAAATGAGACTTTATTGTATGATAAAACTATTTGTTGGATAATGTTAAGACTCTTGTTTTGGTGCCTTTATCTACCACCAAGCTATGAAGATTATAACTAATGCAGAATACCGCGTGAAATTATAAAGTTGTAAATTTGTGGGCACAAACAGACGGCAAAAATCAATTTGGCTTTTGCAGAACATCAATCAAACTCGGCGTCTGTCATTGTTATGCTAACTAAACGAAAACCATTTATTTGATTGTTTTAAGCGCTGCTTTCCTGCGAAAAGCATACTTGACTCCTTACTCTTCAGGAACGTGCACCATGGTGAAGTCAGGGGTGCTACAAAATCGTCCAAACGCGATTTTCTTGCTTATTATTTTACATGAAATTCTATTCAATACCACAGCGGTTTTTGCTGCTGAAGAAAATTCTTGATCTGGTTACTTCGTAACGCGGGAAAATAAGCGACTGCTAGGTCATGTTATTAAACGGTTTGGATCTCCAAGTTTAATGTCCTGCAGCCAGTCATGTCTAAGAAGCTCATGGTGTACTTCCACAAACTTTAAGGAGTCTTCAAAGCTACGTGATAAGGGAACTTGTGAACTGAACAAGCACGACAGCGCAGCCATTAACGAAGACACTGAGCTTGTTGATCAACCAGGTGTTAGTTTCTCAATATTTCTAAAGGTGGGTTCACGTTGACTTAATTATTTGGAAAGCGCAAGAACTCATCATTACATATAGTGGATACAAAGAAAGCTTAAAATTTGAGTTGTTCATCACACATTCCCATAAAACATGGGCACCAAACATGTTTATTTTAGTAGATATCTGTTATGATGGTCCGGCTTAAGAAATTCTGCGTTTTCTTCGGCAAAATGTCAGCTAAAAAAAAAAAGGCCTTATCACGGTTTTCAACGCCATATTGACGAGTAGGCAAATAGGCTTGAAATAACAGTGTTTGTATCGAAATCCGATGTCAAATAATTTTCATAAAACATCGCTTCTGAAAAATTCATGAATTCAAAACTTTTGGCACTAGGAAAAGGATTTTGAGAAAAAAAAATTGGAGGGATGTAGCTGTGCCAGAAAGCGTCCAGTCGTGTTTTAAACTTTCCATAAATTTGTGTGTATAGCGAGCCAGCCGTGAACTGCTACTAAAAAAGGTTGGCGGGAAAAAATACAGGGAAATGCATCGAAAGTTCAAAACATGACTGGACGCTTTCTGGCACAGCTGCATCCTTTCAATTTTTTTCTCGAAATCCTTTCCCTAATGCCAAGATTTCCAATTCATGACCTTTTCAGAAGCGATGTTTTATGAAAATTATTTGACATCGGATTTTCATACAAACACGGTTATTTCAAACCTGTTAGCCTACTCGTCAAAATGGCGTCCAAAACCGTGATAAGGCATATTTTAAAACTAAATAATTTCCTTCTTTTTCTTTTTCTTTTCTTTTTCGAATGGCAAATATCTTAATAAACATGCGAACAAATGATCAGCCAGTATTCTCATAAAACCAACAACAGTTAATAACTTCCGGGAATAAAATTCCGTGTCCTTAATTGACTCTCTGCAAGTTAAATTTCAGCCTAAGCATGGGAAAAGATCAAACCTTTTTGCTTACCATGAAATGTCTGTACGAACGGGACAAAATGATCTGGAAACACAGTAGACAACATTTTTAATTAAGTATTTTGCTTTAATTTTGTTGCTGGATTCCCCTGATAAAATAAAAATTTTGCTGTTGTTATACTTTTATCTTTTTTATTACAGGGATGCCTAGTGACCGGATGCCTAAACGGAGGCTCTTGTTTATTTGACAACGAAAAGGAAACTTTGTCCTGCTCGTGCAGACAGCCGTGGGATGGAGAAAATTGTGGCGTCAATAACGGTAACGCCTTCACGAGTTTTAGCCTAAATTTTTCATCTTCGTTCATAAAACTGGCTTGCGGACTAAAGAGCCGTTGTCAGTAACTTTCAAGAATTCGGCGACAGAAGCGAAAATTGACGTTTTTGTTACCTTTTCTTAAGATATTTATTTATTTATTTTTTTAGCGTTTCCTATTAAATTTCACATCAGTAAGTTGATAGATTACAATGGTCATTAGCAAATATTTATAAAACCAAAATATTTTTCTCCTTACCCCCTCCTCCCTCCCTAATTTGCTAACCTAGCCCCACTCTCTCTCTCAAACGTCTTTAAACCGCACAACGATTTGGCTTTGAATTGGGCGCGCGCTCTGAGCTCAGAACTAAGTCGTTAGAGCTAGCGTTTCGTTTGGCTTCCTTAAGCAAAGTTTACCTGAGGACATCATTAAGTCTAATGAGGGAAGAAGTCTTACGAGTGCAGCGTCCTGCCTCGTCTAATATCCTCCTTTTTTTAGTTCTCTTTTTGAGCTAAACGGGTAACTTTCAGTTACTCGGGCGTGAACTATAAAGAATAGTATGTTGTGTGCTTTGCTTGAGGAAGTGACAGTCTTTGGCTTTAAAAAGTAGGTCTTAGGGATGATGTCTATTCGGGCAACGTGAAATTTCCGCGAATTGTTGACCTAGCCAAAGACTTAGTATATTTTTTGTGGTGGAAAAGGACGCTAACCCTTCCCTTTTCAAATGTTGATTTCAACATCCGGGACTTAAGCTGATATGGAAAACACTAGCAAGAATGGGCATGGATTTTCTCTTCAAGAAGCGTGAGTTTGAAAAGCTATCCGATTATTTTTCGCCGTTATAACTGTAGCGTTGTTAGGCTAGCGATCGATCAATCGAGAGGTGCGATTTTGGTCGGATTTCCGGACTCAATGTCATAAATAATTTCCAGATGTTCGTTCGGCGTGATTCTCTTTACGTCTTGAATTTACAATGAAGACGGAAAATCAATTTAAAACGCTGTCTTGCCCCGATTAAAACCGCACTTCTCGACTAATCGATCACCAGCCTAACAATGCTACAGTCATAATGGCGAAAAATAATCGAATAGCTTTTCAAACTCACGCTTTTTGAAGAGAAAATCCTTGCCATTTCTTGTTTGTGTTTAGTCCTATAACTTTAAGTCCCGGATGTTGACAAAAAGATTGGAACGGGGAACACATATGGCGGTTTTCAACAAGAAAATAAACTAAGTCTTTGGCCAATTTAAAATTTCCCCATAATTTCATCTTGCCCGACTAGAAATCATCCTTAAGAGCTACTTTTTAAAGCCAAAGACTGTCACCTCCTCAAGAAAACCCCAAAATATGCCAGCCTTACTCCAAGCCCGAGTAACTCAAATTTACCCGTTTAGCTCAAAACAGGACTACTGGTAGCAAGCATATTAGACGAGGCAGGAACTGCACTCGTAAGACTTGTTCCCTCACTAGACTTAATGATGTCCTCAGGAAAACTTTGCTACAGGAAGCCAAACAAAACGCTAGGCGAAGCGAGTTCGTTGTGCCTTGTATAAACGTTTGAGAGAGAATGGGGCTAGCTGGGCAAAACAATTAAATGAGTCTACATCGGGTATTTTCGGGGAGGGGGGGTAAGGAGAAAAATAGCTTTTGTCTTAAAAATGACTGCTGGTGACCCGTGTATCGTACATCCTTAAACTTAATGGGAAATGAAAAAAAATGAAAAAAAAAAAAAAAAACAGGTTATATGTTAAGAAAAGTTGACAAAAATCATAGATTTCTGAGTGTATGTTCTTTTCAATCCAGACAGATATTATTAGTATTTAGGCTCAAATTGTTCAGAACGGCTTGATATTCTCCTTTGTATCATTAATCACTTCAAGATAAACTGTAGTAACCAAATAAAGAGATAATAGTGCCTCCACCAGTTAAATTTTAGGTAAGAAATCATGTCAGTTTATGAGTGACACAAAGCAAAGGCTAACTAGTTCCTTGCATTCATCATATCCTGAAATAACCTGTAAAGTTTAGCCTTTAGGCCCTTCTACTAACAGCAGTTACATTGCTAGACAAAACAACTGTGATTTACAAAAGCAGGGCTAGCAAGAAAAGCCTATCTTTTCATCATTCCACTAATAGGAAGGAGGGTATATGGGGGGAGGGGGGGGGGGGGGAAGGTAAGCAGATTATGAGCCATAGGACCTCCGTCACCCAAGGTATGAACAACGACAACATACCTGTAAACGCATACTTTTTCATTGCGCAGGCATTCCTTTGTATATGACATTTATATCGCTTCAGATTACAATGAGTGCCAAGGATTCTCCCACAACTGTCCACTGAATTCCACTTGTGTGAACAATAATGGTTCTTACAGCTGTCGATGCCCTTCTGGATATCGTCTGGATGGAAACAATTGCACAGGTTTGTAATTCCATTGCGCACATCCGTCTTACTCCTTTCAAAACAGCTCATTGAGCCTCTTAACTCTGACGCAACCCTACGAAACCAGAAAAGAACAGCAAAAGAATGACGGAATAAAAAAAAATAAACCAAAAAGTAAATAACAAAAAGTAAACAACTAAATAATCAAATGTCAGGAACCTATTATCGAATGCTTTCTTCGTGTGTATTATAACGTGTATCTCCGATCACTCAAGAATGTAAATTCCTTGCATTTTTCTACCAAACTATTGAATCAGAGAAAAATAAATCTCCATTTAATTTTTTTTTTTTTTTAACAGATGTGGACTTGTGCCAGGTGGGATCACACTCCTGTCATGCAAAGACCAGTTGTATCAACGTCCCTGGTTCGTACACCTGTCAATGTATTGGCTATGCAGGCGACGGCAAACGTAACTGCGAAGGTACGTTTTCCAGCGTATTTTAACCGTGCTATTACTACTTATATTTTTTTTTAACGCAAACCGTTTTTGAAGGGAAATTTCTTCCTTATTATAACTTGAGTAACTCCAAATTATTGTTTTATATTATTTGGTTTTGCTGACGCATTTTGATTACTTTTGAATTTCACTATCAGCAAAATAATCCGGGCTTAGAGGTCATTTACCTTGAGTAACAAATTTCTTCGTTTCCTGATGTCACTTAACGCTCAGCAGTATTAAATATTTTGTGGCAAAAGCTAGAGACAGACAGGATTTGATTCGCATTTGTGCCTTCTGTTGTTGTGCTTTCTGTTGTACTGTTAGCTAATTCGTAGATTAATTACTTTTAGTCTGGTAACGCCTTCCCATGATCAGGCGCTTGCGTGACTTACTCATGATAAGATGATAGCTTTTTGTTTTTCCCTGTTTTTGAAGGGGGGGATATGGGGAGTTGGAGGGGAACGCGAGAGGCGTTCTCTTTTTTTTGGAAAATGTAAACAGCTATCAATCGTAAATTAAGCCATAATTACCACACTGCTGTTTCTTTACAGCACCTTTGGTGACAGCTACCACTTCCTGTACTGAAGGTAATGTACTGGTACGTTCGACCAACACAAAAGGTGTAATACAGACATACGATGGCCGCTTCTACCGGAAAAATGCTGATTGTCGATGGAATTTGTCTTTAAACACATTGCTCCAACTCCACTTTGCAAGCTTCAGGACGTATTCATCCGCTGACTACTTAACCATCTACGATGGTGGTTCAACGTCCTCTCCTATAAATTGGTCGACTTAGTGGACGCTCTCCCCCTTCTCCCATTGCGAGTTCTTCGAACAAACTTTATTTGCAATTTACATCGGATGGCTCAAATCCAGATTACGGATTCAAAGCATTTTACAGAGGTATGGTGCAGTTTCTCAACATTAGCAAGATTCATTGCAAAAACGGCTTGTGTACCTGTCCGCCAAGTAAAGCGTATTCCAGTTGCTAAGTAATCCTGGCTGGGTTTAAGACCTGGCGTTTACCATCGGGTGTTGACTTCATACAGAAAATACTCGGAAATAGAAAACGCCTTCGCCCTCGGTTGCATTTGAGCCTGGCTTTGCTTTTATTGAAATTAAACCTCTGAAATTTGTAAGCCATTGTACCAAAATGATACGTGTATAATAAGGTCATTCATTTTTTCCAAAAGTTGATAAATGAAAAATGAAACTGAAAGTTGAATTTTTTGTTTTTGTTTTTTGAAAGTTGATAAATAAAAAATGAATTTAATGTATGTTCATTTTCATTTTTCTTTTCTTGAAAAATGAAAACGTATGTTTAATTTTCATCGTTCCGACCATTGTGCGAAACCAAACTTCAACAAACCCTCATGCATTATACATCAAAATGCAGATTTCGAATTTGGCGGTAGCAGACCATTCTGAGCATGCGTGTTTCAGTCCTAGGCTCAGACTCTCTGCCCTATAAATATTTCTCAAAAACGCCTTGTAAAATATCCTCGAACGGCAACACAATAGCGCCTATTTACACTTTATTCATTCATTCATTTATTATAATATTAACAAAAAGTTGAAGTACCGTACAGTCCTCACCTGAACGTAGCGAAGCTAATCGAGACGGGTGGGAGCCAAAAGCTAAGTGCACCAAGCTAGACTTCCAAAAGCAGAAAAAAAAGGAATAGAAAATTACAATATAATATAATATAGGAAAAGACAATTATACAATACAAAATAATTATAGAAGACAACATAGGAGAATAGATAGGCGATTTAGGTGATTTCAATTCCGAAGCTTAGTTCAAAAAAAAAAAAAAAAAAAAAAAAACATTTGAGTGTGCTAAAGTTGGAAATGGTTATCGTCCATTTTTGACTTTCAAATTACACACATGCGACCGTTTTGAATTCTATGACATTATACATTTGTTAGGAAGCAACCGTTTAACTTCATCCAAAATGGAGGCGCTTCGAAACTTTAAAATGTAAAGAAGGCAATAATAAAGTCCCCTTTTTAAAAGCATTTGAAATTAGACTGTATTTCCCAAATTACGTCTCTTAAGTGTGAGAATTTTGCTTGGGCATTTTACGGTTTAGCAATCATGTGATTCAACAAAAAAAAAATTTCTCCACTAATTATTTGATATCTTAAAGAATTTTTCAACCTTTAATGTCACTTTTCGCCAAACATTTCCCAAAACTTTAAATTGTGAAAATCAAGGGATAAAAATGTCATCTCTCTTTGTTCTGTAAACTTGCGCAGGAAAAAACTGAAACGAAAACAACAACAACAACAACAATAACAACGGAAAGGTTATGCCTCAATAGTCCGTGATATTTACTTAATAATTTTTCTCTAATGTTTCCATTTTAGCTATCACAACAGGCAGTCTCCGTTTGAGTGGTAATTCGTTAGCCGCTGGTAGAGTGGAAATATTCTACAATAATCAGTGGGGCACTATTTGCGATGACGCGTGGGATATAAATGATGCCAACGTGGTTTGCAGACAGCTTGGTTTCCCCAAAGCTTCACGAGCCTTCCGTGGCGCTCATCACGGCCAGGGATCCGGTCCCATTTGGATGGGTGATGTGGCCTGTTCAGGAAGCGAGTCATATCTATACGACTGCAGACACCGTGGATGGGGAAAACATGTCTGCACTCACAGCAGAGATGCCAGTGTTGAGTGCCTCCCTATCCGTTTAGCAAATGGGAGAGCTTACTACGGCTGGGTTGAGGTTTTCTACAAAGGAATCTGGGGCACAGTGTGTGATGATATCTGGGATATTAATGATGCTCACGTGGTGTGTCGTCAGCTTGGTTTCCCAAGTGCATCATCATATCCCCATGGTGCGCAATACGGTCAGGGATCTGACCCTATCTGGATGGATGATGTCAGATGCAGTGGAGGAGAAGCTTCGATATTTGATTGCTCTCATAATGGCTGGGGAGTAGTTGGCTGTGGCCATCACGAAGATGCAAGTGTAATTTGCAACACCTAGTTTTCGCTAAAAGTAAGGACTATATATGATATCGTGTGCAGTTGTGTTAAGTCTTAATAAGTAGACCAAGACAGTAGCCAATAACCTGACGCTCTTTAATTTGATTATATTTCCTTTTAAATCTGCGTGAGAAACAGTACTCCTTACACTTTAATTATTCTTTAATAGGATAATAGTTTCTCCTCTTTCAATGACGATGGCAGGTGTTCGGAGCGACTTAGTGATTTAGATCAAGGGCGTTAAGGGTTGACTAAGACAGTCTAGGAAAACTAGACTGAAAAAAAAGGAAGAAAAAAACGACTTAATTTTGCTTTTTGCTTAAAAAAGATAAAAAAAAAAAAGAGAAATTTCTGTTTTTTCTAGCTTTTGTTTAATTAACAAATAGATTCCATTTTGCCGTGCGTCTGTACTCTGATAACGCACAGATGACGTCAAAACGTGGTGAGAGCAAAGAAGTACGCTACGAGCCGCAGGCGAGTAGCGTGACTGATGTTCTTACCACGTTTTGACGTCCTCTGTGCGTTATCAGAGTACAGACCCACGGCAAAATGGAATCTATTTGTTTTATACAATAACCAAGACATTTCAACACATTTCGTGAGCGAGCATCGCGTTGTCTGAGCTGAGTCAAAAACTTTCCAGCAAACTCAGTTTTGGACTACTGATCTTCTAAATTAAAGTATAATCCGAAAGAATTTCACTAACAATATTTTCAAAACTAACCTTTATTCCAGAAGGAAATCCTGACCTCAAAATATTACAGCATGTAAGTCGCTTCACTGCGATTTGTAATCGATTACTCGCCATTACCGGATTTCTATCGGCGACATATTTCGACAAATATTTGCTTCCTTTTCACGTGACAACAAAGTTCTAGCTTTCCTATCCTGGTTGAGGTCACTCTCAATGGTCTTTGTCCATTTTTTTAATGGACAGTTTTCTTTTCCTCAGAAAATTTGCCTGTGTTTGTCCGCTTCTCGCAAAAACAGTTTGTAAAACTTTGTTGATCAGTCGCTCTGGCTGGACTCTAGACTCTGATCACGTGCGCCGGTCACACCACTCGATGACGTCAATCGTGCGTCTATACTCTAATCACACACTCCTCCAGACCAATCAAAACGCGAGTTTCACACAGTTCATTGTATAATAGTTTATAATTATCAGTATCTTTTTAATTTGCTGAAAGGAATTACTCCTTTACTGAATACCACATTACAATCAGTTAAAAAAAAAAAAGATCGAAAAGAACGAGGCCTTGTTGAACTGTATACAGCTATTTCGAGAAAACCTTAAGGAGATATGGATAGTTTGTTAATAAATTAGCCAATCTCGGCTATGGCTCATGTCTAGAAAAAGTAAATCAGAGGGTCAAACGTTTTCCATCCATAGTACTGATATCCAAATTAAAAGCTTTACAAATACCTATATCCTTTTCAGTCCGTTGTTCAGGGTAAACACGAGGGTTTAACATCCCCGACAACAGTAATTGCATTGGCTGTGTTTTACTGTGTTCAATCATCAGACTACAAACAGGTTTAGAATAAACTAACAACTTCATATTAACGAGCCATAGGTTTTGCCTAGGAAAGCATTGGGCGCTTGAATCTTTTGTTCATTGTGATTAGTTTAAATAAGCGCTCTTGTTGATGTTTATGAGAGCGCTTTCAAGTATTAAGTCAAGACGTGAAGCTTTTTATTAATCATCTGTAATGCCGGATTACTTATAATGTTTGATAAAAACTTTGGACAGTGATTGGTAAATTTAGTTGTGTGGCCAGTGGATCCGATTAATTAGTGTTGGATTGACCGCCATACAAAATGCGATAATTTTATTTCCACACTGACCTAGTAAGACCTAGTAAGGTCATAGAAATACATTTGATAAACAAAACAATAGCTATTAATGTAAGAACAGTTCCTTGAATGAGTAAATTGAATTGTTTATTCCTCTTCAGTCTGCCTTTTTTTTTTTTTTCGTTCCCGGGAAGAATCAAATGCCTTGGTGTAAAATGTTAACGTTTGCCATAGAGATCAAAAATCCAAATTTGAGAAAAACAAGGGCTGTAAAAATTTTGTTGCCCTGGAAAAAATAATGTCACGTGATCAACCAATTATCGCTGATCAGACTGTTCCAGATAAAGTTTAGGAAAAGTCAATAAGTTAAGTAATGTTCGCCTTGATATAAAAAATAAATTAATAAATAAATAAATAAAGTTATTTAATGCTTAGAAACGTGCGTTTCTCAAACTCCCGAAACCATTTTACATACACAAAATTCATTAATAGAAGTTCAATTTTTATAATTTTGAATGCAAAAACTTTGTTAGTTTTCCACTGATTAAGAAACACATTGAGTTACTTTGTACGAAAAATTGCCGTCAATCTGTAGAAAATTCATATAAAGAAATACCTTTCAGCCCCAAAAGCTCTTCGAGAGCTTTGAGAAACGCACGGCAAAGCCGATTTGATGAATAATTAATTTCTTTGAATTAATTTATACTTCTTCAAATCTGAAACACACTAAGCCCAGTAAAGATGAGGGTAGAAAAAGGCCAGGGTGAATTCTAGCCTGCAAGACAGGCGCTTTATAAGCCAAGCAGGGAGAACGCAATATTTCGCGCGCAGCGCGACACGATCGCGAAGCGCGAGACGAGGGGAAGAGAAAAATAAGGCGCCTGTCCGCAGTCCATTGTTCTTGCTGTTTCTTAAAAGCTCGACCGTCCATCAGGTAGACGGTCATGCTGATTGGTCAATTAGTACCACGTGATGATGTCGTAGCGTGCTCAAGATGTGTAAACAAAAAAATGCGGCCTTGAGTGTGGAAGAAACGATAAAAAGTGCTCTCGAAAGTTTTCCCAATATCGATTGTTCAAAGGATAAACAGAAGAAAGGTATCGCAGCACTGCTTCAGAAGAAAGACGTGTTGGGCTTTTTACCAACAGGATTTGGTAAAAGCTTAAACGGCTTGCTCTTTTCCAGGATCTTTGACAATTATGATTTCCTCCCATAACTCAACAAATTCTTTCGCCGCTTCAATTCTCTGGCATGTAAGGAAGGATACAAGCATAAGCAAAGCCTGATAATCCAAGTCTTCGTGAGACATCAAAGAATTAAAGTGAGCAGAGAGCGAATTGATGAGAAGATCCAAATACTGCAATAAAACGAGCGAGCGAAATTATTTTAAACTAGGATACCTCGCAAAAACAACTACCCGGTCCTCTTAATCTAAGCTATTCCTTTGGACAAAAACCTGAGCAGAGGCCTCAAATCACATCAAAATTTGTTCTAAACCAATTCAAAAGAAGATTTAAAGTGGTTTGAGACTACAATAATTATTCGATGAACAATAACTGATCCTCAATTTAATTTATATCAAGCGTAAACAACAAGGTAATAACAAATCTCTCGCTCGTGTCGTAATTACACAATTACCAATACCTTAGTTATTGTTTGTGTTTTTTCTACTAGAACATTCACCATACCTCGGATTTCCTCATCCAAACGCTCTGCTCGGTTTATTTCTGATATACTTTCATTGGCTGGCAAGTTCTCTTTACTCAGCGATAACTTTTTTCTCGCTCTTCTCTGGTAATGAACACGATGAGAATTCGAACCATCCACGGAAACACATGGCCCAGCGCTTGGCGAATTCTTCGCTAATCTTTTCACCGACGGATTCCTTGGCGATGGCCCGGCCTGAGCTGCCTGCTTTACTTCTTCCAAAGTTTTACATGAAGTTAAAATGCCGCTAGCGCATTTCGGACACGATCAACTGGACAGGCTTGAATAGCCCTTTTCACGGTTAATTTTTCTCATTTGCATTACAATGTTATCCAACGTGGATGCGAGGCAATTTCGGGCTAAAACTAAAAAAATATCCCGAAATTGCCTCATATACATGCTACATTTCATTGTAATTCAAATGAGCAGAGTTAACCGTGGAAAGGGCTATTGTCTTGCACAAAAATACCGTGCTCCGAGAGCAGATTTGACAGCTGAACGCCCTTGCATTCTTGCCTTTGGGTTACGGAAAAAAATTGGAATTGAACTAGAATTTTGCAGGAAAGGTTTTTGCAAAAATCTACATAAAGAATGAAATTATTTAGGTCCGTAAACTTTGGTAGGAGTTCGCGAAACCATGGAAGCATGAAACAGTCGTAACTCCTCATTTCTACTGCAATGCAGACGCGTCGCGCCAGAAAGATGACAAGTTTCGCGCGATAATGGGTCGTGTTTTTTTATTGGTTCTGTTGACATCACCGTGGTTACTTTTATTGGTGGGCATAAGTGGGCGGAGCAGAAAGAACAATGGACTGCGGACAGGCGCCTTATTTTTCTCTTCCCCTCGTCTCGCGCTTCGCGCTCGTGACGCGCTGCGCGCGAAACTGTATCGCGTTCGCCCCGCTTGGCTCATAAAGCGCCTGTCATGCAGGCTAATTCTAAACAAGGACCAAAGGCGAACAGAAAAAATTAAAAGGGGAGGAGAAGGGAAACAGACAACATGTTCATACGACGAATGTAACTAACGAATGACCACTGTGGTAGCAAGGTCACAAATAGTTAACCCCGACAACAGATATGGGGTTCAATTAATTGAAATGCACAACCCCCAGCCCTTGCCTGTGACGCAAACCTCGTATGTTTTGTTCGAATGCATAACATTGTGATAACGGCTGTCGAATATATTCTTTCAACACTCGAAAAGACCGAAACAAAAACATAAACATTTTATTTGCCAGCAAATATTTCCTTTCATATTAACCCTCTGGAGGAGGGTCCCTATAAGGGACTTTACCGGAAGGATTTGCCCGAAAGGGGTACCTCATTCAGAATCATTAGGTATATAGAAGGGTAGGGATTTCTTGAGCTGAGGTCCAAAAAAGGGATGGGGGAGGAGTATGGAGTGCCATTGCCGCCAAAATTCAGCCATTGTTATTTTCCTTTATGGTGCTTCTGTTTTCGTAAATGGTGCCTCTAATTTTGTAAATTATGCCTCTGTTTTTGTAAATTGTGCCTCTATTTTTGTTTATGGTGCTTCTGTTTTCGTAAATGGCGCCTCTAATTTTGTAAATGGTGACCACATTTTTGTTTATGGTGCATCTGTTTTCGTAAATGGTGCCTCCATTTTTGTTAATGGTGCCTCTGTTTTCGTAAATGGTGCCTCTAATTTCGTTTATGATGCCTCCGTTTTCGTAAATTGTTTCGCTGTTTTTGTAAATGGTGCCACTGTTTTCGTAAATGGTGCCTCTAATATTTAGCGGTCTGGGAACAACTTTCGGTTGACTTAACCAAGGAAGACTGGGGACCAGTAGTCATCATTATTTATGGGTTAATGGATCCTGAATTTTAGTAACTGAACAAATATCTTAATTAGAAGGGCGACTTTCTCATGTGATACATAGGTAAACTCGAGACTAAACTGATGTTACATTGAGCGCGCCTGCTGTTACCCTGGATGCCAGAGGTTTTTTCTCGCGTGCGACGAGGAGGCCAAAGACACGGGTCACTTTGAAAACTAGAAACCGGAAACCGCGCATGAAAAGACTTTGGCACCCAGGGAAGCCACGTTGAAATAAATTGCACGAATAATTTTTTTAACGAATGCGGGATTGAAAAATACTACAGAATAACTAGGACGTCGTAGCTAAGGATTGCAGAAATTATCCACGCTATTTAAATAAATGATGACAATCTTGTAAAAAAAGTATTTTTATTTTAACTTGTGAAGTTTTTAATACTTTCTTATTATAATGTAATACTGAAGATTTTACAGTGTATAAATAAATAAAGTGTAAGTATGAGTATAAAGAGAAACTATTTATTATCATTTTCCTGATTCAAAACACTGTAGTTCACTCCATGTTAAATCCGTTTTCAAATGAGTGTCGTAAAAGCAAAACCGAAGTTGTTGGTCAGCAATGACATCAGGCGCAAACAGCGCAATCAACCTATAAGAAACCAATTTAGATACATGTAAGCGGTGCCAAGCGCTGGAATAAAAATGAGTGCGTTTCAGGGTACCATTAAGGCTTGGTTTGACATTTTCATTGGCTTAAGTTGACTCGACCCAGTTATTTTTTGGCGGTACCATCCTACTTTGAAGCTCAATGGTATCCCCACCTTTACTTTTATCGTATGTCTAACATATAGAATGGATAACACACAGATCAATCTACAATGTAGCAAAAAAAGTTTGGCGATCGGATTAAATGTCACGTGGTTATAGTGCCACGCTCCTTTGAGGTCTGAGTCGAAATTTTGCTGTTGCCGGCTTTTTTTTTTTTTTTTTTTTTTTTTTTTTCGTGAAAATCTGTCGGCCACACATAGTGAGCATTAGTGCCTTGCGCTGAACAGAGTTTCACCAAAATCGCAAAGACCCAATTCGAGAAATTTAGTGCTTTCCAAATTTAGGTCATAATTTATGTAAAAATGATAAGCAAACTTTACACGATTATAGCTAATGAACTATGAGATTTATTCCTTAATTTTGGAGATCTTTATAACAGATGGGTCCTTGCAAGTCAGCAAAAAGCTATAGTGCCTTGTAAATGCGCCCGATTTCGAGCAATGCAAACATATAGAAATAATAGTTTTAGCTATTTGTTGACGTTTGTCAGCGTTTAAGAGTCCTTCTCACAAAAAAAGCATTTCTTAAAAATTCGTATTTTTTTCCTTCATTTTTTTCAGGGCCCCATTGAGTAACTACTACCCGGATTCTGAATTCCATGGTCATTGAAAAACTGTGAAATTATCTTCTATAAGCCCAAACTTGAGTAAACATTGTAAATTGTTAGCGTTTTGGCTGAGTTTGTGCTTTGGGAGTTTTCTATTGTTCGAGTCTGTCATATTACAGCATTCTTGTTCATTCTTGGTCTTGTTCATTCTGGGTAAATCATAAACACTTTAATTTATTTTTTTAACCAGTGACTGTCCTGTGAAACAATTGGATTGGAACCGAAAGTGTAGTTTCTCAGAAAGCTGATCAGATTTCTGAGAAATGTATCAACAATTGCATTTAGAAGGAACCTATTGAAATTTAATGGATGACCGCATTCTTGCCTATCTAGGAGATTAACTGAATTCTAGCTTAAAATGTGGTTCTGCAGGGACGTTTGGACAACTCATGTCGGTTAGGTTTGGGAAACCTTATGAAACAGAGGCTACGTCTTCGACAGAAATACAAGCTTTACTGTCAGGGTGATCTGCCTGTTGAACATTAGCCACTTTGGAAATAAACAAATGGGTCGAATGAGCTCCATAAGATAAAAAAAAAAAGGAAAAAATGGCAACATAGGGGTTAATTTTTGCTTTCTGTCACCATACCGTGGGAGACGGGAGTCTTGTTTGTCGATGATATTTGAATTCAGTTGACGCAATGAAAGTGTATCAGCCAGAAACAAAAGTATTTTGTGCTAATGAGACATGTCCCGGAAAAATATGATGAAGAATTTTTAATTGTAAGCTGATTAAACAAGTAGCGAAATGAAAATAAATTCACACGCAATTGGGATTGGTACGCTCTATTTTGTTTTGTATGAGTAAAAAAAAAGCCTGCAAAAATACATTAGTTAGAGACAATTCCTTTGCTTTCTGTCACCAAAAGGGGAGCCTGAAATCTATAAAAGCCAAAGAGTTGTTGTGTAGATTCTGTTAATGCTGTTGAAGGGGATCAGAAACAAAAGTTTAAAAAAATGCTATGGACATGTTCCTGACGAAAAGTTTTATTTGTTAGCTGATAAAACAAGTAGCCGAATGAAAATACACTCACACGCAATTGGGATTGGCACGCTCTATCTTGTTCTTATTAGTCAAGAGTAACTTTAAAGCCTGGTTTAACAAAGGTCACTAACCTCCATTGGACCGAACTGTTTTGACAAAAGGTAAGTCATATAAGAGTGCCTTTAAAGCCTTGTCAACCACTAGGGAGCTATTTGACAAAGTGTTTTAGAACTGATTTTATTTTAACACAAAAGAATCTAGACTGCGTACCCTATGTAATTGTTTATTTGTAAAATACTGAAAACCGAAAGCGATACCAAGTAACAACATTCTTTACTTCAAGGTTGGTGAACACAAATTAAATATTTGAACAAAAGCTCCGAGATAACTGAAGGGTCGGCTTCAGTCACGTAGCAGGGATGGGGTCTTGATTTGAGATGCCGTGCGAAGTGTATTTGTTATTTAATTCACTGTCTTCGAAAAAATCCTTCTTGACGTTTTTGAAAATTAAAGATAGACCTCAGGCTAAACAGTTTGATTGAAGCATGAAAGACTGAATTGTCGAGAGTTGCAAAAGCGCCCTGTGTGTACAATCACAGGTAGACTCAGAAAATTGTAGGAAGCTTCACTTACACTTTGCACTAAAAGAAAGAAAGAAAAATCAAAATATAAAATATCCTTTTTTTTAAACCAATTTGTAGCATTGTTTTGAAATGACAGAAAAACATGGAATACCTTTACCCTCTGTGCCCTCACTCCCACCCCCACGGTAGTATGTCTAAGGAATTTGTTGTAAAAGACCGATTGCGTTCACAGAAATAGAGATGTGATAGAAAAAGAATAAGAAAAAAAAAAAAACACAGTTGAGAACTAAACGAAAACAGCCGTTTTTATTCACCAGAAGCCCACCCATCTCACTATACTACTAAAATGGTTTCGAGTTAGCTCTCACCCCCCACCCCCACCCTGGAAAAATAAAACCCGTTGACTGACCTTAGCACCCACATTTCGTTTAGTTGGCGCTCCATGGATACTTAACCTGTTCGAAAGAAAAATGTGTTAAATTTTCATCTCTCAAACAGGAGAGATCGTAGAAATTGAGATTAAAAGCCAGCAAAATCTTCACGTCATGACACAAATTTTTGCAAACGTTAAAGCATCTAAGAAGTCTAAGAATTTAAAATATTTCAATTTTTTATGGCTTTTGGTATATTCAAGAGAAAAAAAAGTAGAACCAACTATGTTTGTTGTCTCAGCGTTTAACTATCACAACTGTAAGAGTTAGAGGATTGCTTCCTGGAGTAAGCTTTCTTAGGTTTCGGCCTTTTTAAAGGGTACGTGCAAGAACAAGTTTTTGCATTGTGGAAAATTCAGTGACAAAAATTACGTAGATACTGTTATGTAAGCCTTTCCGGTAGGAAGATAAGAGTATAATACCTACACGCATGGTTCGCTGCAAGTTGCCTCTCGGCATTGAAATAACTTAAAGATAACACCAATTCAAGAAGCGGATACGGAAACAAAGGAGCGCAGTTCTTTTTCTGTATTTAAACTGTTAAAACTTCCCCTATCACTGGAAGGGAGTTTGCGTGAATAAATTGTGGAATTATTTTTGTTATTAAAAGATAAAAGGTTCAAACAACAAAGCAGAATACAGATTGGTTTGTTTAACCAAGGTCACTAACCTCCATCAGTAGGGAACTGTATTGACAAAACAAGTCATGGAATACCTTTTCTTGATCTTTCATGTTCTTGCAAAACAACATATTGTTAGAACATGGAAAAACAACGAGATTAAAGATGGGTCTTTTTATCTAGCTTCTCACCAGATTTCCATTCGTTCACCGATCTCTCTTTGGAGGTATTGGGGACTCGGGATGAGGGAGAAATGTGCTATTTATGAATCCCATTTCTACGATTCACGTCCAGCTTTTGCAAAGAAATTATAATGCATTCCACCTTTCGTTTTGTGTTTGTATTCCTCATCAACACCCGAATTTGACGTATCCCGTTTTTTGTCCCGAATTAAACTCCATAACACGCCTCGCACAAAGGAACGCTTTTTTTCCTTCAAAAGAATAAAGGCTTTTTTGTGAATTTCGTAAAGGGAATTGAAATACTTTCTTATAAGGATGGATTTGGCTGGCGTCAATCGCTATTTACCAAAATCATTGACTGTTGATTGTTGAGAAAATACTTCTATATAGGGATGGTGTCAAATCTTCAAATGTCGCGTAAAACAATGTTGGCGGCGTTTTTGGAACCTTTATACTATTAGGCAGGTTGTAGGATTATCAAAACATGGTTAAGTAATATGAAGTTAAAAAAATAGATGTTACCTGTTATCTGATACACTGCATTTTTCGCTTTGGAAAAAATATATATCGCCTGCCAGATAGGAGTCTCACTTTTAGAAGTGATAATCACTCCAAGACATCCAAATCATGGGATTGAGTCAAGGAAGTCTGCCTCCTCTGTTGGTTAGCTTTTGCCTGTTATGCTTCCAAGGTGTTGAAGGTAATTAGATTTCCGTTAATTGTTATATACTTAATTTTATATAAAGTTGTATAAAGCTGTATGTTTTTCAAAGCTAGGCGTTGTTCTTGCTGCTTAAGCAACATTCCTGTAATTTTTTTGAACAAGAAAGTCGAACTCGAAAGTTTGGCTTTGAATTCTGCTCAAATTTTAAAACACTATATTGCTGCTTCAGTAGCTGTCTATCTATTTTCTCGGCAATGTATGTAAAATATGTGTAACTCGATTTCTTACCATTTCTTTGCTGAAAAGAGAGCAAAAGTCAGAGCACCCAGTAGTATTTTAAAGCTAACATTCACAGAACAATGAAAACAATCAAAACATCACTTTGAAATGTGCAAATTGTGTATCGGTCAAGGCTTTTTATTCAACTACTAATATCAGAGAGAAGAAAGAAAACAAAAGACCGTTTAGACGGTTTTGGTTTCACTCTCCTTCCATGATCCAATGCACGAACAACATCTTAAAGTAAATAAAAACACATACGCTTCACTTAAGCATAGAACGGTTTCCTACTAAAAAAGCCATTAATTAGACTCGTCCACTGGTGGTACCCATTAGGTTGTCAAGTGGAAGGAAGATTAGCATCTTACTGACTTGTTAGGGTTATCAAAATAACAACTGATAGTTTGTTGGTATCGAAAACCTATTGTGTCGAACTTATTTTAGCAAAACACTTTATAAAAACAATAACATATTTATTGGGTTTAAACACAATAACTGGTGACCCAGTAGTTTTCTTTTGTGGCCTTTAAAAATAATAAAAAAAAATTAGCAAGGAGAAGCAGGGTGAAAAATAATTTTAAAAATAGTTAAATTTAATTATTACACTGTATATACATAATCTAAAAAGTTATCGTCATTGTGAAATGATGTAAAGTAGAATTATGAGCTAAGTGTCTTCTATCACACATTTCTTTAGTATATTAAGTTTCGCTTCTTTCGCGTTGTTTTGATTTTTATTCTTTTGGCTGGCAGTACCAAGGTGGCAATTATCCTCATAGAGCGGTTTTCATTCGAGTGTCAATAGTAATTTCCAGTGTGCTTTGGTTTTGCTTCACTATGCTCTGTGATTGGTTAGCAAAGTCAATCGTGCGAGCCATTTTCTGTTGAACATCGACCACTTTGGAAATGAGCAGTTCCATAAGATGAAAAAACAAAAACAAAACAAAAAAATCTAGAAAAAATTAAAATAAAAAGGGACAATTTTTGCTTTCTGTCACCATACCGGGAGAGACGGGAATCTTGTTTGTCGATGATATTTGAATTCAGTCGAAAGTGGGTCAGCCAGTAACAAAAGTGTTTTGTGCTAATAAGACATGTCCGGAAAAATTCGATGAAGAATTTTTAATTCCCGGTAAGCAGATTAAACAAGTCGCGAAATGAAAATACGCTCCACGCAATTGGGATTGGCACGTTCTATATCTTGTTTTCGTCAGTCAAAAAAAAAAAAAAAAACGTTTAAGCCTTGTGCCTCAGATCGAGGGAGCTATTTGAAAAGAGGTTTTACAACTGATTTTGTTAACATAAACGGAATCTAGATTGCGTACTCTGCGTTGCTTCTGTTGTTATATATTTTTTTTTTTTGTATCACAAGACTGAAAACGACACGAGGCGATATCAAGATATATCACCTTTTACTTTAAGGTCGCTGAATCCAAATTATTTGAACAAAAGGGTCGGTTTTAGTCACGCAACAGAGGATGAAACCGTTGAAAGTTGATGACCCTGAAACAACAATTTTGTTCTATTTCAGATTTTTTTTTTATCAGTTTACAGTAATTTTAAAGCCTTGTGCTTCAGCTCAAGGGAGCTATTAAAAAAAAAGAGTTTTAGAACTGATTTTGTTAACATACAAGAATCTAGACTGCAGGTACCTTGCGTTGTTGTTTATTTTTACAAGACTGAAAACCGAAAGTGACAGCAAGGAATGCCATCTTTTAGCTGTGACAAATAAGGCCACTGAACCCAAACTTTTTTGACAAGAAATCCGAGACAACGGGAAGGTCGGCTGCAATACTTACAATAGCAGAGTATGTGGTCTTGATTTGAGATAATGTGCTGAAGTTTCTTTTTGTTATTTAAGTCAAGGCCCTCGTAAAAATCCTGCTTTAACGCTTTTAAAAACGGTTAATGTACCCAACCTAAATATATCGACTGAAAGATAAAACAACACTGAATTGTCGAGTGTTGCTAAAACGCCCTGTTTATCCAATGTACGTGAGCACAGTCATTTAGACCGAGAACACCACAAACTGCACGTCTGATTAATTTATCGGGAATATCCCGTATAAATATAATCTTAGAGTATTTCTTCCAAGACTTAAAAGTTAGCACCAGGTTTTTAGGCGTTTATAAGAAAATAAAAACATCTGGAAAAAAATTAAAATAAAAAGGGGACAATTTTTGCTTTGTGTCACCATACCGGGAAAGACCACGATAGTCTTGTTTGTCCGTGATATTTGAATTCAGTCGAAAGTGGGTCAGCCAGTAACAAAAGTGTTTTGTGCTTATCAGACATGTCCGGAAAAATTTGATGAAGAATTTTTTTTTTGACGTTAAGCAGATTAAACAAGCCGCGAAATGAAAATACGCCTTACGCAATTGGGATTGGCACGTTCTATATCTTGTTTTCGGCAGTCAAAAGTAACGTTAAAGCCTTGTGCCTCAGTTCGAGGGAGCTATTTAAAAAAAGGTTTCAGAACTGATTTTGTTAACATAAAAAGAAAAACTAAATTGCGTACTCTGCGTTGTTGTTGTTGTTGTTATTTTTTTTTTTTTTATCTCAAGACTGAAAACGACACCAAGGAATACCACTATCACTTTAAGGTCGCTGAATCCAAATTATTTGAACAAAAGCTCCGAGTTCTGACTGAAGGGTCGGCTTTAGTCACGCAACAGAGGATGAAACCGTTGAAAGTGGATGACCCTGAAACAAAAGGTTCTATTTCGTCTTTTTTTTTTTTTTTTTTATCAGTCTACAGTAATTTTAAGACCTTGTGCTTCAGCTCGAGGGAGCTATTCGAAAAAAAGTGTTTTAGAACTGGTTTTGTTAACATAAAAGAATCTAGACTGCACGTACACTGCGTTGTTGTTTATTTTTACAAGAATGAAAACCGAAAGTGACATCAAGAAATGCCATATTTTAGCTGTGACAAATTAAGATCGCCGAACCCAAACTTTTTTGACAAGACCTCCGATTCAACGAGAAGGTCGGTTGCAATACTTACAATAGCAGTGTGGGGGCTTGATTAGAGATATTGCGCTGAAGTATTTTTGTTATTTAAGTCAACGACCTCGTAAAAATCCTGCTTTAATGCTTTTTGAAACTGTTGATGGACCCAACCTAAATATTTTGAATGAAACATACAACACTGAATTGTCAAGTGTTACAAAAACGCTCTGTTTATCCAATGTTTGTTTGTTCGATCAATTAGACCGAGAACACCATAAACTGCACGTCTGATGAATTAATCGGTGAATTAAATCCCGTTTAAATAAAGTCTTCGAGTATTTCTTCCAAGACTCAAAAGTTAGAACCAGCATTTTAGCCGTTTATTAACCCCAGTAAATTTATTCCTCAATAGCTTTTTGGTATTGGGTTAGTCACAGGTAACCATTCCATTGAGAATCTAGACTGCACGTACACTGCGTTGTTGTTTATTTTTACAAGACTGAAAACCGAAAGTGACAGCAAGGAATGCCATCTTTTAGCTGTGACAAATTAAGGTCACTGAACCCAAACTTTTTTGCCAAGAACTCCGAGACAACGGGAAGGTCGGTGCCAATACTTACAATAGCAGAGTATGGGGTCTTGGAGTAGTTTTGTTATTTAAGTCAGTGACCTGCTTTAATGCTTTTTAAAACTGTTAATGGCCCCAACCTAAATATTTTGACTGCAAGATACGACACTGAATCCTCGAGTGTTGCAAATACGCCCTGTTTATCCACACTGTTCGTGCGTACAATCATTTAGACCGAGAACACCACAAACTGCACGTCCGGAGGAGTTTATCAGGAAATACCGTATAAATATAGTCTTGGAGTATTTCTTCCAAGACTCAAAAGTTAGCACCAGGTTTTTGGCGTTTTATTGACCACAATAAATTTATTCCTCAATAGCTTTTTGGTATTGGGTTGGTCACAGTTAACAATGCATTTCATCGAGACTCAAAAGTTCGAAGCACTTTGTACAGCAAATTAACAGGTACTGCACGGAAGTATCACTAAATGGGACTCAGGAATGGAGTTGTTATACGATTAGTCAAACTTTAAAATATCACCCGCGGTCTCTATGTAAACACGTTATACTGTACTGAACGATAGACAGTAGTGTTTAAGGGCAGGAGGAGACTTTAATTTTACTTATAAGTTTATTTAGCTTTCTATCCACAGGCTCAAACGTAAGAGCTTCATTAAAGAGAAAATATACACTGCCACTGAAACAAATCATTTTAAATACGACCCGTTGGATTCAGGGTCTCATCCACGGACTTTCAGTAAAAAAGTGTTACGACATGCACTTCTTATGTGACTGTCGTTGCGTGACTCTAAGTTCTCCAGCTTCAGTGATATTATATAACACTGACAAGAAGGAAATCTTCAAACGGGTTACAACAAAGACTTTATTAGCGTCTCCAAGAGCTATCGCGTTTTCAGTATGAGTAGGTTTTTCAGCCATGCACTCGCTCTAACCAGATGAAAATTGCTAGCTACAAAGTTGATCAACCCCCCTTTGCAGTTTCTATTTTCTAAGCAATTCTTGGTTTTCACGTGACGTCACCAAATTCTAGAATTCAAAACTGGGAGGCCTACCAAATTTTTACCTTCATTCAAGGAAAGATTACCTAAAAATATACCTGTTCACAATTTCTTAGCTCGATGTCGTGCTTCCTTTTGAAAATAGAGCAGTTTCAATTTCCAAGTTTCCATCGTGCGTGACATCAGGAGGACGGCCGTGACAGAGCTTTTCCGTATCTTAAAAATGACTCTTCGGGTGATTTTTAGCATTCTAAACAATTTAAGTTTGAGGAGAAATATTAATCTAAACATTCGAAAATTCACAAGGCCAAACAAACCTCTTTTCTTGCAAAAGTGAACTCCAGATGTTTTTTCCTATTTCCGGCCGCCATATTTGTGCCCCTCAGAGGGACACAAACATGGCGTCTCCACACTAAGCTCTATAAACTTATGTGGAACATTTTGTCAAATAACTCGAGTACGGAATGCCGCACAGACCTGAGACTTGGACAGATGCCATATTTATTTATCCTCTATACCATGTCAATTTCTTGGCTTCATTTATGGAATAGTTTTGATTTTTTTTTTCAATGGCGTGACAGTGAAAACCGACAATACCGACATAAATATGTCAGCAGCCGGTAACTACGAGATTACTACCTGTTGTCCTCGAATGCACAAGATGTAGCACCAGATGGAAGGAAGCAAGCAGCATTAAAGTACCTCTCGCAATTTCCTGCTATCATTGAGTCCAGTGAACCATCGCGGCAATATTGCTGTTAATTTGCATTTTTCCGGGGACTGTTTTGACGACAGAACAAGGTTTACGCGGCGATGGAAAAGAAACAGATTCGGTCGACGTTAAAGGTTCGACCAGTACCTGGCCCCGAGAGAGACGACCTCATCTGTGCTAACAGATTACAAGCCCCTGAAATCAATATTCAAGAAATTAGTTTTTATCCGCCATTCACCGTCTTCAAAGAGAGGGCAGGTAAAGGATTTATCCAACACTACGGGTCTCTCAGCCGTCAAGGCAACCAGAACCAGACTGAGTGTTTAAACCACGCGACAGATTTATTGCATGCGGAACTTAGTTTTTAGTTTAAAAGGGAAAAAATCTAACTAATGATCAACTAAGGCAAGAACTTTGCATAGATCTTAACCAGGAAATACAGTCCAGTACACATAATTTATAACAAAAGGGTGAACGGTGTGTTCGCTGGCAATGCGTGACACTTGAAAATGTTATCTGATGGGATTGACATAAAAATAAATACAAAAAATGTCGGAATAGTTTTAAAATTTTTTTCTGGCACATAATTTATGCCTATCTTATTTTACTTTGGGTTTATTTTAGACAGTTTTTATTTTTCTTGTTCAGTCCTTGTAACGTTCAGTTATTACGTGACAGTTATTGCGTGACTCAAAATGTCACGTATTCTTACAGCATTTGTGAGGCATTATTACTTTCGGAGTTCAATAAGAAGATAAAAATTAACGTTACTTTCGAGTGTGAAGGCGTTACTTTCAGAATTCTACTATACTTCAATCCAAACGGTAAATATTTTTTTAAGTATTTCAAAGGCGTGTGGAAGGTTGAGGACATACAGCAAAATCGAAAGAAAACAACATAGAACATCAAACGCCTTCCTTGTACAACTCGGTAGTTTGTTTGTTTTGTAAATTGTTAAATTATGTAACATTTCTCGTGCCAATCAATCACGACCGACAGTCAACTACTATTGCTAGCCTTAATGGACTGATAGAGCTTGGAAAATAGTTTGGTTCAGAAAGCCTTCTGTGTTTTATGTAATAGGAGCTGAGAGAGGGAAAATTGACGTCCAACCAGTGGACAACGATGCTTACCATTGCGAATATGCTTCACTTGGCAGCAGTTTTTCCAGTGGAATTCCCGTTCGAGTGTTTGCCTCAGTTAATCAAGGCAACGAATCATCCCAAGTCCACGATTCTGCTCTTGTGTGGGTTGAAGGGATCACAATCAGGCGTTTCAAGGCGTGTGTTGTGATAGGCGGTCAGAACTCCCGTGGCAACACCACCATCGATTGGTTCGCTTTTCAAGGATCTCAGTCGGGCGTTCAACATGGCGAAACGAGATTTACTCTGTTTACAACTGGGACAAAATGCAACCAGGTGGCGTTTTCTCAGGTGAGATCCTGTTTTTAATTGCTGTATGTTATTATGATTTCGATTTTCGTTGTTTGGTTTCAGAGATATTAAAGTGAGACTTGGTGACTTCAAAGTAATAGGCTCAAATTAATCAGTTGCCTCTTAATCTTGCTCTCTTAAATTTCCCTTAGGTAGGCGGTGGCTTTTTGAATTGCCATTTGCAGATCCGAACAGGTCTTCAGAAGCCACTTTCCCGTGCGACACACCATATTCCCAATGCTAGTTTCTTGAATTGAGGCAATTTCACTTCTGGTTTGAACTTGCATGAGCATCTGTAATCGTTTTTAGTCAAAAACTACCGAAATTATAGTGGCTGATAGAGACATATGAATGTAAACATATGAAAGATGCATTCTGAACTGCGGATGAAAGATATATTTCATAAAAAAAAAAACCTTCTACTTTTTTGGTCAACCTCGATTTAAAATAAACCTAAAATATCATTATTTCAAAATCATTTATTGCATTTTTTCTCTCACAGGCCTTTTCAACGACACCTAAAGTTCATGTTACTGTTCAGCATGGAACTCTTGATCAAAGGAAAGATGCAATGGATGTTTGGATAGAAAGTATCTCCAGAGGACAGTTTGAAGTCTGCCTACGAGAATCAAGAACATTTGATGGACCTCACAGTAATCTTAAAGTGGTATGCTAACATTTTATAATTAAATTGGAGTTATCAAGAGTGGGAAGGTTGTGAGCGGACCTTGCACTTTTATAACTTTTTTTTAACTATGTGAGCAAGCGTTACCAAACTTGGCGATTTTTTTTAGAAATTATTTTTTTTGTCTCCAGTTATGCACAATTTTGTGTGACAAGTAAATGTTTACTAAATTTGATGTTGCCACGGCCACAAACTTTTGACAAGCAGCTTTTTCAGAAATTCTAATATTCTTGTTTAAAATCGACAGCTATCAACCCTCGTTCATTACCTTTTATGTTTTTAACTGTTTAAGTGTTATTCCGTTGGTGTTGATCAAGTTGGTGTCCTTCAGAAAGTTTCTGGGAAGAGCGGAAATCCAAGATGGCCGCATGTTCCAAATTATGATGCAATTCTCATGCCATATGGCGTCACCACTTTCCAACCTCTGAGAGATATTCTCGGACGTCCTATTTACCCTTCAAGTTTTTTTTTTTTTTTTTTTTTTGGCATAACTTTAACGCTGTCAAAGATATGGAGGCCTCCCGGCCCCAGAAGACAACAAAAACGCGGTTTAGATAGG
Organism: Pavona decussata; assembly: GCF_977016875.1. Classification (NCBI taxonomy): domain Eukaryota; kingdom Metazoa; phylum Cnidaria; class Anthozoa; order Scleractinia; family Agariciidae; genus Pavona; species Pavona decussata. The sequence goes on from NW_028145450.1 coordinate 2,065,434, forward strand.
GTTTAATTAAGTTGTCGAATTGGGAGATCTTTGAAAACAAACCACTATAAATGTTTCCAGGCTATTCTTTATCATTCTATGTATGTTTAACTGTTAATGTACCACCATTTATGTCTTTTTTAGAACTGGATGGCATATGAACATTTTCCATCGTCGTGGGATGCCAAAGAGTCATCAAAGGTTCATTTTTCTGAATACGAGATTCCAACTGCTGCTGACAATTACGCTCTGTGTAAAGTATGTCATCATGATAAGTGTGATTAACTTTTTTTAAAAATTTAGTTGGTCCCTGAAAAACGACTTCAATCTAGCGAAAGCTGTTGCTTTATATGCTATTTTTAAAAGGGTCTATCCATTTTAGTTTCAAAATTACATATCAGCAAAAAGTTTATTTCTTTATTTCAGCATGCTGTTACTCTTTCGTCTTTTGTGAAGTTATAGTAAGCAGAGCAACATTGTAATACAATTTTCTTCATTCCAAGAAACCTGCGAAACCTAAGTGTTTAACTAACTTTCCATTTGAACAATTTTGCATTTTTTTTGCAGACTATCAACTTTACAAAAGTGTTTTACATGGCACCAGTGGTCCTCACAACTGTTATCAATGAATGCCAAAACAACTCCAAAAGAGCATGCTTAGGGAAGGATCCATTGACCAGTTGGGTGGAGGTAAGGCATCCTTTTACTACATCTTTTAACACATGACTCCGCAAAAACGTGAATAAGAATAAAAAAATTAAGGAAGAATTTCATTTATATCTATACTCATTTTATGAAGCTGAATGAGAAAAAAATAGGCAAAAAATATGATTGACACAATAATTTTTCCATTAATTTATCTGATAAAGAATTATAGTACATGTCAGTTAATGAGTCCGCAACTGGCAGCGCAAAAACCTGGGAAACGCTCAATAAAATTTCATACTAGAAGGTTCCTCAGGCAGTTTCTGCCCATAACCTTTTTTTCATATATCTACACTACACCAAACAAAGCCAAAACAAACAAACCAAAAAAAAAATCAACAAACAAAGAAAACAAAACAAGCAAAAAATAAATAAATAAATAAATAAATAAATAAACAAAGGGAAACAAAATACAAACTGCCAAAAAAAAAAAAACTACACTTTAGCTATAGGTAAAAGATGTTACTCAAAGATTGCCTTTTTTTCTTCTTCCGGCTAGCGTAATCTTTACGTTGGAGTTCCCGCTAACAAATTTGTTGTCATCTGTAGAAAATGTTTCTGCGTGATATGAGAAATAAAAAAATGACCCCGCTTTGGCTGAAGCCTTTCCATAAATGCCATTATATGCATGGAGTATCTCTCAAGGAAAACTAGCACAGCCTGCAATAAATTCGATGATAAACCCTTAAAAACTTTAGTAGAAAAAAAAAAAAGAAAAAAAAAACATTAAAGTTTAGTTGAATATCGTGTTTGACGTTCGAGTATCATTTACTGTAACATTCACAAAGCAAAAAGAAAAAAATTATATTCACTATTTTCGTTACAATGGTAGAGTGATTCTATTTATACTGCTACATGCAATTCACATCATTGAGATCACTTACGCATGGTCATATGTGTTGCAGGAAGTTACTAAGACCCATTTTCGTGTGTGCATCAAAGATTATGCTGGATATGATGGTCAGAGAAGCAGTGTTGCCGTGGATTACATGGTTATTGGAGGTAATTGTAAAAAAACGAGGTCTAATTTTTGTCTAGCTTTAAAAAAAATTAAAAAGAGAAAGTTACCAACACAAATGCATTCTTATTAAAAAACGACACGAGGAACGATTTTATCACTTAAAGTAGTGCCATTTAAAAGTAAAATAAGAAATCGAGTTTAACTCTATGTAGACCGGGAACAGCGGAAAGGGGGGGGGGGGGGGGGGTGGGGCGGTAGGGTCGTCCTATCTATCCTATAAGCCTCATTTCCATAGCTTTTACAGTTGCAAAATCCGAAAAGTCCGGTGTAATCTTAGTATACTTTTCTCTTCCTATCATGAAACGATTACTAAATCTACTACCTAATTGTCCCTTCACGGTAATTGTAATGGTATTATATACCGAATTTTCTATATACATATTCAAAAGCAGTTTACATTACTCAAGTGTAAGGGTGAGATCGGACATCAGCATATACATCTTAACGGTGAAAGGTCCCTATAAGTCATAAGTCTAATTTCTGTTATATTCTTTTTAAGATCTTGATCCCTGTAATAACGCCAGCTGCAAATATTACAGTCACTGCGAGGCTTCGTCTCCACAACAATTTGCCTGCGTATGTGAAAGCAGCTGTCCATCATACCAAGAGCAGATGTGCGCTTCTAACGGCCGTACTTTCAGAAACCTGTGTTTATTGAAGAGAGAGATCTGCGAAACACGTGGAAACTACACAGAATATCATCCCGGAAGCTGCACCGGTATGCTTATTCAGTTTAACATTCAAACGCCATTATTTGGTGTTGTTCTTTATTAATTAAGACTTGCGATTGAGATGTCACACCTGAAATTTAATAGCAAGATCTTAAAGTTAAGAAGAAACAATCTTATTTATATATGTTTGTTCGTGTCGCAATAATTGTTCGCTTGCCCCAACAGTGAAATTTAATGTTTTTTTTTCCCAATGGATCTATATTCATTTGTACTTGCAGGCTTTCCTCTACAGAAAGGAAGACACACGTTTCAAAACCATCCATCCTGGGCAGAAGATCAGTGTGAAACCATTCCTTTTGAACCGTTCATATTTTACCCTCACCAAAAAATTTTCATACAGCTCACCGTGAACCATGTAAACTACTCTGATGCAGCGTTTGTGCATGAGGCCACCACACCGTGGGTTGAAAGCATTAATAGCACTCAGTTTACCGCCTGTGTAACTCGAGCAGGAAGGAATGACTACCCTACAGATAATTTTGCTACCGTCGACTGGGTCGCTTACCAGGGTGCCCCCTCTGGTGGAGTGGCTGGAGAGGAAACGTTTTCTCGTTGGTGGACAGGGACCAGTTGTCAGGCGGTAACCTTGCCAAACGTGAGTGTACCGCTTTTGTGTCATTTCTGTCCCAGCGGTAGCCTAGAAGAAGGCCCCGTGCTCCTAATAGTACGTTTCCGTTTATCTTGAGAAATAAAATACAATTTTATTTCTGATCCTGCAGGTAAGATTCAGTTTCTTACCAAGCGCCTTATAGATCACCAAATTTCTCTGCTCTGCGTTATACTTTAGAAGTGAATTTCAGTCAACATGCTCATGGAGTATGAAGCAAAAACCATTTGAAAATCATTATTTGAAAAATAAAAATAATGCTTTTTTCTCAACCGTTACGAATTCCTTCATTTATCCGTATTGTAAACAATAATGCTTGCTCAACTGTTATCTTTATACTTTGCAGGGGAAGTTTTTTGCCTCGCCAACAATATTCGTAACGGCGGAGCACCAAAGATCCAGTTTGAAACATGATGCAGCCACTGTATGGCTCGAAGACGTCTCGGCCAGTTCGTTTAAGATTTGTATCCGGGAACTTCAAAACTTTGCAGGAGTTCATGACGACATCTCTGTGGTGAGTAAATGTTAATGATGTCTATATTATACAGATAAATTACCACAGCACGATCCATACTTTCCGTTTCTGTTTTTGACTTTTTATCCCGTGTCATATTACTTCTCTTGTTGCCCTGAACCCATCATCACCATGTCACGCCATGTCACGTCACGTCACGTCACATCACGTCACGTCATCTAATTTCTCTAACCTTTATTATTATCTAATCCAATTCTCTCTTGTCTTCATTTAAACGCTTTAGTGACGTCCATCTGATCTTATTTCAAATCTCTTCCCATTTTGTGCTTCTAGACCCTATTCTATATTCCAATTTGAACACTGTTCTTGCAATCTCGACTCTAGTTACCTTTGGATTTGACCTCAAGTACGCGATTGAGTATTATTACAACTTGTCGAGTATAGCTTGCGTGGTTTAATTTAGATTTCACAATTCCTAGATACAACACTGTTACCTATATATGGTAAACATTGAATGAAATATATAGGCCCTTTTTATGGAGGAAATTACCGACAAACATAAGATTGCTATGTGAGCTGAATAGCTTTAAAATGAACATTAGGAAAATGAACTTATCTGATCTTATAGATGGTCAATGTAGAATAGAATGTGTTTTATGTAACTTTAAATTAACAGTTGAATTTTACAGGCATAGTTTGTATTGTTGTGTGTTTTTGTCGATTTTTACATTTTTGGTTTTATTGCGTTATTTAGTTGGTGCCTCAAATAGCTATATTAGAGCTACAGGTTGATGGCACTAAAAATTATTTGTTGTTACTGATATTTTCTATTTTCTGCGCAGGGTTGAGCCATAGGCATATTTTAATGGACGTTCTTTATTTTATTTTGTTTCAGAATTGGCTGGCGTTTAAGACGTTACATAGGCCGCTGTTTTCAGAGCATAATGATGTCAGCTTCCAAAACAGGAAATTGCCTTCCAAGAATCATAACTTTGCCTTTTGTAAAGTACGTATAACACAGAACCTAGAAACGTTATCATTTGAAGATGGAACTGAAACGCAATTGACCCACTCTCCACCACACTGTTTCACTTCCAAAGACCAAGGCAGATACCTCAAAACACTTTATAGCATGTTGAAGGGAATTGTCTCACCCTGTAAACATTTTTTTTGGTCAACTTTCATAATTAAGGCGATCGTGGCTTTGTAAAACGCAGCAGAAATTGGAGTAGGATATACAAGTTAGAAAACTCTATATAATCTCTGTAATAGTGAGAATTGAGGTCAACTCACCGATCGACGGCACTATCAGAGGAGCCAAAAAACCTGTATCAAGATGACTTCGTGTCTTTTTCTCCCTTTTCCTTTTCTTTAGGAAAATATTGATAAAATTTCGAATGCTTTAATGCATGTTTGCCTGAAAAGAACAAGAAAAGCTTGAATTGTTAGCTAACACTAAACCTGCTATGCAGAAAGAACGCCGGGGCAACGGGTAACCACGAGCAGGCAACAATTAGCTTGTCCGCTCAGGTTGCCCATCACACTCCAGGATTTGAATCATCTTAATCGGTCGTGTGCCAGACATATAAAAATATCGTAAGACCACATGCATGTACGTAAAATTGCATTTAAGGCTTTCAATTAGTCATAAACTTAATCTGTTCCGTAATTAATAGGTCTCAGTTTTTTTTTTCTGCACAATGTATGGCCCAGGTGAATAATGGCACATATCTTGCAGTATAAGTAAACGAGACTAATCAGAACTATTTGTGCGTTTTAGGATGTGAATTTTATTCGGAGTTACACCAAATATCCGACAGTGCTACTATCAGCAAAACATTCAACTAGTGGAGGAAATGCCGTACCAGAATGTAACGGGATTGTAACCTGGATTGAGGTAAGTACAGACAAAAATAAAATGCCTCCATAAACAAACATATTAAAGAACACTTTTAATCCTATCTATACCAACATACTTAGTATTTAATATCTAAGAAAACTAGGCTAAGGCCTTGGAGAAGTTCCCTTAGTGTCCGTCGTTATGTTTGAGCTTTACAGCAAGTCGGTTGTACTTCATTCTTGATATTTCTTGGGCTACATGTTCCAGTGTTCTCTTTTTTCCATTCTTATTCATAGCATGTTAGTTTAAATGGTCTTTTTTCACTTTTTCAGTGCTGCATCATTCTCCCTCCTTCGAAAGAACTAAAACCCCATTTAATTATCTGCTGTATATTATCGTTTCTATATGAACTTTTGCTGGAGCCGAAAAAAATGCAATTTGTTCCTAGGAGAGTTTTTCCTTTGGGAAGCGAGGATGGTGGGGCGGGGAAAAGGGGTGCATGGGTGGGGGTTAAGGGCTTGTTCCTGTGCTTTCTTGGTCAGCCGAAGAAAATACTGAGGTTGTGTCTTCTTTTGAAGTTTATCAGCAACTCTGGATTTAGGATTTGCCTCAAGGAGCTGTTTGTACAACGCTTTGATCCTTTGACTGTGTCATACGCAGTATTATCAGGTAAATAGCATTTCCCAGTAGTTTGTACAAGTCCTGAAAGTAACTGAACTGCGATTGTGCATATTGGGAAAGAAACTGGAATCTTCACAATGGATGTAATATATTTGCTTCTCCCCGATTCCATCAATGAATTAATATGGCTAGAGCTTTACAGCTATTAGTAAATAAAGAAAGAGTGTTTACCAAAGCAACCGATTACAGTCTAAAAGCTTGAGATAATCTTCTTGAATCATGGCAATTACAATGCAAGAAGCCTCCAAGCTACCCAATTTAACTGAAAAAATAAGAGGTAGGCTTCCATTGCAGAAACACATGTAAATTTACATCTTTTTCACAGACGTATGTCCCGATAGCTGGAGCTATTTTAAGGGATACTGCTACAGCAAAGTCTCTTCCTGTGATTCTTGGAGTAACAGCCAGGGAAAATGTTCAACATTGGGAGCTAATCTTCCCAGCATTCACAACCAAGAAGAAAATGTGTACGTTCAAAACCTGCACAGCGGGGAACAAGCCTGGCTGGGTCTGTCTGACATCAACGCTGAAGGAACCTTTGTTTGGAGTGATGGAACACCTTTTGATTTCCATTACTGGGCAAACAAACAACCAAACAACTTTCGCGATGAAGATTGTGTTCACACTCTAGGCTTACTTCGTGGCCATGAGTACAAATGGAACGATGTCAATTGTTCGGACTGTCACAAGTTCACTTGCAAAAAAGGTAAGGCTAAATAGTCTCATAAAAAATCGGCTGGAAAAATTTAAACACAAAACGATTGCCTACGAAGTTATTATTCGTATCCAAGAACAGAAAAAAATAATGGCATTTATCAGTCGCTAGGCCTACACTGAAAGCCAGGACTGAGCAGTGTAGCTCATTTGGTGTTAAAAAATAAAACCTAGGACTTTTAAGTTCCAGCCCGGCAGACCTGGATTCATTTTTAAACCATTTGTGTATTTTTTTTAATTATTTCATTACGCCGTAATAATAGTAAAAAGAGGCATAAAATGCCGCGGTGACAGTCTTAATCTGAAAAATCAAATTCTGAGCCCTCACCGATAATCGAACTCATACCTCCCAGATAACTGGTTGGACTTTTTTACCACTAAGCAATAATAATAATAATAATAAGAAGAAGAAGAAGAAGAAGAAGAAGAAGAAGAAGAAGAAGAAGAAGAAGAAGAATAATAATAATAATAATAAATGTTATTTAACCAGGGTGACCTCTTTAGCATAAAATGCTGATATCAATAAGGGCCCTGCAAAAAAGAAGAGAACCCTAAAAAAAATGCTTGAAAACAGCCACTAAATTTGAAGTGATTTGTTGAATTCGTATTAGAAGACGGAAAACTCGTCTCGGACGGAATTTCGTCTCACAAAAACCCGACTAGTATGAATTTAAGGACGGTTAACCGTGTTAGTTTTCCGAGTAATGTGAAATTCAGCTTCGACGCCATGTTGGATTTTCTATCCCAGAAGCACTTGGGGGATCTCTCAGTCCAGTTTTAAATCGTAGGACACACAGAAATCCCGTGGCGATTGTCACGTCTAATAGGAATTTAGGACGGATTTTCGTCGCTGACGAGTTTCTCGTCTAAATTTTTCGTCGGTTTGGCCGGGAAAGTTAGACGTATAAATTGAGACAGGAGACTCGTCACACACCGGATTCACATTTGACGAGTTTTCTGTCTAAACATTGTATGTGACATTTTATCGCTTCAGATTACAATGAGTGCCAAGGATTTTCCCACAACTGTCCAGTCAATGCCACTTGTGTGAACAATGATGGTTCTTACAGCTGTCGGTGCCATTCTGGATATCGTCTGTATGGAAACAATTGCACAGGTTTGTAATTCCATCGCACACATCAGTCTTACTCTTTTCAAAACAGCTCATTGAGCCTCTTAACTCTGACGCAACCCTACGAAAACAGAATAAAAACAAAAGAATGACATAATAATAATAATTATTATTATAATAATAATAAGAAGAAGAAGAAGAAGAAGAAGAAGAAGAAGAAGAAGAAGAAGAAAAGACAAACCAAAAAGTAAATAACAACAAGTAAACAACTTAATAATTAAATGTCAAGAATTCATTATCGAATGCTTTCTTCGTGTGTATTATAACGTGCATTTCCAATCACTCAAGAATGTAAATTCCTTGCATTTTTAACAAACTATATTGAATCGAAATAAATGAATCTCTTATAAATTTTCTTTAACAGATGTGGACGAGTGCCAGGTGGGATCATACTCCTGCCATGCAAAGGCCAGTTGTATCAACGTCCCTGGTTCGTATGCCTGTAAATGTATTGGCCATATAGGCGACGGCAAACGTAACTGCGAAGGTACGTTTTCCAGCGTATTTTAACTCTGTGCTATTACTATTCTTAGTTCTTCAACGCAAACCGTTTTAGAAAGGAAATTCCTTCCTTAATATAACTTGAATAACACCAAATTATTGTTGTATACTATTTGGTTTTGCTGACGCAATTCAATTACTTTTGACTTTCACCATCAGAAAAATAAGCCAGGCTAAAAGGTCATTAACCATGAGTCACAATTTCTTTGTTTCGCGATGTCACTTAACGCTCAGCAGTATTAAATATTTTTGTGGCAAAGGTAGAGACAGACAGGATTTGATTCACATTTGTGCCTTCTGAAGCTATTTTCATAAAACGTAAGATTTGTTCTTGTACTGTTAGCTAATTTGTAGATTACTTACTCTTAGCCTGGTAGCGCTTTCCCATGACCAGGCGCTTGCGCAACTTACTCGTGATAAGATGATAGCTTTTTGTTTTGTTTTGGTCTATTTTTGGAGGTGGCGGGAGAAGGGTGGGGGATAGAGAGGAAGTGACAGGGGGGGGGGGGGGGTGGGGGATCGCGAGAGGATGTTTTTTTTTTAATGTAAAAAGCTATCGATCTTAGATTAAGCCATAATTACAACACTGCTCTTTCTTTACAGCACCTTTGGTGACAGCTACCACTTCCTGTACTGAACGTAATCCACTGGTGCATTTGACCAACACAAAAGGTGTAATACAGACACGCGATGGCACCTCCTACCAAAATAATGCTGATTGTCGATGGACTTTGTCTTCAAACACATTGCTGCAACTCCAATTTGCAAGTTTTAGGACGCATTCATCCGCCGACTACTTAACTATCTACGATGGCGGGTCATCGTCCTCTCCTCTGATTGGTCGATTTAGTGGACGCTCTCTCCCTTCCCCCATCGTGAGTTCTTCTAACAAACTTTATTTGCAATTTACATCGGATGGTTCAGGTTACGATCGAGGATTCAAAGCATTTTACAGAGGTATGGTGCAGTTTCTCAACATTAGCAAGATTCATTGCAAAAACGGCCTGTGTGCTTGCCTGCTAAGTAATCCTGGGTTTAAGACCTGGCGTTTACCATCGGGTGTTGATTTCATACAGAAAACACTCGGAAATAAAGAACGCCTTTGGACTCGGTTGCAATTGGGCCTGCCTTTGCTTTTAGTTGAATTTTAGGTCTGAAAATGTAAGCAATTTTACCAAAATAATGCGTATATATTAGCTTATATTAAGGTCATTCAGTTTTTGCGAAAGTTAAAAATGAAAACTGAAAGTGAATGTTCAATGCTTTTTTAATTTTATTCTTTTTGAAAGCTGATAAATAAAAAATGAATTAAATGTATATTCTTTTTAATTTTTCTTTTCTTGAAAAATGAAAACGACCATTTTATGAAACCAAACTTCAACAAACCCTCATGAATTTTACATTAAAATGCGCCACATTTAATGTAGTTTTCGAATAAGCGGTAGCAGCCCACCCTGAGCATGCGTGTTTCAGTCCTAGGCCCAGACTCTCTGCCCTATAAATATTTCTCAAAAACGCCTTGTAAAATATTAGAACGGATGTTTTATGAGTCAAATGAGTCAATGAGTCATGAGTCATGAGTCATGAGTCATGAGTCATGAGTCATGAGTCAATGAGTCAACAGGTCGGTTCAGCGGTTTTTTTATAAAGATCGGACCTGCTGAGTTCCAACCCAAAATGGCGGACCAATCAGCGAAGCGTGAGGTGAGTGAAATCCTTGTCCATCTGGTAAGACATGCTTTCGGTAAATGGAGGACAAAAGTAGATAAAACTACTTAGACTAGATACGACAAAGCAGTGGCGTGGGGGATAAGTGGGAAGGGTGAAAAGAGTGATTTACGGTTAGGGTTTCCCCTTTTCATTTACACCAGCGTGACAAACTAGTCAGTAACTTACCGATAAGTGTGCGAAAGAATTTTCTTTGGCACTCCGAGCGACCGATTTTCTACTTCAAACCGGGCCAAATCATCAATACACCGAATGTCAAAGAACGACTGTTCACAGATTTGAGTCTTTGAGCGCTGGGAAACTCCATAACAGGTTTAACTCAATTCACTTTAAGCGCTGTGTTCAAAGGGAATTAAAGACTTTCGTTCGCAGCATTTATAACATTTAGGCCGCCATATTTTTCGCGGCAGGGCCTGGGAACTGCTAACGAACAGCCCAGGTCGAGATTTAAAAGGGAACTAGCTGCCTTGTGCAGGCAGCAATAAAAAACGCCCCGTGGGGACGAGCCAATAAAGTATGTATGTATGTATGTATGTATGTATGTATGTATGTATGTATGTATGTATGCATGCATGCATGCATGCATGCATGCATGCATGTATGTATGTATGTATGTATGTATGTATGTATGTATGTATGTATGTATGTATGTATGTATGTATGTATGTATGTATGTATGTATGTATGTATGTATGTATGTATGTATGTATGTATAAAACAACTAGACAAAATAAGTAAACATAACGCATAATTTTATTGTTTCTACAGAATTTCTTTTTTCAGACCTGACTCATTGACTCATTGACTCATGTCTCATGACTCATGACTCATTGACTCATTTGACTCATTAATACTTTACACTCGTAAAATATTTTCGAACGGCAACACAAAGGCGCCCGTTTACGAAAGAAAATCCCAACCATTCCACGTAAATTAGATATCCACGTAAGCGTCAAAGATTTTTCTTTTAAAATCTGGAGGTTACAGACCCATTTCCTCGTTACAGTCAGTGAGAGAAAGAAAAATGTTCAAAAATCTGTATTGTCGCGTGTCACATTGCTCCCAGCCGGTGCCGGGTTTACCTAAAACAAGAAATCCGGAATCCGCAATAAGACACATACACACAAAATGAAAGTTCGACATGAAAATTTCAACGGAGGTTAAAGTCACTTGGGAAACAGTTTTTATAGTACTTGGAAGAATTATAATATCAGTAAAGTTTTTAAAAGTGAAATTTTCAAAAGTTTGCCTAAGATTTCAATTGCTGCAGTTAAGCCTATGGTGTTGGTACTCTAAAGCAGTCCCTTTAAAGCGTGAAAATTTAAAACACATCAGAACGACACCTATCTATGTATTTTTAAATTAAATCAAATGCACGGAATTCGTAAATCAGAAAAGACTTTCCTTTAATTCCCGGCTTTTTGTTTTTTTCTTTTTCTGTGTAACTTGTCGTATGCTTATTGCCTTGAGAGTATGAGATTTTTGTTCTTTCGGAAGAGCTTGGGGAGAGAGATGTGTACGATTGATGGTATTTTGACTAGCATGCGAACAGCAGACGTATTTCCGGTCGTACCTCCAAAAAATAACGTCTGTGATCTCGAGCTCCGAAACTATTTCCGTGACGCCATTTCTTTTCTTCTTTACTCGACCAATGAAATTGAGTGATAGAAAGATGTTATTGATAACACGCGCGAAATCGCGAGGACCGACAACTGCTTCAGAAGCGGCATAAGTAGCCATGAGCGCGGAAACGCCGAAAAAAGTTACCTCGGCCAAAGGAGATTGTTTTTTGTGTAAGGATAAAATTTCCAGTCTGAAGGAGAAAGTGAAGATCTTTGGCAAGAGTGAACTGGAGATTGGTGCGTTAATTCATCGCTCACTTGGAGTCGATTTGTCTGTTTACGTTGGCAGCGAGAACCTATTGTTATAACATGTTGAATGCCTCCAGCAAGGCCTTAAAAAAAATCAACCAGATCGTCGATGCTATCAAGCAGAAGTTTGAAAATAACGGACCTCTCCGTATCAAAAAATTATCGAAAGATTCAACAAAACCGACTCAAAAATTAAAACCGAACCTCGGGCTTCAAACGGACTTTGTAAGACCAGGACAATGGCGACAACACGGTAAATGATGTTTTCCGATGTTGATTTGCTTTTAACAAATGGTTTAAGTGATGATTTGAACCAGAATTCTGTAACTTCTATAATTTTCATAACAAACGTGCCCGAATTTACTGCGAGTGATCGCTTTAAACAAACACGGAGTGTCTTCAAATTTTACATGCGTGTTTGCACGCACGCAAAAAACTGAAAGGTTTTTGCCTCTAATAGCAAACGTATTGTTTATTTCAATAAAATGTTTTGTTGGAAAAGCTTTTGTTTATTTTTGTGTCTTTGTGAATTCATATATGCGTTTGAGAAGTGACAGATGCGTAATCAAGGACCATTTGATAACCATATTATTTTACGTCAGAAAACATTTGTTTAATCATTCCAGTTTAATATGCAGTTAATTTTGGAAACCAACAACATTTATTTATCCCCGTATTAGTGAGTTAAACCGCTCTAGGAAAAAGTTTATTTATGCGAAACCTATGGAAACATGACAGGAGTCAGAGCCGAAGATGTCCCATACTTTGGCAAACGCGTGGTCTAGTGAACTCTCCCAGTCTTCCGCCATTTTTTTTTTCTCGCGGACATCGAGATCCCCACGTAAAGCCCACGCATGTTAGCTCCACAAACAGAGGAGCCGAATTCTGATTGTTGAAGAACTATTGACGTCATGGAAATCGTTTCGGAGCTCGATATCGCAACGTTATTTTTCGGAGGTACGACCGGAAATACGTCTGCTGTTCGCAGGCTATATTTTGCCAGGTACAGTACGTAGTCAAATTAACGCATTCACGATGGAAACAAATCTTCACACGTGTCATAATATTGTGACTAACGTATATTATGGCTCAAAAATTTTTCTGGTCATATAAGTGGGGACGGGGCTTAAAATATTTAGACTTATTACTTCTTAATCAAAATCAACAGATCTACTGCTTCCAAGGTATCTGGAATTAGAGGATATGAAATATATATATATTTTTTTTATCTACTTCCTGCTATTGCGATATCTAAATTATGGGAAATCGTTCACAGGCTCCTTAAGTTCTTACTGCATTTCAAAAAAGGCCATCGTTTCCTTTGTACCGGCAGCTCGACACTCTTTTGTAAAAAGGTGGATAAATGAATACATGCATACATGACTGAACGTAGGAATGTATGCCAGCAGGCATGACAGAACCAGGAGCGAGTGAGTGAGTGAGTGAGTGGGCAAGCAAAGGAACGAATGAATGAATGAATGGACAAACGAACGGACGGACGGACCGACGGAAGAGTTAATAAATGAATAAATAACTTTGCCCGCTTTCTATCCAGGGTCGGTGCCAATTCGAAGCTTTTTTTAAATGAAATCTAAGTTACCGACTTGTTTCAAGACTTTTTATATTATCATGCAAAGACTGTGAGTCTTGAGAAGAGTTGATAGGTAGGTAGGTAGGTAGGTAGGTAGGTTGCCTTTATTTATACACGATGTGCATGAAAGCTTGTGGTATCGTGTACAACACATTACGGGTTTTAGGTAAACCCGCGGGTTTCAAATAAAGCTTTTGTACGGCGTGACTTTGATACACGAATCAAAGTTAAGACTGAATCTATCCGTATCCCTTAAAAGTAAATAAATGAATAAATAAATAAATAAATAAATAAATAAAACACAAACAAACAAAAGCACACACGCATATCGGTGACGAATACTGTAAAATCACTACTCTTGCAACAAGTTGACGTGAAAGTTTGAAATAATGTCTAAATTTATTCATTTATTATAATATAAACAAAGAGTTGAAGTACCGTACAGTTCCCACCGGAAAGAGCCGAAGCTAATCGAGACGGGTTGGAGCAAAAAAAAAAAAATAAATAAATAAGTAAATAAAATAGAAAAAAAAATTAAAAAAAGACAAACAAACAAACACAAAAAAGTACACCAAGCTAGACTTTCAAAAGCAGAAAAAAAAGAAAAGAAAATTACAATTCAATATAATATATGAAAAGAAAATTGTACACTACGATAAAATCATACAGTACAATAACCGAGGTTATCTGAATTCCAAAGCTTAGTTGAAAAAAAGAAGAGAACATTTGAGTGTGCTTAGGTTAGATATGGTTACCATCCACTTTTGACTTTCAATTTAATTACACGACACATGCCACCATTTTACATTTTATGACATCATACGTTTGTTGATTAGGCAGCAACCGTTTAACGTCATGGCGTCCAAACTGGAAGCGCTTGGAAAATTTAAAATCTAAAGAAGGCAAATATAAAGTCCTTTTTTTACTAGATAATGACGTACTATTTCTGTGTTTTTAAATGCATTTGAAATTAGACTGTATTTCTCAAATTATGTCTCTCAAGAGTGAGTTTTGCTTGAGCATTTTACGATTCGGCAATCGGTGATTTAACAAAAATAACCATGCAATTCTTCGCTAATTACTTGGCATCTTAAAGCATTTTTCAACCATTAACATCACTTTTTTTACTTTTTACTTTTGGCCAAACGTTTCTCAAAACTTCAAATTGGTAAATTCAAGGAATAAAAATGTCATCTCTCTTTGATCTTACACATGCGCAGAAAAAGAATCAAAATAAAAAGTAAAACAACAACGACAACAACGGAAAGGTTATGCCTCATTATTCTGTGATATTTACTTAATATGTTTTTCTTATGTTTCCGTTTTAGCTATCACAACAGGCAGCCTTCGTTTGAGTGGTAATTCATTAGCCGCTGGTAGAGTGGAAATATTCTACGATAATCGGTGGGGCACTATTTGCGATAATGCCTGGGATATAAATGATGCTTACGTGGTTTGCAGACAGCTTGGTTTCCCCAATGCTACACGAGCTTTCCGAGGCGCCTATCACGGTCAGGGATCCGGTCCCATTTGGATGGATGATGTAGCCTGTTCAGGAAGCGAGTCTCATCTTTACGACTGCAGACACCGTGGATGGGGAAACCATGACTGCACTCACAGCAGAGATGCCAGTGTTGAGTGCCTTCCCATCCGTTTAGCGAATGGAGGAGCTAACTACGGCCGGGTTGAGGTTTTCTACAAAGGAATCTGGGGCACAGTGTGTGATGATGAGTGGGATATCAATGATGCTCACGTGGTGTGTCGTCAGCTTGGTTTCCCTAGTGCCTCTTCCGCTGAATGCTGTGCACGATACGGTCAGGGATCTGACCCTATCTGGTTGGATAATGGCCTTAAATGTGGAGGGGGAGAGGCTTCACTGCTTGATTGCAGTCATTCCGGCTGGGGAAACGTTGGCTGTCACCATGGCGAGGATGCAGGTGTCATTTGTAACACCTAGGAACTGTAATATTCTGATCGGTCCTCCTCCTCCTCACTTTTGGTGAAGAGAACTAAACAATTGGAGGTAGCTGTATGATCTGACCTTCTACCGATTAAGTGTTTTCTTTTTTTTTTTTTTTTTTGTTAGTTTTACATTTCGGTTCCTCGAGCAAAGCAATGGTCATCATGCTTCTAACATCTTTAAAAGTGGAAAATGAAACTGTTCTGTAACGTTCGTTTTTATGTTTTTTTTTTTTTTTGTTGTTGTTGTTGTTTTTTTTTTTTTGTTTTTTGTTTTGAATTCTTGTTAATTTTTTTTAGCCTGTGAACAGGCTACAGTAGGGGATATGACGAAAAGAAAACACCACGAGCGAAACGAGCCGGGGGGAAACTGTGCCGAGAGGGGAGCTGGCCGAGGGGGGACTGGGGGGAGGAAGGGCGCGGCGTAGCCTGTAGACAAAGGTTTTATGCCGCCGTTCCAGGGAACCCGCTGTGCACTAGATTCTAGTGCAACCTCTGATTGGTCAGATCACTGATTGTTGACAAGTTGATTGACATTACCATATTCCCGAACAATTTTTAAATTGTAAGCCGATTAAACAAGTAGCGAAATGAAAACATATTCATACGCAATAAGGATTGGCACGCCCTATCTTCTTTTTATTAAGTCAAAGGTAACTTTAAAGCCTTGTGTCTCAGATCGATGGAAAAAGCCTGGAAAAATTAGAGACAATATTCCTTTGCTTTCTGTCACTAAAAGGAGAGAATGAAATCTTTAAAAGCCAAAGACTTGATGTTTAGATGATATTTATTTAATTCCGTTAATGCTGTTGAAGTGGATCAGAAATAAAAGTGTTAAAAAATGCTATGGATATGTCCCTGACGAGCTGATAAAACAAGTAGCCGAACGAAAACACACGCGCAATTGGGATTGGCATGCTCTATCTTGTTCTTATCACTCAAAAGTAACTTTAAAGCCTTGTGCATCACTAGGAAGCTATTTGAAAAAGTGTTTTATTTGAACACAGAAAAACTGATTTTATTTTAACACAGAAGAATCTACCCTGCGTTATTGTTTATTTTTGTTACAAAACTAAAAACCGAAAGCGACAACAAGGAATATCACTATTACTTTAAGGTAGCTGAACCCAGACTATTTGAACAAAAGAACCGAGATAACTGAAGGGTCGGCTTCAGTGATGAAAAATATACTCACACGCAATTGGTATTGGCACGCTCTATCTTGTTCTTATCATTCAAAAGTAATTTTAAAGCCTTGCGCATAACTAGGAAGCTATTTGAAAAAGTGTTTTATTTTACCACAGACGAATCTACCTTGCGTTATTGTTTATTTTTATTGCAAGACTGAAAACTGAAAGCGAGACCAAGGAATATCACTATTACTTTAAGGTCGCTGAACCCAAATTATTTGAACAAAAGCTTCGAGATAACTGAGGGGTCGGCTTCAGTGACGTAGCAGAGGATGGGCACTTTGATTTGAGATAGCGTACCGAAGTATTTTTTTTTTTTTTTTTATGTAAATCACTGACTTCGTAAACAATCTTGCTTAATTCTTTTGAAAACTGTAGATAAACCCAGGCTAAACATTTTGTTTAAAGCATGAAAGACTGAATTGTCGAGAGTTGCAGAAGGGCAATGTGTGTACAGTCACTGGTAAACTAAGACAATTGTAGGAAGCTTCACTTACATTTTGCACTAAAACAAAGAAAGAAAAAAAGATAAAAGATCAATTTCTTTCCATAAACTCAATTTCTAGTATTATTTTTGAATGACAGAAAAACATGGAATACCTTTACCCTCTACCTCCCCCCAGCCCCCCCCCCCCCCCCTTCCTCCGCCGTCTTATGTCTAAGGAATTGGTTGGAAAATACAAGTTAGATTCAGAGAACTGAAAAGTTAATTACGCCGTACCTGGTAGTTATGTCCAATTTAGAGATGTGATTAAAAAAAAAAAAAAATAGAAGAAACAAACAAAACTACATTTGAGAGCTAAACAAAAAAAAATGTCTTTATTCCCCAGAAGCCCACGCATCTCACTGCACTACAACTGGTTTCGAGTAAGCTACCCTCCCCCCTCCCCCCCCCCCCCTTACCCTGAAAAATAATGAAAAAAAAAAAAAAAAAAAAAGCCTGAACTGACTTTAGTACCCTGACCTTGCGTCTAGCTGGCGCTAAAGAAATTGAAATTTATGGATTGTTAATCTGTTCTAAAAAAAAAAATGTGTCAAGTGCAGGAAATGGATATCCCGACACAAATTTTCACAACCCTACACAACACAACAACAACACTTTATTGAAAACAGAAAGTTACAAGATAGGTATATACCTACCCGCAAATAGCCAAAGCTAGTCAAGGCGGGTAGGTACGACAATACTAAACTAAATTTCCATCATTATAACTGGGGAGGACGTGGAAATTAAGTCTTGGAAATTAAAGCTAGTAAAATCGTCATGACACAAATATAGCAAACAATAAAGCATTAAATAAGTCGACCGTCTTGACGTGGAACTAAACAAGACACAAAAGTGGAACCAAGTAAAGACACTTTCTCAGCACTTAGCTAACACAACTGTAATAGTCACAGGATTGCTTCGGGGAGTAAGGTTCCTTAATTTTCGGCCATTTTAAATGGTACGTGTAAGAACAAGTTTTCGTGTTGTGGAAAATTCCGTGACAAACATTACGCAGGTACTGTTATATAAGCCTTTTCAGTAGGAAGATAAGAGTACAATACCTACAGACATGGTATGCTGTGTTGGCATTAAAATAACTTGAAGACAGCACAAAGAAGTTACAGACACATACAATAGGAAAGTAGTTTGTTCCGTGCATTTGCGTGTATTAAAAAGTTCGTTGTTACTGTCAATAAAACTAAAAGGTTGGCGATCAATGAAAAGAAAACAGTTTGTTTTGTTTAACAAGGTCAGTAACCTCGATAAGAAAACCTGGCGTATTAACAAAAGGTAAAACATCTTAGGGTCACCCTTTTACTGACGAAAACCGCGACAATATGGTACCATGGAATAAGCTGTTTCGATCTTCCATCTTTCTATTTATGAAGACAGAAAACACGAAAAGTACTGTTAACTTGGTGTCTTGTTATTTGGATCATTTTTATCGTCCAAAAAATATATATGTGAAAATCTTAGACATTTCGATAAGTTACCTTGCTCACGTAACAATAAGTGGTTAAAAATGGGCCTTTCATCTCTTTTCTGGTCGTTAAGTAGGTTGAAATCACTCGACTTCAATTCGTTCTCCCGATCTCTCTTTAGATTTAACGGTGCGAGGGAGATGAGAGTGAAATGTGCTATTCTCGAAAAAGAGAATATAATAAAAAGAAGAAGAAGAAGAAAAAAGAAAATATAATGTATCCACTTTCCACTTTCCATTTTGTTTTTATATTCCGTATTAACCCCCAGATTTGATTTGTCCCTTTTCCTGTCTCCAGTTCCATGCATCAAGCAAAGGAACGCTTTTCTCCAGTTGGCCTTTTTTTTTCTCTTTAAAAGAACTAAGTCAATTTTTTTTTTCGAGAAATTCGTCAAAGGGAATTGAAGCAATGGCACTTAGGGTGGATTTTGCTCGCTTTAATCTCTATATTTACCAAAACCACCGACCTTCGATTGTTGAAAAAAAAAAACTACTGTAAACGATTAGCCTCAAATCTTCAAATGTCACCAAAAACAATGCTGGCAGCGTATTTGGAACCTTCACACGATTAGCCTGGTTGTAGGATTATCACAATATGGTTCAGTTATGAGGTTAAGCATTCAAAAATTGTCACCTGTCATTGAATACGCTGCTTTTTGGACCACTTTGAAAAATATATATATATGTATATCTAAACTTGTCTGAGAGGAGTCTCTATTTACTCTTTGAAGTGATAATCACTCCAGCGTATCCAAATCATGGGATTGAGTCGAGGAACTATGCTGCTTCTGTTGGTTAGCTTTTGCTTATTACTTCGCCAAGGCGTTCAAGGTAATTTAATTAATTTAATTGAAACAAGTTTAATACACCTAGTTTTATATTAAGTCGGATAAAACTGTGTAACGGAAATGCTTTTCAAAACTATTTTACTTTGCTGCTTCTGCAACTGTCCAGCAATTTAATTTCTCGGTTTTTAAAAGGATTTAGATTTCGTGCGGTGTGGTATTTATTGTGACCACTGACTCACGAACTGAACAAAAAAGTCGTACTCGGTAGTTTGGCTTGGAATTCTGCGTAGATTTTATAAAGCTGTTTTCTTTTTCTTTTCTGTATCGGATTTTCCAGGCTCTCTTCAGCATTTATTATGTAAGAACCAACCCATGAACTGTACAAGAAAATGGTATTTGTTAGTTTTGCTTTGAATTCCACTCAGATCTTGTGAGTTTTTACTTGCTATTTGGAAGAAAAAGGAATGTTTGTTCCAGAATTTCGTGCCTCTACTGGTCCTGACTTCTGCTGTAACACATTCTGTGGCCATTAACTTTGAAGTCAAATTGTTCAGTAAAAACGTAGTGTTGAATTTATCAGAAAGCTTGAAAACGAAAAGGGTAATCCACTGGTGTTATGCATTCAGTAGGTTGTCAACTGGAAGGAACATTAATATCGCTTTGACTTATAAGAGCTACCAAAATAAGCCTATTGTGTCGAGCATATTAATTTTACCAAAACACTCAACGAAGGTCAATTGTCAATCCGTACGTGCAAAAACTCTTGCCATGTTGAAAGCCCGCTTGACTTGCGCAATTAAGCTTGTGATAGAAAGGCTCGTGACCCTCGAAAGGACTTGGTTATGAGAATAGTCTTTTCCCTTGCCAGATGCAAGGTAGCGTTTTTAATAGTCCTAACATAGTTTCCCTTCTTGTTGTTTAAGGAGAGGAGTTGTGTATATATTCACCGCTTGTTGTTTTGATCTGTTCTTCTTTTGGATGCCAGTAGCAAAGCTAGTAATTACGCTGAGAGAGTAGTTTTGATTCGGACGTAGGAAGTATTTCGCATTTGTGTTGATGTTGCCTTACAACGCTCTCTGTAAATGTTTAGAAAAATTCGCACCATTTTTACTACCAATGGGAAGCCAAATCAAAAACAATCGTGCCTTGCTCACACGAATTTTCCCGCGCTTAGCGCCGTTTACACGTACTTGCTTCATTGAGGTATTTACACCTGTTGTGATAATATCCTCATACGCTATTGGGCTTTTGCATCAGAGCAAGACAGCTATTGGGAGTCTCTGGGGAAATGGTTAAAACACTATATATTTTTTTTACCAGTAACTGTCCTGTAAAACAATTGGACTGGAACCGAAAGTTTAGTTTCTCAGAAAGCTGATCAGATTTCTGAGAAATGTGGCAACAATTGGATTTAGAAGCAACCTATTGAAATTTAGTGGATGACCGCATACTTGGCTGTCTAGTAGATTAACTGAATTCAATAGCCCACAAGCTAAAGTTTTTCCGTGGTCCTACAGGGACGTTTGGACAACTCATGTCGGTCAGGTTTGTGAAACTTTGTGAAACAGAGGCTATGTTCTCTATAGAAATACAAGCTTTACTGTCAAAGTAGTCTGCCTGTTGAACATTAGCCACTTTGGAAATAAGCAACGGAGCTCCATAAGATGACAAATCTGGAAAAAATTGCAACAAAGCGGTCAATTTTTGTTTTCTATCACCATACTGGGAGAGACGGGAATCTTGTTTGTCGATGATATTTGAATTCAGTCGAAAGTGGATCAACCAGAAACAAAAGAGTTTTGTGCTAATTAGACATGTCCCGGAAAAATAAGATGAACAATTTTTAATTGTAAGCCGATTAAACAAGTAGCGAAATGAAAATACACTCACACGCAATTGGGATTGGCACTTTCTATCTTCTTTTTATTCAGTGAAAAGTAACTTTAAAGCCTTATGCCTCCGATCGATGGAAAAAATACTGGAAAAATTAAATTAGAGACAAGAAATTCCTTTGCTTTCTGTCACCAAAGGAGAGAATGAAATCTTTGAAAGCCATGGAGTTGTCAGGTGTAGATGATATTTATTTAATTCCGTTAATGCGGTTGAAGTAGATCAGAAACAAAAGTATTAGAAAATGCTATGGTCATGTCCCTGACGAACACTTTTTCTTTGTAAGCTGATAAATCAAGTAGCCGAATGAAAACACACTCACACGCAATTGGGATTGGCACGCTCTATCTTGTTCTTATCACTCAAAAGTAACTTTAAAGCCTTGTGCATCACTAGGAAGCTATTTGAAAAAGTGTTTTATTTGAACACAGAAGAACTGATTTTATTTTAACACAGAAGAATCTACCCGGCGTTATTGTTTATTTTTGTTACAAGACTGAAAACCGAAAGCGACACCAAGGAATATCACTATTACTTTAAGGTCGCTGAACCCAAATTATTTGAACAAAAGAACTGAGATAACTGAAGGGTCGGCTTCAGTGATGAAAACTATACTCACACGCAATTGGGACTGGCACGATCTATCTTGTTCTTGTCATTCAAAAGTAATTTTAAAGCCTTGTGCATCGCTAGGAAGCTATTTAATAAAGTGTTTTATTTTAACACAGACGAATCTACCTTGCGTTATTGTTTATTTTTATTACAAGACCGAAAACCAAAAGCGACACCAATGAATGTCACTATTACTTTAAGGTCGCTGAACCCAAATTATTTGAACAAAAGCTCCGAGATATCTGAAGGGTCGGCTTCAGTGACGTAGCCGAGGATGGGGACCTTGAATTTAGATAGCGTACCGAAGTATTTTTGTTATTTAAATCACTGACTTCCCAAAAAAATCCTGCTTGACCCTCTTGAAAACTGTAGATAGATCCAGGCTAAAAATTTTGTTTGAAGCATGAAAGACCGAGTTATCGAGAGTTGCAGAAGCGCAATGTGTGTACAGTCACTGGTAAACTCAGACAATTGTAGGAAGCTTCACTTACATTCTGCACTAAAAGAAAGAAAGAAAAAAAAATCAATTTCTTTTTATAAACTCAATTTCTAGTATTATTTTGGAATGGCAGAAAAACATGGAATAACTTTACCCTCTGCCCCCCCCCCTCCCCCTCCCCCCCCCCCCCACCATACCCCGCCGTCTTATGTCTTAGTAATTGGCTGCAAAATAGAAGTTGCTTTCACAGAACTGAAAAGTAAATGACGGCGTACCTGGAAGTTATGTTCAATTTAGAGATGTGATATAAAAAAACAACAACAACAACAACAACAACAACAAACAAACAAACAAAATACATTTGATAACTAAACGAAAAACAACAAAAAAACAATAAACTGTCTTCATTCACCAGAAACCCACGCGTCTCACTATAACTGGTTTCGAGTAAGCTCTCTTCCCCTCTCCCCCCCCCCCCCCCCTCCCTCACCCTGAAAAAGTAATGAAAAAAAAAATAAAAAATAAAGAAAACGTGAACTGACTTTAGTAACCTGACCTTGCGTCTTAATGGAGCTAAAAAAACTTGAACTTTATGGAATGTTAATCTGTTCTAAAAAAATGTGTCAAGTCCGGGAAATGGGTATCTCGAGGCAAATTTTCACAACCCCTCACAGCACAACAACAACACTTTATTGAAAACAGAAAGTTACAAGATATGTATATATCTACGCGCAAATAGCTAAAGCTAGTCAAGGCGGGTAGGTATTACAATACTAAACTAAATTTTCATCTTTCAAACTGGGGAAGTCGTGGAAATTACGGCTTGGAAAGTAAAGATGCCAAATTTGTTAGGTCATGACACAAATTTAGATAACAATAAAGCATTAAATAAGTCGACTGTCTTGGCGTAGTCGTGATTCCTTGCAAAAGTCCCTCTAATCCTACGTGGCTCTTGTCATACTAAACAAGAACAAAAGTGGAACAAAATAATGTCGCTTTCTCAGCACTTAGCTAACACAACTGTAATAGTCACAGGATTGCTTCGGGGAGTAAGCTTCTTTAATTTTCAGCCATTTTAAAGCGTAAGTGTAAGAAAAAGTTTTCGTGTTGTGGAAAATTCCGTGATAAACATTATGCAGGTACTGTTATATAAACCTTTTCTGTAGGAAGATAAGAGTATAATACCTACAGACATGGTCTGTTGTCTTGGCATTAAAATAACTTGAAGACAGCACCAAGAAGCTACAGAGACATACAATAGGAAAGTATCTTATTCCGTGTATTTGTACTGTTAAAAAGTTCCTTGTTACTGGAAGGGAGTTCGCGTGCATGAATTGTGCAATTGTTCATGTCAATAAGACTAAAAGGTTGGCCATCAATAAAAAGAACACAGTTTTTTTTAACAAGGTCAATAGCCTCGATTAGGAAACTCAGTGTATTAACAAAAGGTAAAACATCTTGGGGTCACCCTTTTACTTACGAAAGCCGCGACATGGTGCCATGGAATAAGCTGTCTCGATCTTTCATGTTTCTATTTGTTAAGACAGAAAAGTACTGTTAACTTTGTGTCTTGTTATTAGGATCACTTTCATCATCAAAAAAAAAAATATAAATGAAAATCTCACACACTTGTATATTTCGATTAGTTACCTTTCTCACGTAACAATAAGTGGTTAAAAATGGGCCTTTTCATCTCTCTTCTCGTCGTTAAGTAGGTTGAAATCACTCGATTTCTATTCGTTCCCCCGATCTCTCTTTAAAGTTAACGGAGCAAGAGAGATGAGAGTGAAATGTGCTATTCTTGAAAACGATTTCTAACGTTTTCCCCTTCTTTCACGAAGAAATGATAATGTATTCCACTTTCATTTTGTATTTATATTCCTTTTAATCCCCCAGATTTGACTTATCCCGTTTCCTGTTCCCAGTACCGTGCATCAAGGAAAGGTCAACGCTTGTCTCCAATAAGTCTTTTTTTTTTTTTTCTTTAAAGGAACGAAGTCCATTTAGCTCTTTCTTTCGTGAAATTCGTCAAGAGAATCGAAGCAATGGTACTTAAGGTGGATTTTTCTCGCTTTAATCTCTGTTTTTACCATAACCACCGACCTTCAATTGTCGGAAAAAAAACTACTATAAAAGATTAGCTTCAAATCTTCAAATGTCACCAAAAAGAATGCTGGCAGCGCATTTGGAACATTCACACGATTAATCAGGTCGTAGGATTATCACAAGGTGATTCAGTTACGAGGCTAAGCATTCAAAAATTGTCACCTGTCATTGAATACGCTGCTTTTAGGACCGCCTTGAAAAAAACATATATCTGTATATCTCACCTTGTGTGAATAGAGTCTTTACTTGCCTTTAGAATTGATAATCACTCCAGCGTATCCAAATCATGGGATTGAGTCGAGGTAATTTGCTGCTTCTTTTGGTTAGCTTTTGCTTATTACTTCGCCAAGGCGTTCAAGGTAATTTAATTTTGAAACAATTTTGATACAATTAATTTTATATAAAGTCGGATAAAGCTGTGTAACGGAAATGATTTTCAAAACTAAAGTATTTTACTTTGCTGCTTCAGCAACTGTCCAGCAATTTAATTGCTCAGTTTTTAAAAGGATTTAGATTTCGTGCGGTGTGGTATTTATTGTGACCACTGACTAATGAACTGAACAAAAAAGTCGTACTCGGTAGTTTGGCTTTGAATTCTGCTCAAATTTTATAAAGCTGTTTTCTTTTTCTTTTCTGTATCGGATT
This sequence comes from Pavona decussata, assembly GCF_977016875.1. Lineage (NCBI taxonomy): Eukaryota > Metazoa > Cnidaria > Anthozoa > Scleractinia > Agariciidae > Pavona > Pavona decussata. Next base: position 2,090,603 of record NW_028145450.1, read on the forward strand.
TTGGAGGCCCTCTTCAGCATTTATCATGTAAGAACCGACCCATGAACTGTACAAGAAAATGGTATTTGTTAGTTTTGCTTTAAATTCCACTCAGATCTTGTGAGTTTTTACTTGCTGTTTGGAAGAAAAAGGAATGTTCGTTCCAGAATTTCGTGCCTCTACTGGTCCTGACTTCTGCTGTAACACATTCTGTGGCCATTTACTTTGAAGCCAAATTGTTCAGTAAAAACGTAGTGTTAAATTTATCAGAAAGCTTGTAAACGAAAAGGGTAATCCACTGGTGTTATACATTCAGTAGGTTGTCAACTGGAAGGAAGATTAATATCACTTTAGCTACCAAAATAAGCCCGTTATGTCGAGCATATTAAATTTACCAAACACTCAACAAAGGTCAACTGTTAATCCGTACATGCAAGTACTCTTGCCATGTTGAAAACTCACTTGATTTGCGTAATTAAGCTTGTGATAAAAAGGCTCGTGACCCTCGAAAGGCCTTGGTTGTGAGAACAGTCTTTTCCCTTGCCAGATGCAAGGTAGCGTTTTTAACCGTCTTAACATAGTTTCCCTTCTTGATGTTTAAGGAGAGGAGTTGTGGTTTCACCGCGTGTTGTTTTGATCTTTTAGTTTGGACGCCAGTAGCAAAGCGAGCAATTACGCTGAGAGAGTAGTTTTGATTCGGATGTAGAAAGCATTTCGCATTTGTGTTGATTTTGCCTTACCACGCTCTCCTTTTTGCAATTACGTTCATACGCAATTGGGATTGGCACGCTCTATCTTGTTTCTATTAATTGCAAGTATTTTTTTTTTAAGTCTTGTGACTTAGATTGAGGGAGCTATTTGAAAAAAGTGTTTTTATCACAAAAAATATTATTATGACCCTAGATTTCGCACCCTGTGTTGTTCTTATTTTTATTTTTACACGACTGAAAAGCAAAAGCGACAACAAGGAACATTATTTTTTTGGGCTTTAACAAAGGTCGCTGAACCCAAACTATTTTGACAATTGAGACAATTGAGAACGGTTAGTTATAAGCACGTAGAGTCTGGCGTCTTGATTTAAGGTGGCCAAACACAGTTTTCCAGTACACAGGTGTTAGTAAACATTATTTGAAAACTACATACTTCTGAGTACCCGAAATTAGCATGGTGCAAGATTAACTAAGAAGGAATAAATTTTGACACTTCTTGTTGAGCATGGTGCCGTTGCCATGGCAACGCAGCAAGCTTTTAACCGTCCACAAATAATGGTTTTTCTTAATTTTTGGAAAATGCACTCGTTAGATTTTTTCCATTTTTTGTGTCCAGAAAAACTCACAAAATACTGACATGGTGACGCTTCTTCCATGTAATTTTAACAGACAGATCTCCTGTAAATGTTGGTTTTGCACTTTAGTGTTTTTTGAAGATACCTTCTGTTAGATTTTGTTTTTGGTTTGTAGGCAAGTTACGCTTTTAGAAAACTACTGTTTTGTCAAATTTCACGAAATTCTAACGAGCGGTTCCTTAGAAAACAGTTCATTTGCATTAAAACAACCAGTCACAATTTTTTGCTCAAATGCGCATGCGTGGCTTTTAATTAGGTTTTCTCAGCAAAGATGAAAAGCATACAAAAAGGCTTAGCTCATTGTAAACTCACTTTCCTTGTTCGGCGATAAATGAAGAAGGATTCACAAACGAGAACCTAAGTTATTTTAAGTGCACACTTACCTTTGTGATCTATTTGGTATAAAATCGAGGGATCGATAGTATTTGCTTACCACAACCCTAGCGCGCGCTTAATAGCATCACCTAACAGAATCTGTTAAGCGCGCGCAAACTGTGTTCGGCCACCTTAAATAAACGTGTCGAAGTATTTTTGTTATGAAAACCTGAATGACCTCTTCAAAATCCTGCTTAATCGCTTCCTAGAAGTTTAAATGGACCCAAGCTGAACATTTTGGCTGAAGCATGTAAGATTCAATTGTCGAGTGTTGCAAAGGGGCCTTGTTAATCCACTGTTCGTGTGTACAGTCATTTAGACCTAGAAAATTGTCAGACGTTTAAGTTACATTCCAAAACAAAAAACAACAAAACTACTAACAAACAAAACACAGACAAAACGACGACAACAACAACAAAATCAGTTTCTCTCCCAAACCATTTTCACGCTCATTTAGTACGACCCTTTGAGGATTTCATCCACGGACTCAAAAGTGTGACGACATGCAGTTCTTACGTGACTGCCCTTGTGTGACTCTTAGTTCTCTAGCTTTTGGCAGAATTCATTAACGTCTTCATGCACGATCGTTTTTTTCTTCAAAGAAGGAGGTTTTTTGAGCCATGAATTCGCTTTAACCAGAAGGAAATTGCTAGCTGCAAGCTGATCTAGCTTTTTTTTGCAGTTCCTATTTTCTAAGCGATGCGCAAGTGAAGATGTCAGTAGCATGGTGTCCAGGTGAAGTCGTCAAGTGCACAAACTGAAGCATCATCTGAAAGGGCCGGAGTAACCAAGCAGAATTCACGAGTATAATCCACCGAAGTAATGGGCTCAATTTTTCTCCTACCGAGTCCACTGAACCACCTTTTCAACCATTAGTGTTTCCATGGAAAGTGTTTTGACGACGGAACAACGTGTACGCAGCTATCGAAAAGGAACGCATAGCAATAATTTCCGGATGGTAAAGGCTCGACCAGTACTGTTTGGATTTCAAATAATTCCAGGATAAACACAAGACTTCACCGCATATTCTTACTCCAGACCGCTCCAACAATAACACGAGATTTCAACTTTTTCCTTTGATTTATTCGCGTCGCACTATTACTCGTTCGCGCACGTGTTTTGATATCCCAGAATTCTCTACTTTCCTAGGCTTAGAACATTACATCACTTGCTAATTTCGACACTGTTGTCAAATTTATAGAACCTTCGAGCAACAACAACTGAAAGGCGGGTTTCTAAACGTTTCTTACCCTGGAATGTTTGTGAAAACATGAAACTACTAGAAAACCTATCATTTCTTTGAATCTAAAATGTTCCACTACCAGCTTTCGAAAAGTATCTTGCTCAACGGAGACAGATGACCTCAGTGCCAACCGGTCACAAGCCCCAAGCAATATTCAAGAAATCGTTGCTACCAGCTATTAATCCTTCGCCTTCTCCAAACAGAAAGCGGGTGGACGATTGCAACACCACCCCTGTTAGCCGTCAAGACAACAAGAACCAAAGTGATAAAATTTCGAAACAAAGTCATTGAATATGGCACTTAGTTTCTAGATTCAGAGAACAAAAATCGAGCTCAACTAGGGCAAGAAGTCTGCATATATCCTTACCATGTCCAGTACACACAACGTTTTTGTTTTGCTTTGGTTCCAGTGTCAGGTTCCTTTTATTTTGTTTATTTATTATTATTTTTTTTTTTTATATTCTTCCTTCGTTCAGTTTTAGTTTTTTTTTTTTTCTTTAAAGGAGCTTATTATTATATGCTGTTATTACGTGACAGTTCTTGTGTGGCGTTAGCTTTGATGTATTCTTACAGCTTCGGTGAGGCGTGCTGGAAAAATACATTCTCACAAGAGTGAAACAGTGACTATGAACAATTGTCAACAAAATAAACAGCGCCGCTTGATCAGTAATAACCGATAGCTTTCATTTGAATGTGTCATTCACAGCCGCAACAACATCAATAACAACGAAAAGCATTACAAGACTTCCTTGTACAATTCGAAAGCTGTGTTGTTTTAATTTGTAAGTTTTTAAATTACGGAAAATCCCTCGAATCTATTAATCACGACCGACAGTAAATTACTTTTGCAAGCTTTAATAGACTGATACAGATTGGAAAATGAGTTAAGGGGGCAACACAACTAAATTTGAATGAAATTTGAAGAGGTTTTAGGAAGGGATAGAGGAAAGAAAATGATTTTTGGAACACTAACAGACAGTTGATACCCAGACAAGAGCCCCCCAGGCTGCTTGTGGACTGTAACTTGATATCCATCTATTAATTATTAACTACAAATTCCAATTTCAAAACACAGATACATGATACGATGATAGGGTTTTTGGATTCCTTAAAACGCGAACGAGATATTTATATAAAAGTCATGTCAAGTGGCGGAAAAATAGCGTTCAGGTGTATCTCCCCTTTAATGGTTCAATCAACCTTTTGTGTTTTATTTAACAGGAGCTGAGCGAGGGAAAATTGAAATCCAACCAATGGGCAACGATGATTACCATTGCGAATATGCGTCATTTGGCAGCAGTTTTTCCAGTGGAATTCCCGTGCGAGTGTTTGCTTCAGTTAACCAAGGCAACGAATCATCCCAAGTCCACGATTCTACTCTTGTGTGGGTTGAAGAGATCACAATCAGGCGTTTCAAGGCGTGTGTTGTGATAGGCGGTCAGGGCTCCCGTGGTAACACCACCATTGATTGGTTCGCTTTTCAGGGATCTCAGTCAGGCGTTCAACATGGCGAAACAAGATTTACTCTGTTTACAACTGGGACAAAATGCAACCAAGTGGCGTTTTCTCAGGTGAGATCCTGTTTTAATTATGTTCTTATGATTTCGATTTTATTTATTTATTAATTTTTTTTTTTTTTTGGTTTCAGTGATATTTCACTAGGAAATTAAAGTGAGACTGGGTCACTTCAAACTAACAATCTCAAATTAATCAGTTTCCTTCCAGGCAATCACCGCGGCCTCTTAACCTTACTCTCGAAAAGTCCCTACAGGTAGTCTGTTGCTGTTAAAACTTTGAACACTAGGTCTTCAGAACAGAAAAATAAGCCCCTTTATAACGCGACAACGCTTGTTTCTTGAATCCAGGCAACTTTTTAAGCTACCGGTTTGAGCTTGAGTATCTTGAATCGTTTTCAGTTGAAAACTTATGAAATTATAGTGGCTGATACAGACATATTTCAATACAAACTAACTTCTGTTTTTGGTCAATCTTGATTTAAAATCCACCTAAAATATTATTATTTCAAAATCATTTATTGCAGTTTTTCTCACACAGGCTTTTTCAACGATACCTAAAGTTCATGTTACTGTTCAGCATGGAACTCTTGATCAAAGGAAAGATGCAATGGATGTTTGGATAGAAAGTATCTCCAGAGGACATTTTGAAGTCTGCCTACGAGAATCAAGAACATTTGATGGACCTCACAGTAGTCTTAAAGTGGTATGCTAACAGCGGAACTTGAACTTTTATAACTGTTTTTAACTCTGTAGGAAAGCGTTACCAAACTTAATGATTTTTTTCGGAAATTAATTTTTTTTTCTCCAGTTATGCTCAAATTTGACATATGCCACAACATTTTTGTGTGGCAAGTAAATGTTTACTAAATTTGATGTTGTCATGGCAACAATTTTTTGACAAGCAGCTTTCTCAGAAATTCTAATAATCCTGTTTAAATCGATAACTATCAACCCTTGTTCCTTACCTTTTATGCTTTTAGCCGTTTTAGTGTTCTTCCGTTGGTGTCGATCAATTTGGTGTCCTTCTAAAGTTTTGATAAGAGGCAAAATCCAAGAGGGCCGCCTATTTCAAATTATGATGCAACTCCAATGCCATATGGTGTCAGCATTTTCCAACCTCTGAGAGATATTCACGGATGTCCCATTAACCCTTTAAATTTTATTGCCATAACTTTAACGCTGTCAAAGCTACGGAGGACTCCCGGCCCCAGAAGACGACTAAAACGAGGTTTAGATACTAGAGTTAATTAAGTCGCGAATTGTGAAACCTCTGAAAACAAACCGCTATAAATGCTTCTGGCATACTCTTAATCATTCTATGTATGTTTGACTGTTAATGTAATATCATTTATGTCTTTTTTAGAACTGGATGGCATATGAACATTTTCCATCGTCGTGGGATGCTAAAGAGTCATTCAAGGTTCACTTTTCTGAATACGAGATTCCAACTGCTCAGGACAATTACGCTCTGTGTAAAGTATGTTATCATGATAAGTGTGAGACTTTTTTCAAAATTTAGTTGGCCCCTGAAAAACGACTTCAATCTAGCGAAAGTTGTTGCTTTACATGCTATTTTTAAAAGGGTCTTTCCATTTTGGTTTTAAAATTGCATACCAGTAAAAGGTTTATTTCTTTATTTCAACATGCGGTTACTCTTTCGTCTTGTATGACGTTATAGTTAGCAGAGCAACATGGTAATGCAGTTTTCTTCATTCCAAGAAACCTGCGAAACTTAATTGTTAACTAACTTTCCATTTGAACAATTTTGCATTTGTCTTGCAGACTATCAACTTTACAAAAGCATTTTACATGGCACCAGTGGTACTCACAACTGTAATGAATGAAGGCAATAACAACTCCAAAGGAGCTTGCGCAGTGAAGGATCCATTGACCAGTTGGGTGGAGGTAGAACATCCTTTTACTACATCTTTTAACACATGACTCCGCAAAAACTTGAATAAGAATAAGCAAATTAAAAAAAAAAAAAAAACATCATTTATGTCAATACTCATTTTCTAAAGCTAAATGAAAAAAAAAAAAAGCATAAAAGATGATTGACATATTACCTTTTTACCATTAATTTATCTGATAAAGAATTAAAGTACATGTCATTTAATGACTCCGCAACTGGCAGTGCTACAACCCGGGGAATACTCAATAAAATTTCATACTAGATGGTTCCGCGGACAGGTTCCACCCATAACCTTTGCATCAAGGCAAGAAACAAACGAACCAGGAAAAAACAAGTAAACAAAAAGAAAACAAAGCAAAAAATGAAACAACAAAATACTTCCAGTAAAAAATAACCACACTTTTCTTATAGGCAAAATATATTATTCATGGATCTTTCTTGCGGAAAGCATAATCTTTGCGTTGGAGTTCCTGCTAACAAATTTGTTGTGATCTGTAGAAAATCTTTCTGCATAATGTGAGAAATAAATGCATATAGTATATCCCAAGGGAAACTAGCACTGCTTCAATAAACTTGATGGTGAACCCTAAAATAGTTAATGTTAAAACACGTTACAGTTGAGTTGAACGTTAAGTTTAGCGCTCGAGTGTCATTTACCGTAGCAATAAAATGTAAAAATTACCGTAACATTAAAATGATCGTTTGTATTTACTATTTTCGTTATAATAGTAGAGTAATTCTATTTATACTGATACATGTAATTCACAGCACTGAGATCACTTACGCATGATCGCATGTGTTTCAGGAGGTTTTAAGACCCATTTTCGTGTGCGCATCAAAGATTATGCTGGGTATGATGGTCAGAGAGTCAGTGTAGCCGTGGATTACCTGGTTATTGGAGGTAATTGTGGAAAACGAGAACTAACTTGTGTCTAAGTTTGGACACCTGATTTAAAAAAAATAATAGAAAGTTATGTTAATGCCAATACTAATGCAGTATGATTAAAAAACGGCACAAGGAATGATTTTATTACTTAAAGTAGTGATATTTTATAGTAAAATAAGAAGTCTAGTTCAACTCTATGTAGGGTGTCTGCCTGCGGCGACTTTGAACCTAAATAACGTTTTTCAATACTTGCGGAAACACCGTGAAACTTAAGGACTTTTCCAGAAATGTTTCTAGGAACAATTTTACATAGACGTCGGTTTGTGTTCATAGACTGATCTTATTCTGGCAAACATTACTTTCCTTACATTGACTTTTGTGTTTTTGTGTTCCTTTATTGGCTTTTGTTACTTTTTGCTTAATTCCCGCGCTTTTCTGAAGTTTTGAGGAAATTCAGAAATCCAATTGCAAGATGGCGGATCCAAGATGACTGCCTTTTGGTAATCAGGACGTTACTACCAAAATAAACATCGTTAGACGTACTATCTATCCTCTAAGCCTCACTGTCATAGCTTTTGCAGTTGCAAAGTACAAAAAGACAAAACAAAGTTTGGTGTAATCTTGTTTTTTTTTTGTTTTTTTTTTCCCTTCCTACCCTGAAACGATTACTCAATCTACTACCTAATTGTCTCTTAATGGTAATGGCAATGGTAATATATACCGCATTTTCAATATACATATTCAAATGCGGTTTACATTACTTCAGTGTAAGGGTGGGATCGGACATCAGCATATATATCTTAATGGTGAAAGGTCCTCACAAGTCGCAAGTCTCTAATTTTCTGTTATAACATTCTTTTTAAGACCTTGATCCCTGTAATAACGCCAGCTGCAGATATTACAGTCACTGCGAAGCTTCGTCCCCACAACAATTTGCCTGCGTATGTGAAAGCAGCTGTCCTTCATACCAAGAGCAGATGTGCGCTTCTAACGGCCGCACTTTCAGAAACTTGTGTTTATTGAAGAAAGAGATTTGTGAAACACGTGGAAACTATACAGAATATCATCCTGGAAGCTGCACAGGTATGTTAATTTAGTTTAACACTCGGACGGTATTATTTGGTAGTGTTCTTATAATAAAGACTTGTGCACGTGATTTAAATGCCACATCTGAATTCTTTCCTTCACGCAGAGTAAATTAACAAGGAGCGTAAGAGGGCTTCAAACCCTACGATGAAATTTTTAAAGTAGTGAAAGTGTTTCATTTCCCAATCTATGTTTTTAAAAAGGCTCTAGTGTAGTATTCTCCTCTAATCCCATGGGCCAATCCCATGAGAAGCCCCATGAGAGAGAGACTGGCTTTGTTAGAAACAAGTACAGTTGGAAACGAACAAACAAACAAACAAACGAAATTTAAAAGCGAGGCCTTTAAATTAAGAAGAACCAGTCTTAAATATGTTTATTCGTATCGCAATAATACTGTTCGCTTGCCTGGCCTAACAGTGAAATTTAATGTTTTTTTCCCAATGTATCTGTATCCATTAACAGTGAAACTTAATGTTTTTTTTTTTCCCAATGAATCTGTATTCATTTCTACTTGCAGGCTTTCCGTTACAGAAAGGAAGATACACGTTTCAAAACCATCCATCCTGGGCAGAAGATCAGTGTGAAACCATTCATTTTGAACGGTTCATATTTTACCCTCACCAAAAAATTTTCATACAGCTCACCGTGAACCATGTAAACTACTCTGATGCAGCGTTTGTGCATGAGGCCACCACACCGTGGGTTGAAAGCATTAATAGCACTCAGTTTACCGCCTGTGTAACTCGAGCAGGGAGGAATGACTACCCAGCAGATAGTTTTGCCACCGTCGACTGGGTCGCTTACCAGGGTGCCCCCTCTGGTGGAGTGGCTGGAGAGGAAAAGTTTTCTCGTTGGTGGACAGGGACCAGCTGTCAGACAGTAACATTGCCAAACGTGAGTGTCTTTTCTGTGTCATTTCTGTCCTAGCACAGGAGAAGGCCACGTGCTCCTAAGAGTACGTTTCCAACCACTGAGTTATCAATTTCTCCTTGAGAAATGAAATCCAATTTTATTTCTGATCCTGCCGGTAAGATTCAGTTTCATACCGAGCGATAGTTCATGAAATTGCTCTGCTCCTCGGTATACTTAAGAGGTGAATGCCAGTCAACGTGGTTATGAAGTATTAATCATTATTGAAAAAAAAAAAAACTGTTTCATTTCAAACACTGTTTTTTTCCCAACCGTAACGAATTCCCTCATTTATCCGTATTGTAAACAATGAAGCTTGCTCAACTATTATCTTTAAACTTTGTAGGGGAAGTTTTATGCTTCGCCAACGATATTCGTAACAGCAGAGCACCAAAGATCCAGTTTGAAACATGATGCAGCCACTGTATGGCTCGAAGACGTCTCGGCCAGTTCGTTTAAAATTTGTATCCGGGAACTTCAAAACTTTGCAGGAGTTCATGACGACATCTCTGTGGTAAGTAAATGTTAATGATGTCTTTATTATACAGATAAATTATCAAAGAGCGATCCATACTTTCCGTTTATGTTTATGATCTTTTTATCCCGTGTCATATTACCCCTCTTCTTGCCATCCACCAATCATTACCACGTCATGTCATGTCACATCACGTCACGCCACGTCACGTTATCTAATATCTCTAACCTTTTTTTAGCATCTTATCTAATACACTCTTGTCTCCTTTTTAACGCTTTAACGACGTCCATCTTATTACAAATCTCGTCTTATTTAGTGCTTCCAAATCCTATTCCATATTCCACTGACCTCCAGATTTGACCTCAAGTACGCGATTGAGTACAAGTACAACTTGTCAACTCTAGTTTGCGTGATTTAATTTAGATTTCACAGTTCCTAGACACAACACTGTTACCTTTATATGGTAAACATTGAATGAAATATATAAGCCCTTATTTATGGAGAACATTACCTGCAAATATAAGATTGCTATGTGAGCTGAATAGTTTGAAAAGGAGCATTAGGAAAATAAACTTGTCTGATCTTATAGATCTTTATGTAACAGTTGAATTATACAGGTATAATTTGTATTAATGTTTTTGTATTTTTAGGTAGATATTAAACATTTTTTGTTTTATGTTATTTAGTTGGTGTCTAAAATAGATATATTAGAGTTAAAAGTTGATGGCGCTGAAAAATAAATTTTGTTCTTATTTACCTTTTATATATAAGTAAACAACAGGCAGGAGAGGGTCGTACACCCACTCAATCTTGTGCTCGTACTCGGATCTGAAGGTCCTTTTTTTAGCAAGGCAGAGAGAGTCAACAAAATACTTCGGTCACCCATATATCTTCTCCTCTTTCAATTAGCCTTATGTATAAAACTTTTTCAATTGCCCTCAGATTTTAAGGCTGCAACCACCGTGCGCAGGAAGGCCGCACGAAAATATGGGAAACTGTAAATGTTTTTTTTATTCGGCTTTAATTTAGATACACTTGCTCCCGGTTATTGGTGCGATTCTATGCAAGAAAATAGCGTAGAAAATGTCCCTCTTTTATTCATTTTCTTCTGGTTGAGCCATGGCTACGTTTGGCAGATTACCCCTCTTCCCTCGCAGTGTAATGTTTTGTTAGCTCAGTTTCCAATAACGTTAATTAGTGTTTTTAAAATGGCGCGATCCTTTTCTTTTGTTTCAGAATTGGCTGGCGTTTAAGGCCCTTCATAGGCCGCTGTTTTCAGAACATAATGATGTCAGCTTTGAAAACAGGAACCTGCCTTCTAAGAACCATAACTTTGCCTTCTGTAAGGTACGTATAACACGGAACCAGCAAAATTATCGTTTGAAGATGGAACTGAAACACAGTTGACCCGCTCTACCACACAGTTTCACTTCCGGAGACTAAGACAGATACCTTAAAATACATTATGGGACGTTGAGGCAAATTGTCTCACCCTATAAACACTTCCTTTTAGTCAACTTTCATAATTCAAAGGCGATCGTGGTTTTATAAAACGTAGCAGAAATTGGAGTAGGAATTATACAAGTTAGAAAGCTCTACTGACATAATCTCTGTAATGGTCAGAATTGAGGTTAACTCACCGATTCAACAGCGCATTCAGAAGAGCCAAAAAACCCTTCATCAAGAAGATTCCGTGTATTTTTCTCCCTTTTTCTTTTCTTTTCGAATGTTTTAGTGCACGTTTGCCATTGTTCGTAAGGACTAAACTTGCCATGCGGAACGAATGCCGGGGCAACGGGTAACCCCGAGCAGCAATACAGCGATATATTGCCAACTCAGGTAGCCCATCACAATCCAGGATTTGAATCATTTTGCCCGGTCACCTGCCCTGCCATATAACAATATCACCTCTCGTGTAAGACCACAAGCATGTTTGTAATATTGCAATTTTGGCTTGCTTTCAATTAACCTCATAAGCTTAACGCGTTCCGTAATTTTTGGATTCCAGTTTTTTTTTCTGCACAATGTATGGCCCAAGTAAATAATGGCACGTATCTTGCAGTATAAGGTCATGTAATCGATACTAATCAGAACTATTTGTGCGTTTAAGGATGTGAATTTTATTCGGAGTTATACCAAGTATCCGACAGTGCTACTAACAGCGAAACATTCAACTAGTGGAGGAAATGCTGTACCAGAATGTAACGGAATTGTAACATGGATTGAGGTATGTACCAACAATAAAAAATGCGTTTTTAAACAAACATACTTAAACACACTTTTTAACCTACTGTCTATACCAACTTACTCAGTATTTAATATCTAAGAAAACCAGGTCAAGGTCTTCGAGAAAGTCCCCTAACTCGTCGTTACAGTGTGCGTCGGTTGTACTCCAGTCTCGCTATTTCCTAGCGAGTTCGAGTATTCTCTCTTTCCATTGTTGTCCAAAGAATGTTAGTTTAAATAGTGTCTTTTTTCACCTTTTGCTCTGCTGCGTATTTCTCCCTCCTTAGAAATAACTAAACTTCCATCTAATTTTCTGCTGTTTATTATCGTTTTTACAATAACTGTAAAGTTCAGCAGGAGGCGAAATAACTGTAATTGGTTCCTTTTTTTTTATTTATTTGTCCATTATATTATAAATACAATCAAATAGAATCTTATGACTGCTAACTTAGATATAATGGCAGGAGATCTTAGCAAGCTCAATGAGCTTTTCTATGAAGATCCCCTTATTCAAGCTTAGACTAATTACAGGGCAGATGGTGATTTATTATAATTCTAGATGGATTACTTCTAATACTTGCTTTGTCCTAAAACAAAACTAAAAACCTAATGACCTGGGAGATGTATTTATCTCCCTCCTCAGCGAGGAAAAGTGACGAGTGCATTAATTTTTAATAAGTTTTTCTTTTGGGAAGCGAGGGCGGTGGGGCAGGGAGGGGGGCTGGGGAGGTTGGTTGTGGGTTTGTTGCCTGTGTTTTCTTGGTCAACAGAAAGAAAGACTGAAGTCGTGTCTTCTTACTTTATCCCTTGAAGTTCATCAGCAACTCTGGATTTAGGATTTGCCTCAAGGAGCTGTTTGTACAACGCTTTGATCCTTTGACTGTGTCATACGCATTATTATCAGGTAAATACCATTTCTCAGTAATTTGTACAAGTCTGAAAGTAACTGAACTGCGATTGTGCATTTTCGGAAAGAAACTGGAAAAAATTAAAGGATCCAACAGATCAGTTTCTATAGTCTCACGCAATCTTCACAATGGATGTAATGTATTTGCTGCTCCCGTATTCAATCTATGAATAAAAGTGGTTAGTGATTATACAGCCATCAGTAAATAAAGAAAGTTGGTTACCAGAGCAACCGATAACTGCTAAAAGTTTGAGATCTTCTTCTTGAATCATGGCAATTATAATACAAGAAGCCTCTTAGCTACCCAATTTACCTGAAAAAGTACTTCTTTTTCACAGACGTATGTCCCGATAGATGGAGCTATTTCAAGGGATATTGCTATAGCGCAGTCTCTTCCTGTGATTCGTGGAGTAACAGCCAGGGAAAGTGTTCAACATTGGGAGCTAATCTTCCCAGTATTCACAATCAAGAAGAAAATGTGTACGTTCAAAACCTGCACGGCGGGGAACATGCCTGGCTGGGTCTGTCTGACATCAACGCTGAAGGAACCTTTGTTTGGAGTGATGGAACACCTTTTGATTTCCATTACTGGGCAAAAAAACAACCAAACAACTTTCGGAATGAAGATTGTGTTCACACTCTAGGCTTACTTCGTGGCCATGAGTACAAATGGAACGATGTCAATTGTTCGGACTGCCACAAGTTCACTTGCAAGAAAGGTGAGGCTAAATAGTCTCATTAAAAATCGGCCGGAAACATTAAAACACAAAAACGATTGCCTACGAAAATAAATTTCGTATTCAAGAACCGAAAAAAAAAATCGCATTTATCAGACGCTTTGTCTACAATGAAAACCAGGACTGGGCAGTGTAGCTCATTTGGTATTTAAGAAAAAACCTCGAATTTTTAAGCTCCAGTCCCGCAGCCCTGGATTAATTTGTAAACCATTTCTGTATTTTTTTTAATTATTACATTATGCCGTAGTAATAGTAAAAAGAGGCATAAAATGGCGTGGTGAAAGTCTCAAACTGAAAATTCAAATTCTGAGCCCTCACCGGTAATCGAACTCATACCTCCCAGATAACTGGTTGGAATTATTTACCACTAAGCAATGGGAGCTCCATGCGGTGTGTGGAGGAAGGAGGGGGATATGGGGGGAGGGGATAATCAGGGTTATGAGCCTAGAAACTCCGTCACCCAACGTATTAAATACGACAACTACCTGTAAACGCAAACTATTCTCATTGCGCAGGTTTTCCATTGTATATGACATTTTATCGCTTCAGATTACAATGAGTGCCAAGGATTCTCCCACAACTGTCCAGTGAATGCCAGTTGTGTGAACAATGATGGTTCTTACAGCTGTCGATGCCCTTCTGGATATCGTCTGGATGGAAACAATTGCACAGGTTTGTAATTCTATTGCGCATGTCCGTCTTACTCTTTTCAAAACAGCTCATTAAGCCTCTTAACTCTGACGAACCCTACGAAACCTGAATAAAAACGAAATAATGACAGAATTAAAAAAAGATCAACCAAAAAGTAAATAACAACAAGTAAACAACAAAATAAATAAATGTCAGGATTCTATTATCGAATGTTTTCTTCGTGTGTGTTATAACGTGCATCTCCAATCAATCAAGGATGTAAATTACTTACATTTAATTAACTATTCAATCGCAAAAAGGGAATCTCTAATAAAATTTCTTTAACAGATAAGGACGAGTGCCAGGTGGGATCATACTCCTGCCATGTAAAGGCCAGTTGTGTCAACATCCCTGGTTCGTACAGCTGCAAATGTATCGGATATGTAGGCGACGGCAAACGTAACTGCAAAGGTGCGTTTCATAACGTTTTCATAGTGCTATTACTAGTCTTAGTTCTTCAACAAAAACCGTTTTTTTAAGGAAAATGCCCTCCTTAATATAACTTGAATAACTCTAAATTATCGTTGTATACTATTTGGTTTCGCTGACCATTTCAAGTACATGTACTTTGTAATTTCACCATCAGCAAAATAAGCCAGGCTTAAAGGTCATTAACCTTGAGTCAGAATTTTTTTTTTGTCTCGTGATGTCACTTAACGCTCAGCAGTATTAAATATTTTATGGCAAAAGTAGACAGGCAGAATTTGATTCACATTTGTGCCTTCTGAAGCTATTTTTATAAAACTGAAGTTTTGTTGTTGTACTGTGTGCTAATCCGTCGATTAATTACTTTGCGTCTGGTAACGCCTTCCCATGACTAGGCGCTTGCGTGACTTACTCGCTTTTCGTTTAGTTTTTGTCTTTTTTATTTTGGAGGGGGAGGGTGGGGAAGAGGGGGAGTGAGAGGGGAACGCTAGAGGAGTAATTTTTTCTTTTCTTTTTCTTTTTATATATTTACAAATTTAAAACGGCTATCAATCGTAAATTAAGCCATAATTACAACGCTGCTCTTTCTTTACAGCACCTTTGGTGACAGCTACTACTTCCTGTAGTTCCTATAATAGACTGGTACGTTTGACCAACACAAAAGGAGTAATACAGACATACGATGGCAACTGGTACCAGAATAATGTTGATTGTCGATGGAATTTGTCTTCAAACACATTGCTACAACTCCAGTTTGCAAGTTTTAGGACGTATTCATCCGCTGACTACTTAACCATCTACGATGGCGGGTCATCGTCCTCTCCTCTGATTGGTCGATTTAGTGGACGCTCTCTCCCTTCCCCCATCGTGAGTTCTTCTAACAAACTTTTTTTGCAATTTACATCGCGTGGCTCAAATTCAGATTATGGATTCAAAGCATTTTACAGAGGTATGGTGTAGTTATTCAACATTAGTAAGATTCATTGCAAAAACGGTTTGTGTACTTGTCTGCCAAGTAAAGCGTATTCCAGTTGCTAAGTAATACTGGCTGGGTTTAAGACCTGGCGTTTACCATCGGGTGTTGACTTCATACAGAAAACACTCGGAAATAGAGAACGCCTTCGCACTTGGTTGCATTTGAGCCTGGCTTTGCTTTTATTGAAATTAAACCTCTGAAATTTGCAAGCCATTGTACCAAAATAATGCATGTATATTAGCCTATATTAGCGTCATTCAGTTTTTGCGAAAGTTGATAATGAAAACTGAAAATGAATGCTCACTGTTCTTTTAATTTTATTCTTTTTGAAAGTTGATAAATGAACAATGAGTTTAATGTGTATTCACTTTCATTTTTCTGTTCTTGAAAAATGAAAACGTATGTTTAAATTTCATCTTTACGACCATTTTATGAATTCAAACTTCAACAAACCCTTATGAATTGTACATTAAAATGCGCATAATTTAATGTAGTTTTCGAATTTGGCGGTAAGAGCCACTCTGAGCACGCGTGTTTCAGTCCTAGGTCCAGACTCTCCGCCCTATTCTCAGCGGTCTCACCTCTCACGTTTAAAAGGGGATGAGACAAAGTGAACAATGCCATTCTGTCGATCAAGCGAAAGAGCATAGTTCAAAATGGCGGACCCTGCTGTACAAGTCCCGGCGCAGGAAAACCTTCCAGCAGCTCAAGCGGCCGCGGTTGTTCAACCTCCACCACCGCCTCCGCCTCCACCAAACGCAGAAGAACCTCCTCAAAACGCCGCTGGAGAACAAGTCACTTTGGAGGTTTGTTCAATTTTTGTTTTACTCCAGTATCGTACACGTGTTCTTGCACTTCGTATTCCCGTGGCAGCTTTAAGTCTGTTTTCAGCTCAAGTCATGCCCTGCTTTAAACGTGTAGCTTTGTAGCTCTGCGGGCAATTTTCTCTTTACCCCCCAGTTTATTTTACGCCCTGCTTCTGAACGTGCGACCTTCGTTGCTTTGCGGGCATGTTTACAATTCATGTTGCGCCCTGGCTTGGCGGGCAATTTAAAATTCACTTCGCAATTATCTTGTGCCCTGCTGATAACGTGTACTTGGTTGCTTTGCGGGCAGTTTTAACTCTGTTTACAATTCATGTTCCGCCCTGCTTCAAACGTGTAACTTTTTAGCTTTGCGGGCCGTTTGAAACTGACTTCGTAATTATTGTTGCGCCCTGCTTCAAACGTGTAGCTTTTTAGCTTTGCGGGCAATTTTAAATTGACTTCGTAATTATTGTTACGCCTTGCTTCAAACGTGTAGCTTTTTAGCTTTGCGGGCAATTTGAAATTGACTTCGTAATTATTGTTACGCCCTGCTTCAAACGTGTAGCTTTTTAGCTTTGCGGGCAATTTGAAATTGACTTCGTAATTATTGTTACGCCCTGCTTCAAACGTGTAGTTTTTTAGCTTTGCGGGCAGTTTGAAATTGACTTCGTAATTATTGTTACGCCCTGCTGATAACATGTAGCTTTTAGCTTTGCGGGCAATTTGAAATTGACTTCGTAATTATTGTTACGCCCTGCTGATAATGTGTTTACAATTCATGTTGCGCCCTGCTTCAAAACGAGTAGCTTTTAGCTTTGCGGGCGGCTTTGGATTGACTTTCTAATTAATTTTTTTGCCCTGCTTCAACACGTATAGTTTTGTAGTTTTGCGGGCTACTTGAAGTCGACTTACTACTTTCTGAATTTTATTTATATGCGCTATTTTTGCCGATTATGTGTACATTCTAATTCTCGGTTAGCTTCAAAAGCTTTTCAATTTTGTTGACCTCAAAACATACTTCAGCAGAGAACTAGTTATTATCTTTGTGCGATCTTTGTCGATTATTCTCACTCTTCATTTTTTAATTGTTTTAATTTGCCATTTCTGAGTGCTTGTTTGCCACATTGTTCTACTTGAATTGTTTATTTTCGTATTGTTCTGTTAATTGTTATATTTGCACTCCGACTTTGTCGGAACAAAAGATTCCCTGCCGCTTTACCGGGTCTTATCACAATGCTTGTACTCATTTACGAATGTTTTGTATCGCCGCTAAGCGGTATGAAATTACACTTCGCAATACATCTGTCTATTTCATTTTCTCATTCAGGCTTTGCAAGAAAGAATTAAATTTTTGGAAAATGCCCAAGGGACCTCCATTCAGGCTTTAAAGAATCGCATTACCCATTATGGTAGTCGCCGCCTGGAGGACTTCGACAAATACGAGGCCTTGCGCCTCGCGGAGGAGCTCGTCTCCGTAGCGAAGACAACTGGTGATGATAAGGCCGCCAGCTTTGACGTCATAGCGGCCACCCTAAGAGAGAAAATACACGTGCCGAAAGAGCAGTTTAAAGCTTACTTTTTGGCTCTTCTCGCGGACAAGGAATTTACAAGAATCTTTGACACAATCTCCAAGGTCGACAAGTCGTTTAGACGTCCCTCGCCTTACTCGCGTCCTCAGGCCAGAGGCAGTCAGAGGTTCTCGTCACTCCCTCGAGTGACCTGCTACAGATGTGGTACGCCCGGACACAAGTCTACGCAATGTTTTAAGCGGTCTCCGACGACCCGCTATTTTTCTTCAGGCGGTCCAGGTCACAACCAGCCTCGACCGACATCTCAGTAGCAGAATCTGCCCGATCCTCATTTTGTATGCGTTTTAGTACTATTAAAGTCAAATGAACACTATTGCATCACAATGTTTGTTTATTCATATACATTATACCCACCCCCCCCCCCCCCCCCCAGGGTTTTATTAACATATTATTACTTACATATTTTACGACTCGCTACGCTGTTCATAGATGTGGGAACCAATTATCTCTTTTCGATCGCACCCTTCCCCCCTCGGGTGGCATTCTCAAAGGGAAGCTCACTTTCCCTCTCGGATTACCGGGGCTGAGTTTGCCATTCCTTGGGCCCTAATTTATTTCCAAGTTCTTTTTTATTTTCCTTTTAGCTGTCAGACCCTTGCTTTCACGATTGGGAAAAGCATCCCGGTTTCAAGCCTAACACAGTTGGTATGAATAAGTTACAGTGGATAAGCATCGATGGTTCTGTTGTTGATGAGGCCCAAGGGATGGCAAACAATTCCCACATCTCTGATGAGGATATCGCCCTCGTGTTGCAGGGAAATTCATTAGCGGATATGTCTCGCCTTGTTTTCCGCGATCCAGATCACTTCCTAGCAGGGGAACTCCATCGCCATGCACCACAATGGAATGCTTTATTAAATGATATGAACGATGAGCGCTTCTCTGAAGTCCGTGATTGGATTACTAACGGTGTAGACGTAACGAAGTTCTTTAGACCGTTTAAGGGTAGTTACAAGAGAAGGAATTACGAGTGTGGTAGTCCACCGCCTTGCGTTTTTCCCAACCACCTGTCGTGCAAACCTTTTGCCTCGTTTATTTCTGATACGCTCCTGGACCGTTTGCGTTCCGGTGCTATTTCTTTGTGGGGCAAAGTCGGAGAATGCACCCCACCCCACCTTATTATGCCCCTCACTGTCGAGCCTAGCAAGCCGCGTCTCTGCAACGACGATAGATTTCTTAATCTGTGGATCGAAGACCGTCCGTTTGCCTTGGATAGCGTCCAACACTTGCCTAAGTATGTCAATAAAGGATTTTACCAAACAGTGTGCGACGACAAGTCAGGATATGACCACATCAAACTTCACCCCAGCAGTCGAACTTACTTTGGCTTCCAGTGGGGAGGTTGGTATTTTGTGAGTGAATGTATTCCTTTTGGCTGGGAATCCTCGGCCTATATATATCATATGACTGGTCTAGTTGCGTCACACAGACTTCGTTCATGGAACATTCCCTCTTCTTTGTACATTGACGACCGCCATAATGGCCAACTGTCATTTCCAGGTGGCATTTTACCAGCCGCCTATCAAGCCCTCGCCTCAAGGGATGAAGTGAATTTTGCTCTGGCCGTCGCGGGTATTTTTCTCACGTGCTACATCTTAATTTCCCTCGGCTACTTTATCGGTCTGGCGAAGTCTCACCTTACCCCGAAAAAACAGGTGCCATACCTTGGTTTCGGTATCGATTCTGAACTACAGGCGTTTACCTTGTTACCCCATAAAAAAGAAAAGCTTCTTCGTCTCATCAAAGAAACGTTGGCTCGCGATAACCTGGACCTACTAACCTTGCAAAGGCTCAGCGGTAAATGCGTGTCCATGAGCTTGGCAGTTCCAGGCGCAAGGCTTTATGTTAATGAAATAAACCTAGCTGTGTCTCGCGCCACGCGTTCTGCTCGACCTGTAAAGATGTCTGCCGCTCTAAAGAATGAAATTGAGCACTGGCTATTCCTTGAGACCTGGGACGGTTTTCTTCCCTGGCGGTCTGAGAAACACACACATGTCAGGCTGTTCTCCGACTCATCTCGCTTCGCTTGGGGAGGTGCACTGAGTCCGGGTGCCATTGAGGCGAACGTTTATGATTACTGGGACGCCTCAACAATACAAGCCGATATCGCCACTAAGGAGACCTTAGCGCTCAATAATGTCCTTGAATCATTCGCTGATACCATCAAAAACTCGTGGGTCGACGCCTTCGTCGACAGCATGGCTCTAGTCCGTTCATGGAATCGACAGGGCTCTCGTTCTCAATCGCTTTCTAGCGCCTTGAAGAAATTATTCAACACAATGACGAAACTCAACATCGATTTGCACCTTACTTTTGTGCCTAGTTCTCAGAACCAAGCCGACTTCCCCTCGCGACGCCTTAGCCTACAGGATGCCAAATTGTGCCCATCCCTATGGACAGTAGTACAAGAGTGGTATGGCGGCGAAAATGGGCACTCTGTCGATCTAATGGCACGCCCTTCAAACGCCCAATCCGACTTGTCAGGTGCCAAGTTACCTTTCTTCTCTGAAAACCCTCTGCCGGGATCCCTGGGAGTGAACGTGTTCGCGCAATCGCCCGATCTGTACGATCCGTTTGTATTCAAGAACCCATACGCCTTTCCCCCGATCTGCCTAATACCTCATGTTATCAAGTATATGAGAAGCCTGCAATTATCCTACACTATCGTAGTACCAGACGTATGCCCAAGGCATTTTTGGTGGCCCTTGTTAACGTCTACATGTTCTTCCCGATACCTGCTGGCCGTTGCCGGAACCGTTGGAGCGCTCCTCACTCCCTCTAAACACGGGTTTTCAAACAATTGGCCTATCCCATGGGATCTCTGGGTGTTCCGCATCGGATAAGCAAGTAGTAGCTCTTGGTTAGCGCACGAGCCAAACAAAGAACACTTAGCTATCTTTAAATTTGCCAATTCTCCCATTAATTTAGCTCCATCCATTACTTCAGTGAAATCAATGTTGTCAATAAATCATTGTTTTCCAGTATACATCTGTTGACAGTTGTTTTATAGCTTCATTTATACATTTATGTCAAAACAAATCTAAAGGATAAAGAAGGAACTGTTTGTTTTACTTTCATATCCTTTAGGACTTACCTCCAGCCGTTCGAGCGTTTGTACCAGCCGTGTCATGTCCTTCGTGCAGCCACCCCAACGACAAGCTGTTCTTTTTCTGCCAAATGTGCGGCTACAGGAGGAAAACAGTCTCCCCAAGTGTCCCGAGCCCTAAACTCTCAGTCGACCTTCAAGCGATAGATAACCTTTTGGAACTCCTAAATAATGCCTCCCTTCAATCGTCATACTCAAAACAGAAGTGCTCACTTCGTACGGAGTTTGAAACTTTCTTGGCGTCCCTTCCGAATAGTAAAACCATCCTTTCGGCAAGCCCCACTGACATCTCTCGGTTCTTGGTCTGGAAAGACCGACATGGCAAAACCATAGTACATAGTAATGGGTGTCCCGATTCCCACCTTCAAAACGCAGCTAAGTGTAAATGTCCTAAACGCCTGGCATTCAAGACAATCGACTCCTACATTGGAAAACTGCGAGCCATTTTTAAGGAAACCGGGCGCTGTGGAGAGTGGAACTCCCTGCTAGGTCTGGGTAACCCCGCCGCTTCACTCGAGGTGCAAAAATATCTTAAGGCGTCAACTGAGGAACAATTACGAGCCCGCATCACGCCAAAGCAAGCGGTTCCCCTATTTTTGTCCAAATTGTTGCTTCTGGCCCGTTTTTTAAATCGGAAAATTGCGGAGCGCTCGGTTAGTCCTTCTGGTCTGTTTGTATTGACGCGGGACCAAGCGTTTTTCAAAACGTTATTCTTTAGCGGTGATCGTGGTTCAGATCTTGGCATGGTGAAAACAGAAGAGATCCTGCGTTTCCCCCAGGACAATGGGCTGTTGTTCAACCACGTATGGGGAAAAACCCTGAGGGATGGCGTCTCTAACGTCTTCGGGATTCGGAGACACCCTAACCCTGAGTTGTGTCCAGTTAAAGCTATTGAGACATATGTAGCCGTGGCTTCCGAGTTACGCGTTTCTGTGACAAATGGTTACTTGTTTCGACCAACTAATCCCCAAGGTCATATTGTGAACAAACCATTTTCAAGTTCTTCAGCAGAAGCTCGTTTAAAGATGTATTTGAAAGAAGCTAAGATCGATGAGGGAGAAACGCTACACAGCTTCCGTTCGGGCTCAGCCATAACGTTAGCGTTATCTGGCTCCCAGTTGGCGGACATAATGTCTCATGTAGGATGGAATAACAAAGAAACTGCTCTCTACTACATGAAACTAGCGGAGGTGCTTCGTTTGGATAGTCCCTCTCATTTGCTATCCGCGGACTCTTCCGCGACAGCCGCCCTAACAGAGAACTGCATGGAGCTTAACCGTCTAAAAAACTTTATATCCGCTTTTCCGCACGTTTAATTCTTAACCTTGTTACATCTCGTTTAAAACACTTTACGAATTTTTAGGATGGGGCACCTTGAGTTTGGGATTCTGAGAACGGGATTTCCTTATGGTCCAGTGGTTTGGGACTTTAGGACACTCTGTAACATAGAGACTGTCGGTGCCCAATCTCAACATAGCGTGAGAGAGAGAACGTTGAGAATAAAGTACTGTTCTCAGCGGTCTCACCTCTCACGTATAAAACGGGATGAGACAAAGTGAACAATGCCATTCTGTCGATCAAGCGAAGTGTTGTAGTATAAAATGCAGCACACGGTATCCCTTGCTCTGACGTTCTCTCTTTCACCAGCCATCAAGTTTCGTCCTGCGTTTGATTTTCCCTACCCAAACCCTCCCCTTTCCTCTTCAGAACATTCATCAACAGGACGAGACTGTCGGTGCCCAATCTCAACATAGCGTGAGAGAGAGAACGTTGAGAATAAAGTACTATAAATATTTCTCAAAAACGCCCTGTAAAATATTCTCGAATGGCAACACAAAAGCGCCTTTCCCCATTCCACGTAAATAAAATATCCATGTAAGCGTCAAAGATTCCTCTTTTATAATCTGAAGGTTACAGATCCATTTCCTCATTACACTAAAAAAGTAAGAGTAAGAAAAATATTCCAAAATCTGTACTGTTGAGTGTCACATTGCTTCCAGCGGGTTCCAAGATAACGCCTTAGTCTGGCGTGACTTTGATATGCGAATCAAAGTTCAATCTGAATCTATCCGTATCCTTAAACAAAAAAAAGAAACAACATTTTTTGCAAGTTTATTGATCGAGCCGAAGGCGAGATCTATAAACTTGCAAAAAAAAGGACGACACCATTTTTTTCCCAATACGGACTGAACAGGCTAGTTCAATAAGGTTTTTATTATATAGGCTTTCCCGCCTGTTGCTTTCTAGTCCTCGTGAAATTTGTTTATGTTCAAGTGGTGCGACTAAAAGCGAAAGAAAGCCTTTTCACTGCTGACACGTATACGGAACCAAAAAACCACGTGGAATAATTCTCATTGGCACGAAAAGGCGTCTTTTTATTGGTCAAGGTTTGACACGCAAAGGTTGACATGTCTCGTCAAGCGAAGTGGAAAAGTTCGAAAAATGAAAATTAGCTCATTTGAGATTCGGAAGAAAAGGCATTTCTTAAAACGTGCTGCCTGTTTAGAAGTCTCAACTTTTGAAAAAGCCTTGCTATGTAATGAATGACAATCGATAAAGCTGAAGCTTTTGTAGTCAAAATTACATTTTAGTCGTCTTTATCTTCACTTAAAATGGCTTGGAGCTTGTGAAGCGGTGGCTTATCATGATTCGTAATCTGGATGCTAAGCGAGCATTTTTCTGGAATTTGCTCCTAGGCCTTGAAAAATAGCCGATCTGGCTTCGGTTGTGGTCGTCATACTAGTCTGGTACTTTCCACCTCAATTGCTGTTTGTGTATTGCCAGTTGCTTGGAGATCGCTTGTGGTTGTTGAGCGACTGAGAGCTAACGGCATTCTTCGTTAATACTGAATGGAAGCCGATTTGTATGAATCCAAGCTTTTCCGATTTCGATGTTTACTCCAATGGAACTACGAGCTAATTTCTTTTTACACTGAAGACTTCTCGGGATAGTTAAAATTCGTCACCTTGAATGAGATTGACTTGTGACGCGCGGGTATTAAGATAACGCTGGATACTTCGTTGAAGGCAAGTTAGAATTCCAGCTTCGTATTCGTCGCCATTTTTCTTTTTAACGTCTAAAAAAGAAGCACAGAGCGGCAGATTAAGCTCTACCCAAGATATAACTCGTTCCGTTAGTGGCGAAGGAATTTTCTTTGTTTTCTTCGTCGAGTTTGTTGGAAGTTTCTGAGCTTTCTCTTGTCCTTTCGGCTGAAGGATAAAACCCGTCGCCCTCGTAGTAAAAGTCCGACATCACGGTTTGAACAGTTCCTACTTTATAAACTTAGTTGAAAACGTTTTTTCTTTGTGTTGTCAAAATTGACACACTTTGATGTAACGTAAGCGGTCCATCTTAGCGGTCCGTATAGGGAAATTCGGACCTCTCATGAAACCAATATAGCCCGAGCCTATACACCTATATAATAAATTATAATATTATACAAAAAGTTGAAGTACCGTACAGTTCCCGCCCGAAAGCAGCGAAGCTAATCGAGACGGGTAGGAGCAAAAGGATAAGTACACCAAGTTAGACTTTTAAAAGCAGAAAAAAGGAAAAGAAAATTACTATATAATATAATATAGGAAAAGAAAATTGTACGATACAGTATAGGGAAATAGATAGGTGATTTAGGTGATTTAGGTGATTTCAATTCCAAAGCTTAGTTGAAAAAAAGGAGATAACATTTGAGTGTGCAAACTTGGATATGGTTATTGTCCATTTTTGACCTTCAAATTACACAATACATGCCACCATTTTGGATTTTATGACATCATATGTTTGTAAGGAAGCAACCGTTGGAAGTCATGACATCCAAAATGGAGGTGCTTGCAAACTAAAGAAAGAAAACTAAAAAAGGCAAAAATAAAGTCCTCTTTTTTACTAGATAATGAAATACTATTTCTATATTTTAAAACACATTTGTCATTAGACTGCATTTTCCAAATTACGTCTCTCAAGAGTGGGCGTTTTGCTTGAGCATTTTATGACTTAGCAATCGTGTGATTTAACAGAAAAAATTCTTCACTAATTTCTTGACATCTTAAATAATTTTTCAACTTTTAACCTCACTTTTTCCACAGGTGTCATTTTTCGCCAAACGTTTCTCAAAACTTTAAATTGGGAAAATAAAAAAAAATAAAAGTACCATTTCTCTTTGTCTTGTCAACATGCGCAGAAAAAAAATCGACAACAACGACAATAACAACAACAACAACGGAAAGGTTATGTCTCAATAGTCTGTGATATTTACTTATTAATGTTTGTGTAATGTTGCCATTTCAGCTATCACAACAGGCAGCCTTCGTTTGAGTGGTAATTCGTTAGCCGCTGGCAGAGTGGAAATATTCTATAATAACCAGTGGGGCACTATTTGCGATGATGCCTGGGATATAAATGATGCCAACGTCGTCTGTAGACAGCTTGGTTTCCCCAAAGCTTCACGAGCCTTCCGTGGCGCTTATCACGGTCAGGGATCCGGTCCCATTTGGATGGCTGATGTGGCCTGTTCAGGAAGCGAATCCCATCTTTACGACTGCAGACACCGTGGATGGGGAAACCAGGACTGCACTCACAACAGAGATGCCAGTGTTGAGTGCCTTCCTATCCGTTTAGCAAATGGAGGAGCTAACTACGGCCGGGTTGAGGTTTTCTACAAAGGAATCTGGGGCACAGTGTGTGATGATGAGTGGGATATCAATGATGCTCACGTGGTGTGTCGTCAGCTTGGTTTCCCCAGTGCATCATCATATCCCCATAGGGCGCGATATGGTCAAGGATCTGACCCTATCTGGTTGGATGATGTCAGATGCAGTGGAGGAGAAGCTTCGATATCTGCTTGCTCTCATAGGGGCTGGGGAGTGGTTGGCTGTGGCCATCACGAAGATGCAAGTGTAATTTGCAACACTCAGTTTTCACTAAAAGTAAGGAATATATATCATATCGTTTGCAGTTGTGTAAAGTCTTAATAAGTAGACCGAGAAAGTAGCCAATAACCTAGTATTTCCTTTTGAATCCGCATGAGAAACAGTACTCCTACTCTTTAATTATTCTTTAAAAGGATAATGGGTTCTCCCTTTTCAATAAGGATGGCTGGTGTTCGGAGCGACCTTGCGATTTAGATCTATTACGTTCAGTGTTGAGCAAGACAGTGTAGGAAAACGAGATTGCAAAAAAAAAAAAAAAAAAAAAAACGAAAAATAAAACTTAATTTTGTTTTTAGCTAAAAAGAGGTAAAAAAGACAAATTTCTCTCTTTTTTTTTCTAGCTATTGCATAATAGTTTATAATACCCAGTATCTTTTTAATTTGCTGAAGGGAATTACTCCTTTACTGAATACCACATTACAATCAGTTAAAGAAAGATCGAAAAGAAGGAGGCTTTGTTGAGCCGAAAAAGCTATTTTAATTAATGTTGCCTATACGAGAAGGCCTCAAGGAAATATGGATAGTTTGTTAATAAATTAGCCAATCTCGGCTATGGCTCATGTCTAGAAAAAGTAAATCAGAGGGTCAAACGTTTTCCATCACATAGTACTGGTATTCAAATTAAAAGCTTTACAAATACCTATACTCTTTTTCCGTCCGTTGTTCAGAATAAGCACGAGGGTTTAACATCCGACAACGTTAGCCAATCTCGGCTGTGGCTCATGTCTATAGAAAAAGTAATTCAGATGGCCAAACGTTTTCCATCGCATAGTTCTGATATCCAAATTAAAAGCTTTACAAATACCTACAATCTTTTTCCGTCTGTTGTTCAGGGTAAGCACGAGGGTTTAACATCCGACAACGTTAATTGCAATAGCTGTGTTTTACGGTGTTCAATCATTAGACTACAAACAGGTTTAAAATACACTAACAACTTCAAATTAACGAGCCATAGGTTTTGCCTTGGAAAGAATTGCGCTTGAATCTCTTGTTGTTTTCGATATATTGTGATTAGTTGAAATAAGCACTCTGATTGATTTTTATTATAGCGCTTTCAAGTGTAGTTCAATACGTTCTGAGATTTTTATTAATCATCTCTAATGCCGGATTACTTATAATGTTTGATAAGAACTTTGATGAACAGTGATTAGTAAATTTAGTTGTGTGGCCAGTGGATCCTATTAATTAAACTATTAAACTATTATTCAGGTATTTATAAGGATCTTTCAAAATATATCGACCAGACCCCACGAAAAGAGATGCAGTGTCTCTACGGTAGTTATGTGAAACGACTTCTTTTTTTCAAGGATGGTATATGAAAGGTTGTCTTTTCTTTCAAAACTGGTACATACGGGATACGGGTCTGGAGCTCGGCAGGGACCCTTCTCGTACAAAATCTTGATAAGTAGTCCCACCCCCTCCCTTGGGCAAATTCCGATTCAAGAATAACGTAAATCATCAGTAAATGGATAAAAAGAGATGAAACATAATTCACGCCTCTCAGTATTTTGAGGAAATCCCAATAATTTATGGATTCATGGCTTCTGAATGTTAGCTAGGAACTGAACGGATATTTTGCAACTTTCTCACGTGATACATAGGTACAATCGAGACTAAATTGATGTTACATTGAGCGCGCCTTCTATCAGCTGTCACGTTGAACTAAATTACACGAATTAATTTTTAACAAATGCAGGATTAAAAAATACGACAGAATTACTAGGACGTAAAAGCTATGGATTGCAAAAATTATGCATGCTACTTTTCAAAATGTTATTTTATTACATTTGCCTTCGAAATGTCGTTGTTTATTTTTGCTGACTTTATTTCTTAATTGCAATTCCCATGATGTGTTTTTCGTCTTCCAACGAGAAAACGGGGGGAAAACAATAAAAAGCTAATTTTTCCAGATGAGATTCTGGGCCTGACAGAGTCTATTGTATAGTATGGTATTGGCAAAACTGATTAAAATGAAGCTCCCAAATGACTCTATGAACGGGGAGTGAAGCCAAACGTTCCATAGGACCACCTTCCAGTTACTGGAAGCGTTTAAAGCATAGCGGGCTATAGCCGCAGCAGGGCTCAAAAAGAACCAAACCTTCAGGGCGAATACACATGAGAGAACATCTGATTTGAAATGTATTATACCTGAGCAATGGTGTAGCCATGTCAACATGGGATTCTGCGCAATTAGCTCCCAGCTCGGTCTGTCATAGCTCATGTGGCAAAGTACTTAGCACCGGCATTTAAGAGGTCACGTGACTGATTCAATTTATGGCATAAACGTTTTCAGGCTTTCCTATCGCCACTGCTACATTTTGCATCCATAATAGCGATGGTAATTAGTGTATTTGATCTTGCTCCCACACTTCAAGTTATTGATACTTCTCATATTGGCTCTTTTGTATTCAGCCGAGGTCTTTTTTTTTTTTTTTTTTGGCAGCCGCAAAATGACTCACTCCTAGTAGGCTGCACGGCTCATTTCCTGGAACAGTTTTCTTTTTTCGGCTTCTGGCGGAGTGTTGAACATATCTGCATTAGGATCTCAGCTCAAATATTGCAGTGGTATCTGGGAAGAAAAATTATCCAGTGCATCAGAATTATAGACGGGCGAGTATCTTTTAATGACCCTTTCAAGAAAACACTACTTTAGTGCCAAGGAAATGTTGTATATTTTGACGTTTTGGTAAATATAATCCCGACGAAAAATACTCCATGAATGCTGACTCCTAAAAAATCTGTTTCATGTGGGCCGTCAGGAAAACACGTGAAAATCTTTCTCGTTAAAAAGATAAAACCTCTGTTTAGATAAATATTATCTTACGGAGAGACATTTTTTTAATTCTTTGTGGTCGTACTCATGGTCAGGTCGGGAAAGTTTGAGTCCCCTCAACAATACACGACAGTGTAAGAAACGTTTTGGATCAATGTGATGTCTACTGTCCCTGCCAGAAAAAAAGGTCTCTTAACGTTTCCAATACTTCATGCATTGTATTTATAACGTTATTAATGTTAGCTTTATCTTATGTGTAATATCATACCCGAGTAGACAATATTAGAACTGATCAACAGAAATATCTTTGAAAGTTGACCTATGGTAGAAATTATGGTGTAACATGATTTGATCTTATCAACTTAACACATTTCGAAATATAAAATGCTAATAAATAATCAGTAACAGATAAAAACAAATTAAAAAAAAAACATAAATAATCCAAGGCTGTTATTTTGAAAGAATCACTTTAATTGATGGACTCCTTCAGCCTCTGAACTTCAGGAAATGGACGGATAGTTTGATTAGATGGGCAACTTGCTCACTCGTAATTAAAGCACAGTCGAGACTAATAAAGTGATATTACATTGAGCGCGCCTGCTGGCAGTTGAAAAGAGTAACTTTAAGTACGGTGCCTACTAATAGCGAAGTATTTTTGCGCGGTTTACTACTATGCAGAAAAAGTACATCTTTGTAGCGGCTTTTGAAATCCAAAAAGAAAATTGGGGGTAACCACACATTTTTTTAGAGATAACTAAGCAACAATTATTCTAAAAAGCAGCAAAATACAAAGCAATGTATGGCGCCACATTGAAGCTTTATTGTCTCTGAAAAATGCATGGTTACCCCCAATTTTCTTTTTAGATACCAAAATCACTTGCTAACTTCTGCTTTCTCCGCATAATTTTAAAGTGCGCAAAAATATCCCTGTATTAGTGGGCACCACCCATAGGGAACCCGAGTATCTTGAGATGCGCAGAACGTATGCGCAGTAACAATAGTAGGCACCGTCCTTAAGTAATTAACACAGGATTGAAAAATCCAACAGTATTAGTTGATTAGTTGGATGTCGTAGTTAAGGCCTGCGAACATTATAGATTCCATTTTAATGCTATTTTATTATATTCGCGTTGGAAATATCGTATTTTTTCACAGATTTTATAATTGATTGCATTTTCCATCGAAAGAAAGAAAGAAAGAAAGAAAGAAAGAAAGAAAGAAAGAAAGAAAGAAAGAAAGAAAGAAAGAAAGAAAGAAAGAAAGAAAGAAGGAAAGAAAGAAAAAAAGAAGCCAAAATACTCATTTGATGGGGCTAAAGCTAACTTTATACCACATCAGAATCCATCTCTGAAAAAGACCATTGCTTGAAAATGGACTTGGTGTAGATTTCACAAGCCAGGTCTGAAAACGAGTATCAATAATGATGTATATTGGTCGGAAATACAATCAAATCTGGTTATTACAAACACCGCGCGCTGGGACTAGAAAAAGTGTCCGTATTACAGAGTGTCCTTATTAAGCGGGCTACTCAGTTAAGGAAAAAAAGACTAAGAATACTGTCCATAATAAAAAGGGCCTGTATTAGGCGGCTGCACGTAAAGCGGGGTTTCATTGTACAATCAAGGTTTAGAGATGCCGGCGGTACTCCCCATCCCCTCCACCGAAATACAAGATACGTTTAAAACGATAGAGGAGCGAAGGATTCATGCAACTTAGGCCCAGTAGTCTTGAAAAAGGCCGAAGCCCGAAGAACGTATAGTCAGGAGCGAACATGCCGAGTGGGCTATATTTGAGCTACCGTTACAAAGATTTAAATATATCGAAGACCATCTGAGCTATGCATCGTGCAGCCACATCAATATGTGAGTGCATTAAAATGGCCTGCTCTAAGCTGACTTGATAGCTCAGTTGCTCAAGCACTGCATCAGCATCACAAAGGTTATGGCCTTGATTAAATTAAAAGCCTGAACTTTTTCAGGCTATCTTTCCATCCCTGCTTGGGTTTCGTGCCTTATGATCACTACGATGTTATTCAGTGTATCTGATCTTTCTCCCATACTTCCTATATTCGCTCTTTCGTGTTCAGCCGCCTGGTTTTATGGCCAACTCACAAAATCACCAGCTCAGTACGTCGCCTTTCAGCTCATTTCGTAGAATACTGCACCGGTATCACCGAGGTAATCCCGTTTAATCGTAACACTTTGTTTGGGATTCCATTCTGCAGGTGGTAGGGTTGCGGGCATAACTGCATAAGTTAATAATTTGGATCGCAGCTCAAATATTGAAGTGGTAACTGGGATTCTAGCTCGTCTACTCGAAAATACCATCCCAAAATTATATGTTTAACGTGGCGTCAAGAAATCTGAGAAAAACACTTGAACATCTCTCTCGTTGAGAAGATAACACCTTCGTACATAACCTCACGGAAAGACAACTTTTGTTTCTTTGTGGTCGTGCTCATGGTCATGTCGGGAAAGTTTGAAGTGACATTTCGCTGAAGAAAACATACGTTTTCTACACAATTTAATCCGATTTTCTGTGGCGGTTATTAATGTCTTTTCGATTCTACTTCCAACACATGGGTGGAATTCTCCTTCATGTACTTAGAGACTATCCCAGGTGACTGCGTATTCCTGTACGATGGTGACTCGACATCCTCCCCTCAAATTGCCCGATATAGTGGAAATTTTCAACCTAGATACATCCAAAGTTCTTCTACAAAACTATTCCTCAGGTTCAAGACATATAGCCGCGGGATTACCTCAGGGTTCAGAGCTACCTACCGAGGTATTTGTCTCTCTTGTATTTCTTTAATTTCCTCTGGAGGCACTCACATGTAGTTTAATAGGTGTTGCCATCGAGACAGAAAGGGTATATACGCGTGTATAGAGGATGTACGAGACGTTTCCCCATTATTAAGAGCGTTAATGTTCTGATTAATGTTCAAAGGCTGAATTAATCAGTTTAGACTTACAAAATTGACATCAAGTTTTATTTTTATGCGCCTGTCCTCTTATTCTAATAAAATATAATTCCTGAAGGGTTACTCAGAATTCGAAATCTCAGCAAATTATCGATTCTTCTTGATATTTTAATTCTTCATTGAGAATGATGTATGAATGTAATTTAGTATCAATATTCTATGGGCCACAGACGGTGGTGATCATATAAGATATGATCACTTGCCGACGATGTTAATGAGGATAGCACATTACAAATGTTCGCCCGTATTTTTGAAAACGGGTTCACTCAAGTCATGTTCCCTTTACAGTAAGGTGCGAATGGGGCATATAATTCATGGTAAGGTTAGGGTGACTGTATGGAGGGTTAGGGTTATGTGGGTGACTATATGGTACCTTAACATGAAACAGTCATATCTTGCCAGCGTGGTTGGTTCTGTGGCCGAGAGGTTTATGGCATACGACCGTTAACCTGGAGGCGCAGGTTCAAATCCTGGTTGAACCACAATTTCACATCTGTCTAAGCAAGTGAAAATTAACGTTTTAAAAAAGTGCGGTTTCGCGATGGCACCATTTTCAAGTTCAAAATGATTGAAATAAACTATGGGAAATAGTTTGCTGAAGATTTAAATAATCGGAAATAATTATGTATTGTCACGCAAATAGTTTTGCTCGAGATTTGGGTCCTATTGGACATTCGGAGATGGTGAGACATTGCACAACTATTTCCGACAGTTTATTTGAATCATGTTGAACTTGAAAATGATGTCATGACCACTCCTAAAGGTTTTTTTTTTATATATCGATAATTTTCACTTGCTTATGTATTACAAAACCTTTTAGTTATACATATTTTTTCTCAGATATCTCTGGTGAATCGCTTTTCAAGGCGTTATAGGATGGTGATACCTCCCCGCCTCCTTTACTGACTATGTATGGAGTTGTTTTCTTATGACCGCAGTTTTCCCTTGATCTATACCTAAAGGCCCATTTCAACATTTACTTCAACTGTTAAACAATAAAAATACAAGCAATGTAGAAACTCACTCTTGTAATATTTTATTATTGGTTTTCTTGGGTTTATCTATTGTTCGGTGTTGGGAAGCGATACAACATATGCGTTATTTACGGGAATATTCGAATCAAAGGGATAAAAATATCAAAAAGTTCAATGGTTTGTCCTTTTATTTATGTTTGAGTATAATGCTGATCTAGCTCTGATCAAATGTTGTTTTCTCCTGGTATAGATTTGGTATAAGCAGGTGTTCTGTTTTGGATTGTTTCCCAGGAAATTGATCCTTCTACCAAATATGTTTAAAATAAGTTTTTCCTCAAGAACAATATCTTGTTTACATAACGTCAAGCCGTAATTTATTGTATCTGACCTTAAGTTAACCTTTCGCTGGCATTTGCCTGGAAATGGCCATCCTTCTTGTTTTTTATCGTTTTCTAGTAAAGATATTCAGTGTTTCTTACCGAATCTATACCAGCCGATATCTTGTTATCTAAGTTAGTTTTTACTGTAATGCGTTCAACACAGTTGTTGAACCAAACTCGGCGGCGTTTGAACAGGTCGTTCAACATTGTCGAAAATGAGCGTTAAAAAAAATGTCGGAAGCTTGTTGAAAGTGTGTTGAATCAAATTTTTACTGGTTTAAACTTTCATTCAACATCGATTCGACATTTTCTTTGTTTTGAAAATGTTGAATGGCGTTGAAACCGTTTGAACGCTCGGTTTATCCAACATTTGCCCATCATCAGTTCACCTTTTGTTGAGCGAATGTTTGACATAGTACAAGTGTTGAAAGCGTTTAAACGGGCCTTAACTCGTCTGGTTGTACTTGGTTGCCGAGAATAGTTATTTGGTTTGTAATCTGAGTTTTTAAATACTAAACGGAGCAAAATATTAAGATATTTCAAGTAAAAGTTTCCATTTTTCTGTTTTGCAAGGGAGACTTACACAACTTAAATGTAAATATGGTGTGTTTAACTTAAGAAAGAAATAATTTCTTGAATGTGGCTAACATAGAATTGCGAGCAAATCTTGAAGCCTTTATGTATACTAAGCAATTTTTTGTTTCATTTTCCCACTCCGGTAGGAGTTCAGAGTCTAATCTAATCACATTTTTTTCCATTGCGCATATGTCACTCATTGACATTCCAATCCTAGCAGTATGCTGGATGCTTGTCCCATGAACCTAGTTTAATGGCCTTAGCTCCCACGAGTCTCCTGTAGCTCAGTGGTAGAGCATCCGTACTAGTAATGGGAAGGTCTTAGGTTCGACTCCTAATAGGATCACTCCGATTCCTTTTTTCCACGTATGGCTTCGTCATTCTCAATATCGAATTTTTGAAAGGCAAGAGCTGTTAATTAATTACCAATATTCATTTTTTTTTTCTTAAACCAGCTATCGTACCCGGCTCCATCCGCACATTATCCGGAAGACTTGAAATTTACTATGACGATCAGTGGGGCAAAATTTGCGACGATTCTTGGGACATAAAAGAAGGTAATGTAGTTTACAGACAGCTTGGTTCCCCAAAAGCTCTTATGGTCTTCCGAGGGGGGCTCTAAGCATTGCGAGGGGGCCGGCCCCATATGGTTGAATGGTTTGACATACTCCGGAAATGAGTCGCATATCTATCAATGTAAACACGGTGGATGGGGAAGCAATAACTGTACTCATAAGAACGATGCCAGTGTAAAGTGCAGAGTAGTCCGATTAGTCCAACCTGTTTTGTTTCTTGTTTTTGTTCTTGTTTTTTGTTGTTGTTGTTTTTGTTTGTTTGTTTTTTGTTTTGGTTTGTTTTGTTTTGTTTATTTGAGTGTTTTGCCCGATGGCCTAAACGGGAAGGGAGGAGGCGGATGTCGGGACACAAAAGTATTAAGGACGGTGCCTACTAAGGAGTATTTTTGATTTTGGGAAAGCAGATCTCAGCAAGGGCTTTTGAAATCCAAAAAGAAAATTGGGGTAACCACGCATTTTTTTTAGAAATAATCGAGAAACAATTATTCTAAAAAACAGGAAATTACAAAGCGATGTATGGCGTTTTTGTTTTTGTTGTTGTTTTTGTTTTGCTTTTTTTTTGTATTTTTCAAATTGAAGCTTTATCATCTCTGAAAATCCCCGGTTTTCTTCAGTTGGAAACCAAAAGTCAAAAGAAAAGCACATTAATTATGGTGCCAATTTATTGTGAGGTAAATTGTAGAATATATGTATTTAGTATATTCCACACAAGTAAATAGTGCTTTTTGTGCGCGGTGATTGGCTAGCTCGGAGGTGATTAGCCAAGTACTATTCACCTCCGAGCAACCGAAGAGAAACAAGATGGCTTCCCGTTTCGCCACGGTCACTTAAGAGGCAAATATTTCGATAAAAGAGACGAATATTACAAAAATTAAAAAAAATGGCAACAAATTTTGGTTTGAGGGCATTATATGGTAAGTTATTTAATCTTTCAAACATCATATTCTAAGGAGAAAAATGAAATACAATGCATTGTTTACGAAAACTGTCGAGCACTATAATTACAATGTAAACAATGAAACATCTAATGTTTTGCAGTACGGTTTCAACAACAGGACCAATTTCACACAACAATCGAATAAAAGACACGTGAGCAACTAAACAAGTGGCTCCAGAAGTTTTATTTGTTTGCAAGAAAGCGAGACGAAACTTTCTACAATAAGAAATCGCTTACCGCGCGGCGCGCGAAATTTTAAATTTCCCGCCATTTGTCGGTATATTGTCAAAAATAAAGTAATTTTTGGTCCACTTCTTATTCAGCTTGTGTGATATATACTAAAACAACTATTCACCCCAGTGTCGGTGAAGGTGATGGATATTTATCTCCACTTTGGTGAATAAATGTTAAATATTCTTTTAAGTTTTAAATATAAGAAAAATATGTTATGAGTGGTCAATTAAGTCACCTCCGCCCCCTTCTCCCTTCCCGCTCCTTCCGGCAGCCCTCCCCTAAGGCTGAACAGGGTTAAAGGCGGAGCCAAAAACAGTCTTCGAAGCTGCCATGCTCTTATAAAGAGGAAACTGAACTATTCAAATTGCAATTGGTGCCTTCAACAGCACTGTCTTTAGGGCTTCAAATCTGATAAGATGAAATTTGGCAGTTTAAAAAAATGTAATGAATTCAAGGAGGGTTCGTCACTGAAGAAAGAAAGCAATAACAGTTCGCATCAGTAAGCCTAACTATGACAATGTTATATATCGTATGTCCAGGTTTTGTTTGACGTTACAAGGATAGCAAAATGGTTAACTCATTACAAAGATGATTAAACCTTTGTAGCCAACATTTTGCTGCTATATTGTGATGTCTTTACATTATCGAATAGCATAATTATGGCAAGGTTTTCAACAGTGACATTTCCAGCAAACATGTTTTAACGCTAGTTAACACACTGTTAACATCCCATATAATTACGAAATGTCTGTTTCGTCTGGCCTAGTAGAGGAAGCAGTCAATTATCCAGCACGGCAATCTGTAATCTTTTTAATTTAAAATAGTGATCAATATTCCGTTGAAATGAAACGTTTTATTTGATGACAGCTACCTCATTATAGAAAATTAACAATGCACGTTGACAACGCGAAGAAAATTTACGTTGCACTAAATTAACGCGAATTTTTCAAAAATTTGGGTTTACATGCATTAAATTAACGCGAATTTTTCGATGAGCATCTTGTTTTATTTCCTGCAAATTTCATAATTCTGGAAACTCGCACTTTACATTTCTGAATGTCAAACTGCGTTTTGGCTTCCGTCAATAAAACCTTCCAAGAAAAGTGCACGGATGTTTCTAAGTTTTTTTGTTTTGTTTTTTTAAAGCCGAAAATTTGGTTTTGAAGCCTAATTAGACCCTATCAATTCAAAAGATAGTGACTCTGAAGAGCCGATAGAGGAGTCATGAACTAATAAGGTTTTGTAATGAAATAAAGGTGCTTTCATGAAATAACAATGTTGTAAAATATTCTGCATTAAATTTACATCGACATTAATTAAGATACATTAAATTAACGCGAATTTTGTAAAATCGCGTTAATAAAGTGCATTGTAAATTTCCAAAAATAAGGTAAAACTGAGCGAGTCGAGCACCTTTGCGCTATCATCTGTCGGAGAAAAGATATTATGCCGTAAGCCAACCATATTGGAGTTCGGTATTTCAATCCACTTCCCGGCGCTGGAGATTGGATGAAATATTCTACCTCGCATGAAGATTGCTTACACATTATGTTTTGCTGGGTACGTTACCGCATATCTTTTAACCCAAGGGCACGATTACAAGTGTGCTAATGAAAAGGGATTATTTTATGCAATTATGTAGCTGTGGTAGGAATTCTTTTCAATACCTGTACAATGTTATGTATTTGAACATTTTACTGCGACTGATAAGGTCTTAGAGGGCGACTTTTTTCAGGTTAGTAGAGACAAAAGCTTAACACAACTAAATGAAAACGATACAATAATTATTGTTAAAGTATCGCTTTTAACCATTATGTTGCTAAATCACGCGGGATATTGCCTGATACTTTGCTGATCGACAGGGTTAGTGCGGGCGATATCCGATTGAGCAGGGCAATTCTTTATTATTCAACACATTGTAGTCTTAGGAGTAAGAAATAAAAAAAATATTGTTGGGGAAAACTTCTTGTTGTGTACCTCATTGAGTTTTAGTCGATGCATATTACATTCTTATTGCATTCCAAAGAGTAAACATAGATTTCCTCAATGCCACAGGTAGTTTTGTACACATCTGAGATGCTTGCGGATTTACTTAACTAAAACTATTGTAGATTATATGCTACTTAAAATTCAGCGGATTGATAAGTCCCAGATTAATAATTATCATGATCAACATTTATGGCAACTCATTGCACAGTTTTCGTCGTTGTGTACCTCTTTGAATTTTAGTTAATCCATATTACTTTCTTATTGCATTCCAAAGATTAAACATAGATTTCCTCAATGCCACAGGTAATTTTGTACACATCTGAGATATTTGCGGATTTACTTAATAACTAAAACTGTTGAAGATTATATGCTACTTATATGCATTCAGCAGACTGAAAAATCCCAGATTAATAACGATCAACATTTATGGCAACTCATTGCACAGTTTTCGTTCATGAACTCGGGATTTTTGGCACATTCGCCGTTTCTCGCCCAACTTGCACAATGCTTGTTCTTGTCCTTACAACCTAAAGAAAGAAAGAAAAGAAGAAAGAGAGAAATATAAGGGTGGGCTTATATCGATACTAAATATTCGAGCTATTGGGGTTTTCGTGAAGATTATTGATACTAGTGAGAAATATATTTGCCGTTTCGATACCTTTCGATTCTGCTGACATGACCATTTCGAACAAAAGTTGGCAGGGTATCTGTCCTACACCGTATTCCTGAAAATTAGGTGTAGTATTTTCTTGTGAAAATCAATACTTTCCTTTTTATGCCATGTTGATACTCTACTCGAACGTAGAGTGGTAGGAAACGACTTGTCCTTACGCATTCGCCACTCATTTATGACTACTTGTAGTATGACTGATCACAATATAATCCATGGGGAATGATGTCATATTATCGATATCGCAAAAAAATATACAAAACATAGGTAATTATCGTGCTCGTATGAGATCGATTTGATAATCGGATAAGAGCGAAAGAGACCGGCTCAGTATACACGCTATCTGCATCTATGCAGATCTATGTGATCATTGCAGTAACGTGCATTTATATAAGTAGTTAGGTCTCGATAGTTCGTACGCCAAAAAAAGCCTTCCTTTACACGTTCAAACTTTTAGCTGAAACTTGTGTGCAACGGCGCTGCGAAACAAGTTTCACGAAGTGGTGTTACACGGTGAAATTCTTGTTGTTTCACCACTGCGAGCGTTGCGAGCCGTTGCAGAAGTAGAAAGCGGTTCTACTTTTCCTGAAACTTGTCTCGCAACAGAAGTTCGTAAAAGTTTCACGTAACCGACCATGTGACACGCAGCAACGCCTGCTGAAACTTGTTTCGAAGCGCCGTTGCACACAAGTTTCAGGTAAAAGTTTCAACGTGTAACGGCGGCTTAACTTCAACGTTTCCATTGCTTATTATAACTGTCAGTTTCAAAATCAAAATGTAGTGCCAAAACAATAGTTAAAGCAGCGTCGTCAAGCATCAACCATAGCTCAAAACTATTACTTATCCTAATACAAAGGCCGTTTGCATTAACGATTTTTCGATGTGATTGTGGTGGCAATGTTTGTGGGAAACGATATGTCAAATTGCCTGAAGAGAGTAACAACAATTTTGGCTACCATTGGCTACTGCTGATAATACTCATCCCCTTCATGAACTGCTTCCACCCCAGAGATCAAGAAGCCTTAGGAAAAGCTAAGGGGACACCCTTACATTCTGCCACGTGTCAGAACTGAACGTCATAATCGCTGTTTTGTGAATTGATGACTTTTCAATTTTATCTTACTGTCTTTGTACATTTGTCAATAGTTTGTGATTAGTTCCTTTTTATAGTAGTTAGTTATATGAAACTGTAAGTCCAGACGTAGGACTCTGGGCATGTTTCTTTTTGCATGTGTAATAAAGAATTCATTCATTTTATTGCGATTTTACTTTTAGTACAATGAGAACAGCGCGTATGCGATTAATGGCACAAAGCCGCGGGCCACTTTGTATGATATTTTTGGACGTGATTTATTGCACATATTGCATGCTCTCTGCAGTAGTGTTAAATTGGGCTGGATGCGATGAGAGATCCATGGGGCTCAGCTGAACAAGAACACTGATAATGAAAACGTGATCTTCGGAGCTGCGATGTAATAATCGCAAACAGTCGTTGAAAAAAAAAAACAAACAAAAAACAAACAGGCAGTAAATAGCAGCGCAAATCGAAATTTGCTTTCATAGGCGTCGTCCATCAACTGAAACTGCTGCTTGCAATGCAGTTCTTTAAGATAATTGCCTGGTAAGAAATAAGACCGGTACGAATGTTTGCTCCCGTTGGCATGACAAATCGCCTCAGACATGTCTGACTCATTACGGAAGCAAAAACTATAAGAAAGAATCAGACCAGTATCAGGTCAGATCGGTGTTCATACCAATTCTTTCTTGGCCACCCCCCTCCTCCCCTATACACTATATTTAACATCTTGGTGCATATACTGACACTTTCGTTCGCCGATCTTAAGTCCTACCGGTTTGACGTGCTACCAGCCTTATTTGTTGTGGAGCTAATACTTTAGAGGTGTATTAAAGGTGATTTTATTCCTTCACTAGCCAAAAATTAAAGGGAGTCAACTTGACACACAATACACCCCCTTTCAAGAACTAATGCACATTCAAGGGGCATTGTTACCGCCACTCCAGTATTTCTATGGAAACTGTAACAATACTGAACAAACAACATTTAATCAAAATGAAAATTTTATCTAAGAGTACCAAAAGGAAAAAATCAAGTGGGCAAGACTCTCAAAGGAGAATCGATTCACAATCAGTAGAAAAAGGAAAACGGCGAAGAAAACTTGCATACAGTTTTCAAGTTGTAATGTGTTCCCATGTTAAAGTAAAACTAAAGATAGCTTCCGTGCACTAGTAAAGTAAATGTTAACTAAACGGGAGTATTACTTTAGCACATTTTTTTTGGCTATACACACAGTGATACCAAAACTAGGCGACATTGCCCTTTTAAATGTGTTGATTTCACCACATAAAAATACTTACATTTTGAGCAGCTCTTCCAACAATTTTCTTCCATGTATTTCATATTTTTCTTGCATTGTCCTCTTGCAGCCCAGTCTGGGCATCTCTTGGGATGTTTGTCGATGCAGGGAGCTGGGAATTACAACAAAGGGCATGGCGTTCTAAATCGGTTAGCTATGAAGATTAAGGGCACAACTTTTCCGTCTAACAAAATAGAACTGAGAAGCTTTGGAAAGTGTTGAACACTTTTCAGTAATCTTCGTCAATTATCTTTCAAATTATTAAGTCAAAAAGCTTTTCGACTAACGAAGGCAAAAGCTCGTGATGATTGACATCTGAGAGTAGGAATAGCCAGTTGTTGACTTTACTGTGTAATGTTGATAAGCTTACCGCAGAAAGAGCAACTTTTCCAACAGTTCTTCATCATATAAGGATGAGACTTGAAGCATTCTCCGCTAGCCGCCCACTCTATACAACCAGCATTTCTGTTTTCGCATTTTTCTAAAGACAAAGAATTAATTTTTCTGTACTAAGCACACAAAATGTTAACAAATTACTAGCAACTGAACCTTTCAGAAGACTCATAAGAAGGGCATGGAGGACTGCCTGCCTTCGAAGGGACGAACGTCAAGCGATGCGCAAATTGGTGGGGGAATCCTCGTGACCATTGCATACGTTTTATTGGTCAGCGATTGGATCGTTAATCCTTACTACAGCGAGATGGTCTTTATCTGGGAAAAAGTTTGACGAGGTAGATCGCTGTTTGTTAAATTTGATGTTACCCCGATAGCCATGTTTTTACAACTTTTAAATTAACAAACAACGGCTTTCTGACGATAAGTTCCTTTTTATATCCTTATAATGACTTTCATTTGGTTGTGAATGCTTGTTCATTAATTTTTGTACCTTTTGGGACGCTTGGGGAAAATTCAGAAATCTAAGATGGCGGATCCAAGATGAGAAATGGTAACGTAATTCCCACGTCTTATTAAGAAAGACGTCTTCATATCCTGTTACGGACCTAAAAGGAGACATCCTCGAACGTACTATCTACCCTCTGGTTTCATCGTCAGAGTCTTAATACTCTCAGAGTTTGGGTGAGGACGGAATTCGCTCTTATGTTACCATCCTTCCTACTGTGTATACGTTCTGTGCATTTCGAGATGATGCGTACCAATTCAAAGGCATTTTGGCGCGGTTTATGACTATTTGGGAAAAGAATAGCTTTGAAGGGTTATTGAAAATTAAAAATTAACCACGCATTTTTCAGAGATAATTATTTCTGAAAAATGCGTGGTTACTCTCTAATTTTCTTTTTGTATTCCAACAGCCCTTTCAGTCATATAAACTGCGCTTAAACACATTTATATCAGGCGGTATTGTCCTTAAATAAGGTTAAGTTTTAAGTGAGTTTTGGGCACTAGAATGGTTGGGGCAACTGTGGTTAATTATCCCCCCCCCCCCCCCCCTCCTCAGCCCCTTCCTTTGTCCTTCCATGGGGCATCTGAAAGAGACAATGGACTTGGACACTAGCATATAAACAAATTCAACAAAAAATAAGAGATTTTAATGTTAAAATACATTTAACAAACTAATAACGTGTCATGTTCCTACCACAATAAGAGCAGCTCTTCCAACATTGCTTCTCCATAAACCTTCTGTTTTTATTGCACTCTCCTTTTTTGGCCCAAATGATGCATCTTGAGGGAAAGTTGTTTACGCAAGGAGCTTTAAAAGAAACACAAAATAGCAAGAAAAAATAGTTTGCAATTAAAATTGCAATTTCAATACTTCTGTTACTGATGCTCCATTAACCACCCGTTGGATTTAGAAGCCATGAAACACACGTTTACCTCGAAAAGAAAGCATCCCGCGGAAAGGCCTTTGGATGGTTCTGCTCTCCGAAAAGTGGCCACGTTCACGCCTATTTAGCTTCCGGGGAGATATGGGTTCGATTTCTGCTTGGAACACTGACACGCTTTTCTGTTTATGCGAGGTATTTTTCAAAAGTTAAGTCATATAGTCTGTGTTAGACTGTGAAATTTTAGTTTACTATTACTTGAAAAAAAAAATACATTTCACCAAGTTTCAACAGTGATGGTGTGGATTTCGAACAACTAGCCTGATGAAATCTCGATCTGACGTTTTCTGTCAAATGAAAACCTAGAGGCCTCATGTCTGCCGTCGATTATGTACTCATTTTTTTTTCTTTGCTCATGCATGTTTGTGGATGGGTCTCCATTAACTTCAAGTTTAGGAAATTCTAGTAAATGCTG
This sequence comes from Pavona decussata, assembly GCF_977016875.1. NCBI lineage: Eukaryota > Metazoa > Cnidaria > Anthozoa > Scleractinia > Agariciidae > Pavona > Pavona decussata. The sequence goes on from NW_028145450.1 coordinate 2,133,437, forward strand.
AGTGTCATACTGCCGGATGGTCTTGAAACTTAAATTGTTTTGAGAAGATTTCAAGATGCTAAATGAAGTGGGAATTTAGTTTATTTTTTCATGGGATGCAATTGCAATTCATGCATTCTTTTAATAATTGTTTTGCGTTCTTTGAATAAATGACATACTTAAAACCAATTAGTTTTCAAACGTTTTGTTTAATGTAGCCAACAAGGATTATATCAAGATACAACACGGATGAAGACCAAGAAAGATACCAGGGATCCTAACTAGCAAATGCAACAACAAAGTGGTGTCAATTGCTCGAGACTATGTTTCAACAGATTTTTAGGTGCATCATTTAATAAGCCCGAGGGAAGTAGATAATAAGATATTTTATATTTGAGCCGATCTATTCGTGTGTACGTTCAATCACATAGTCAGGTCACAGGGATTACTAACCACAATTAGAACAACTTTTCCAACACTTCTGCTCCATGAATTTCCAGTTTCTGCTGCATTGGCCACTTTGGGCCCATCCGATGCAACTGTTATGTTGGTTTTCACACTTAGCTGAAAACATGTAATCAAATAAATTTACAAGTCAATTAATCAATCAACCAATCAATCACTAAGGCAAGGAATCAACCAACCGATCAATAAAAAAACATTGATTTACCATCCATTGCTTCCGCTAATCATTGAATCAATGAAGCAATCACTCAATCAGTCAATTAAGTACCCAACTAATTCCAGAATCAATCGCTCAATCAATCAATCAATCAATCAATCAATCAATCAATCAATCAATCAATCAATTAATCAACCATTCAACTGATCAACGAACCAATATTAGATAGCCAACTAACAAATAAATTTCACTATTTAACGATTTCTGACTGAATGACTTGTCTTTTAGCCAGGAGAAAGAAACAAAATTAATTCTGATAGATTTAAGAATGTGTTTATAAATAGGCTTATTTTTAAATATAATCTTTAGTCTTTTACTATTTTTGTTACGATTGTGAATGTAACTTGACATATGTCTTTTTATCTTAGGAGGAATAAAGAATATTATTATTATTATTATTATTATTATTATTATTATTATTATTATTATTATTGTTGTTATTATTTTTATTATTATTATTATTATTATTGTTATTATTATTATTATTATGATTATGATTATGATTATGATTATGATTATTATTATGATTATTATTATTATTATTATTATTATTATTGTCGATTTGTTTAAATTAACACGTCACCCAAAAAGGTCAGTTTCGAATGAACTGTTCCGGCGTATGTATGAGAAAACAAGCTGCCAGGAAAATTCTGCCCAAGCGTAGTATATGAGAGGTGAAGATGGGCGAGAAAGACTGGAGAAGAGGAGGCTTGGGCCCTAATTTCAATACCAGGTAGGTTATTAAAAACCATTGTGGATCATCCCCTACCCCCCCCCCCCCTCCCTCCCATTTTCCCCCTCGAGGATTAACTGAGTAAATGGAGGCTTAACATCTTAGAAATTCATCTTTGAGATATCAAAGTTATGTCCTTACCACAGTTCGTGCAGCTACGCTGACAGTTTTTCAGCATAAAGGCGGGGTTCTTCTTACACTCTCCTTTGACTGCCCAGTCTATGCAATGCGGGAATTTATTGATGCAAGCTGAAACACACGATGGAAATTAACTGGAAATTAGAAACAGCAATTCAGATAACAATATGTCAGTTAGCAACAGTGAGGAAATCTGAAATTAAATTTCCACTTTACACGAATTGCTTGTTTCCGGCTAGTTTAATCACTGGTTGAATTTATTTTCTAACCAGCATTATCTTCACTTGGTTTCAGTGATATAGATATAGATCTCCTATTTCCCTCCGTGTTTTGGGGCATATTTGTTGGTAAAGGGGCCACAATTTAGACTCGGGATTTGCCTCTACTCCAAATTACTCAAATTTTCCTTTTCATGAATGCTTGAAAGAATTGTGCATTCGGCCAATATTTAAAATCTTGGCATTAGCTTGTTTTTGTTTGTTTGTTTGTTTGTTTGTTTGTTTTTTCTTTAAGATTAATAATTTTCTGGATACTTTTAGATGATACTTTAACAACCGAATGATGGAACTGGTAGCGTCACAATGGCGACAACATTTCAGCACCATTTTTGAATTTGCAGTCGGAGATTTCTTGCATTAGCTTTTATATTAGTTTCCCTATTAAGCTGTCTACTCGCGCGAGACATAAGTAACCGCTTGATATAGAGGTAATCGCTGGTACACAAGAAAGTCGTCAGAAATTATCATGTTCCGAGGTAGGAACTTCACTTTACTTAATATTAAAAATGTCTTTATGCTTGTGAAGGTTATTGTTGCGCGGGGTACAACTTATTACTGTATACAAATATTCAATTTTCCACTGACAATTGAAGCAAATATTCTGAATCCTTTACGGAGGCAGTGTCAGGGCGATTTTGCTGTATTTTGGTCATAAATGCTCAGTTATTTGACAAAGAACCTGTTTTGCAACATGAAATTGCTTTTGCAACATCGGGGAGTTAATTTTAAGGGTTTTCTCGTAGGAAGAACAAACCATAATATAACCAGTTTTTAACGACTTCTTTAAAATACACAGGAAGAACTTGAAAAAATTGGCCAATTTTTTCAAGTTGCAACCACTTCCATCTTAGCTACCCGCAGCCAAGCATGGTTAACAGTGGTTTTTGGCAACAGGAGGAGTATTGTTAACAAAATTCATCCATTATTGTAACGATTCCGTTAAAAAAGCCTTTTTTTTTGCTATTCATGGTGACACTAGAAATAGGTGACACTGCCCCTTTAAAAGTCGTACCCACATTCTCGTTAAGCCCACTTACACTGTGGTAACGAGATTCGGAGGGTATAATAAATTATATACTATCTCTATATACTATTGAGGTCCGCAAAGTTGAAGGGGGAGGTGATATCACGGAAGAATCACGCCAAATGTTGTTCACAGCGCCACTTGGATCTGTCAAACCTGACTCAATCAATCAATTAATTAATCAAATTGGTTCAAAGTTTGCCAAAAACTTACAAATAAGCATCAAAATGGTGTAAAAATGTAACACTTATAGGGATTAACTTTTTTGTATAAAAATTATACTTCATAAGAATATATTTCTAACAAAAATTAAAGATTCCAAATTTGGGAAAATACGGCAAGTTAAAATTTCGTTGCCATAGAAACATCAAGTCGTGTGACCAATCATTTATGCTATAAAACTGTTGGTACGGGATTAGATTTGGACAAACATTTAAGAATAAAAATTAGCGATAAGAATTTGGCATAACGTTTCGATGTCGCCATAACATCAGTTTCAAGTGACAAAAATAGAGTTCAAACAGTCTAATGTATGCGGTGAGAGGTTCGAGGTGATTAAGCATGTGTTTTCTTTTAAATTTGAAAAGTTACGGATATAAATCAGTGTGGGCAATTTACCTCCCCACCTAACCAGGCTGAATAGGGTCATGGGCGGGACAATTATAAAAACAAACCATTGACAGACCTCAAAGGCAAAACATCGAGATCAACCCGAAAAAAATGACATAGATTAAGCAGATACAGACAAGCTAAAACTTGTTTAAAGGTGAACTACCTACTCGCTGCTTCGGCTGTAACACCAGGTAGAGCGACTCCAGGCTTCATCACGGTTCCGGATGATGGCGGAATTCCTGGTCCGATAACTGGTCCAGGCATAGGAAATACTCCTGGAAACTTTGTGACTCCTTGGCTTGGTCCAGGCAAAAGAGGAAATGGAGGTTTTAAAATGATTGCTCCGCCAGGAGTAATGACAATCCCAGGGGCTACTGTAATATTTTTCCTGGATTTCCAACAGGATATGCAAGGTGGCTTAGTGGCTCCTTTCAGAGGAGTGGTCGGCTGAGTAGAGTTTGTGGGAACAGGTACAGATGTAGGAACAGGAGCAGGTGTCGTTTTACTGGTTGGTTGACTAGGAATTGGCGAGGAAGGGGTCGTTACAACAGGCATCACGGTACTTGAGGACGATGCAGAACTGGCTGCGACTGTAGGATTGGCACTTGGTGATGGCGTTCCTTGAACAGGATTCCCTCTGGGAAATGTAACGGTGTCTTGATTTTTGTTGGCCTTATCAACCATACTTATAAGGTTCTTGAGTACATCAGTAAAAGTATTGTCTCTCTTAACACCTGCCTCATCCTTATCACGACGTTTGGCGTGCCTCACTGGAATCACCATCCCAGAATTCTCATCTTGATCCAATTCTTCATCAGTGATATTTCTCGTCGAGCTGTTTTTCTCTTGTAGCGAACAATGGACGCGGGAACTGCAATTGTTTTGTTTGTTTCCGGCCACCCAAATAAATCCCGTTGTCATAATAATAAAAATTATTTTTTCACAGCCTCCAATAGATTTCATTGTTGACAGAACTGCGACCAAGAACGGGCTTGGCGTGTTCACCTTTAGCTGTAAAAAAAAAAAACTAGCTTTCGATTGCAGCAGACAAATCTAACCAAATAAAAGTATCAGTTAAATCACTCCGGCCAACACAAAGCCAAATGAATTGATTACTTATTCATGGAAGCACCCATAGACATTCATGAATAGTGGCTTTCGGTTATTCAATAAAAACTCCTCTCTAATGAAATAGACAATCTGCGATCGTGAACGAAAACTACGAACGATAAAATCGTTGCGATGGCGAGAAGAACTAAAGATGTCTGTAGCGATATTTGCTTACTAGTTAATTCACACAAACAGGTTGTATTTGTATTTTTTTAGTTGTCCCTCGATATATGAAATATGCCACCCGTCGGGGGGTGTTCACTGCACGGTTGTAAAAGGGCATGCAACAAAAGTGTGACCACGTTATATTGGAGCTTGTGAGAATCAGTTTCAAAATTTACTTTAATTCTGTGGAACTGAACATTTAAAGAGCAAAATTTTACGAAACCAAACTGATTTTTGCTTTCTCTCTTTTAGAAAATGGAAGGAAACAAAATATACGTAATTTGATTCGATTAAGCAAATATCTACTTGCGCTGTTTACTCGTATCCTAGCCAGTAGGTACAAGAGCTACTACTCGACACTGCAAGGTTTTTCTTCATTTCATCGGTACCATCAACTAATTAAAGCACAGCGGGTTGATTTTGCAGCAAACCAAAAAATCAAAACAACACAACGATTAGCCAATAATCGAGACAGAAACAGTCCACAAGGTTGTCTGTCATGGGATGATTTAATAAAGGAAACAGACGAAAAGAGTAACGTGTCTGTAAAACTGAGTGCAGAAAGGTACTACTGGAACCATAAAAATCATGAAACGTTATGTCATAGTTCGTGACGATCTAATTCGAAGATCTTTCTCCAGAACACAGGTACCTCTGCAATACCAAAGTCCAGAGCCATCTGATAATTTTTAGTAGAAAATGGATGAAACAAGACCGGGATGGTTATCAGTGTCTTAAATGATGTGTTTTAATTTTAAAAACCATACTGATGACCTCGTCTTAATGTGGACACAAATATTTCGTTTTATCAGTTGAGTTTATGAAGTAATTTAAGTAATTAGAGAGCTGGCGTTTCCAGTGTCAGTCCTTCTTCAGCCCGACGATGGAACTGTGGGTAGTGTGTGGTTTATATAGTGAGCAGTGGAGTTACGCGTTCGTTTATTCCGTGGGGATTGATACGGTGTCGGTTTGGCCTTCCTTTTTGCGGCTTCATGTGTTACCATAATCATAGTTAATTGAGGGACTGGTTATGAAACCTTACCATGAAAACAATGGTGTTGCAATTTATGTTGGAAGGGCCGCGACCGTGCACAATCCTTTGTTTAATTAACGTTCACACTACAGTTGAATATCTTAACAGGAACGTTTCTATTGGTCAGTTGCTTCAACACATTTCAAAATCTATTGCGGTTTGTGCACGGTCAAGGCCAAAAATTGCTAACAAAAATATATAACAGAGAAGTTTTTCAAGCTTCATAACCATTGCCTTTTATTAACTATGCCATAATGTAGAAAAATGCCACCGGCTGCCATTTGTTAGCGAGAATGGTTGGGCAGGTAAAAGTGTCAAACGACTGGTTTGAACGCATCTTTGTCAATTTTTTTGACGCCTCGAAGATTTTCTCGGAGGCGATTGCCTACTCTACTTTCTGTCTCAGTCATGTATAATTCTTCCCCAAAAAGTACATTTAATGCAACGAATAACACTGATTAGCGTATGCGCAAGTGAACAATCAGTGATTTTATAGATCGCTTGGGTCCCGAAATTTCATCCGACTTACAAATAAATGGGCGAGTTTTGCATCGTACACGGGCGCATTTACCAGATTAATGGAATTTAAGTACGCTTTACACTTTGTAAAGTCCTCCCAAATCACTGAAATTTGTTTATCTCATGTCACCTCTGTCTTATTAGACAGTGGGAAATTTTAACGCATTTTATCGTCGTCTTGCATTTTAATTTCCCTGTAAAAACTATTTATCGCAACGTAGCTGTCCCAAGATGCAGCGTTCACCCTTTCGTGCGAACTTTGGAAGAAGCCACACAGCTATTTCAATAGGCCATTTCCGAGTTGCTGTGAACCTCACTATGGAAGCGAGGCTAGGTGAAAAACTTTTCATACGAAAATTAGTTTTGTTTGCATGTGAATGAAAACTAATTTTATAACAAAACTATTTTCGCACTTAGCCTCGAAGGAGGCCTCAAAATGATTGACATATTATCTTTCAATAAAGCTCTAATAACCACTTGGATAAAGAAGTACTCGGATACAGGTAATCAAGGTAAATGGAAACTTTTTTTCGATATTGAACTGAAAAAGTTTGAGTGTACCCTACTTTTCACAAGCAATCTTAATAAGATAGACATAGCTAATATCTTCAGAACGCAAGACAGTTTCTTAAAGAAAATTCTCCTAATCTGGTCAGAAATCAATTTTGAAGAGAGTATAACATCGGAGAGTCAGTTTACAGAACACAGCATATGGTACAACTCACTTATAAGGTTCAATGACAGCCCTATTTTCTTCAAAGAATGGTATCGCGAAGGCATTACAAAAGTTAAGCACTTAAGAAACAGAGAAGGAAAATTCCTCACTCCACCAGAATTTTTAAACAAATATAACATCAAGGTCCAACCCTTGGCATGATATACTGTGGAATAATTTCTGCTCTTAAAACGCTATGCAACACATTCAACCAAGGTGACCACACAAACGAAGGTAATGGATACGAGAGTTATTCGACAAAACTAATAAAAGCCTTAAAAGCAAGCAAATTGATGTATGACAAATTAATTACAAAGAAAAGTGCCGCCCCTACTACAAGCCAGCAAAAATGGATCCAAGACTGCAACTTAGGTCAAAACGAAATAAAGCGGGGCGCGACCCGTGATCAACTAGCTCATAAAATCACAAAAAGCACAAAACTCAGGGAATTTCAATTTAAACTGTTGCACAGAAAAACGCCAACATATGCTTTCTTAACTAAGATAAGAATAAAAGAACACCCCAACTGCTCCTTTTGTAAAAGAGATCCAGAAAAACTCATACATCTTTTCTGGTCCTGTACCAAAACGGCACTCTTCTGGGAGAGCATCATAGCGCGATTAAAACGGCCGTGACAGAGCTTTTCCGTATCTTTAAAATGATTCTTCGGGTGATTTTCAGCATTCTAAACAATTTAAGTTTGAGGAGAAATATTAATCTAAACATTCGAAAATTCACAAGGGCAAACAAACCTCTTTTCTGGCAAAAGTGAACTCCAGATGTTTCTTCGTATTTCCAGCCGCCATGTTTGTGCCCCTCAGAGGGACACAAACATGGCGTCTCCACACTAAGCTCTATAAATTTATGTGGAACATTTTGTCAAATAACTCGAGTACGGAATGCCGCACAGACCTGACACTTGGGCAGATGCCTTATTTATTTATCCTCTATACCATGTCAATTTCTTGACTTCATTCATGGAATGGTTTCGATTATTTTTTTCAATGGCGTGACAGTGAAAACCGAGAATTGCAAGGATTTCTCAAATACCTGAAGACAATTTATAGCGTACAAGTACAAGCAGAAACAAACAATTTTCTACCTGAACAATGGTCATTCCTACACGATATCACCTAACATCTATCGTTTTAAATATAGTGCTATTCCCAACGGTTCTGATATTCTCCACGTTTCTTCATCCTTTTTTTATTGCCTCAATAACGCCACGGTTAATTATCTTGCAAACAAGTTTGTTTTCTGATGCAAATATGTACTTAAAGCATTAGAAACTTAACTTACTAACTTTACTTACTTACATAGGAAGTGCGCTTGAAGTTAGTAGTGTCACGCTATTCCTAAAATTTTATTTTTGTAAATAATGTTAGCATCGTAAGCAATGTTAGTGTTGTAAATAAGGTGTGGTACTTTAATAATAAAAAAGAAAATTAAACTAATTTCGCACTTAGCCTCGCTTTCATAATGAGTTTCAAAGCAACTCGGAAACGGTGTATTAAACGGGAAGTGTCATGGGGTTTTTGACTTGTTTTGCTAACTATGGTGAAATAAGACCTTCACTTAGCTACAAACAATTCTAAAACAATGAATTAGGGAAAAGAAATCAATTCAATTCTTGCCAAGAAACACCTCGTGATCTGTTCTAGCGCATGGAAACAAAAAATGCGAGAACGTTTATTGGTTAAATTGCGGAGATAAAGAAGACTGATTTGCCCTCCAGAATAAGGTGGTTAGTAGGCTCAAGGCGATTCTGTGGATCGTTTATTTCCTGGGTGTAACGCCCCCCCTCCTTCCCCCCTCCGAGGGGATACGTAACTTTACGATACCCTTTATCAGAACTGGTGTGAGTTTCTCAAAACGTCCGAAGAGCTTTTGGATCCGACAAGTAACTTTGTCATCCCTTTCCTACAGATTGCAGGTTGTTTTCCGTACAAACCGAAGCCAACGTGTTTCCTAACCTTGGAAACCTTAAAATGTTGAAACTTTTAAACTTGTCAAAGATTGAATTTTAAGTAAATAAATGAATTTCGTGACTACAAAATTGTTTTATCGGATCCCAAATGTTTTAAGAAGTTTGGGAAACGCAGGCTGGTCACTAAAATTTATAACTATTTTCAGACCTGATTTCTAGGATTTATATTCGTTTCTGTAAAATCCATACCCGTTTTCAGGCTTTTCCGGCAGACCAAAATGATTGAAATTGATACACTGTTTCGGACCAAAACGGGCAAGTAATTCATGTTAAGATACCATATAGTCACCCACATAACCGTACCCTACCCTCCATATAGTCACCCAGCCCGCCATATAGTCACCCTTACCTTACCATGAATTACATGCCTCAAAACGGATTAAAGACCATACCTTTTGGCGCCGCACATACTGGCTTACGTAGGGGAGTGCCCAGTTCCCCCGCCCTCGGGGTGTAAAGCCCAAAGATCAGACAACATTCCTTTCGGGAAATTTTTCAAAGTCAGGTAAATGGAGTCTAGAGGTAATAAGTAGCTCACTCCAGAATTGTTCAACTCTACGACATAGAGAAAGGGTTTCAGAGTTTTTGTTCATTTTTACACAAAAAGCGTATTGGAGAATCAGTTCTTTAAACTAGTAGAGCATATCGTTCGTGCACACAATCCTATTTAAAATGTTACAGTCAACTCTTGCCTTGCGGACACCTCGCTATTACGGACACTCCGATAATACGGACAGCAGCTAAATCCCCGGCAAAAATAAATTACAGACGTTTGACTGAAATAAACTCCCGCTATTGCGGGCCGGACGCTTGCTATTAAGGACACTAACTCGCGGTCCCGATGGTGTCCGCAATAAAGGGAGTTGATTGTATATTGAAATTCAAGCAATTTTGGGTCTAGAGTTCTACGATGCGATAGCGAAAAACTTTTTTTTAGCAATTAGAGCGCTATAATGACAATGCACTATGCTGAACAAATAACTGAAAAGATATCTATAGGAGAGATTTCCAATTATGAGTTCCTCTGTAGAGTCAAACAGATCGCCTACTTTACAAAGATCATAGTCTGCAAACGTCTCACTGAAAAGGGATTTGCCATTGACAAGTTGTTGCATAAAATGTCGTTGAGAATTGTGCTGGATCCGTTTGGAGAAGGAGAAGGTTTGATCACGCGAATAAAAATTCTGTCATACTACACTTTAATGAGGAAGAATTCTTAAAAAAAATCATGACACTTCATCTTTGTTTGATCATTTATTTTATTCTCGTGATCTAAATGTTTTATCACGCAGGGATATTGAGTGGAGAAATTAGATTACGATCACCATTGGGATTTTATACTGTCTGTAAAAGCTAAAAACTAAATATCATTTACGATCTACATAGGTCACGACAGTTTGCTGTTTTGAGTTATACCGACTAAGTCATGTTTCCTAATGTTTCTCTCGTATCTTGGCGGGAAAACAGGCACAAGAACAACAACAAGAATGGTCTCAATAAATTTAAATTTCAAGCATAGAGTTTTGCTAATTGGACGATTACTGCTGACAAGTGCGGGTTTCCACCTAAATTGGCAATAAGTTCTTGAGATCTGCAAAGGAAAAGAAAAGGTTAATACTTAAATTAATACCAAATAATAAATGCTCAAGCTTGGGGGTGCAGTTCTGCCACATGACGCAGTATGTTGGTGAAAGGGTTCTCATAAATCGATGGAAGTTCGTATCTACAGCTTCTGTTAAGAGACGCTCTCTTAAAACCACATTTTACAATAACTGTCCAAATTGTCGTGCGCTGATTGGCTCGTAGCTATTGTCTATAAGAGTACAGACAATAAAAATGACGTCAGATGTAACGCGCGCGCTTTCTCAACGAAAAAATAGCCAATTCCGCTCGTACTTTTTCCATGTTATTGTAAAAAACAAATCGACGGCAGTTTTCTATGGTCTATACTCTTATAGACCATAAAATGACGCCATAAAATGTCCAAAACTTGACAGTGAAACCACTCGCCTGCGGCTCGTGGTTCCACTTGAGTTTTGAACATTTTTGACGTCATTTTATGATCTATAAGAGTATAGCTGCCGTCGATTTGTTAAGTGGATACTGTAACTTCATCAGACGCATACTCAGATAGGTCATGAGTTACCATGCCATGCTCCATTTCTTCACAGGTACAAATGTACTATGGATTCGCCATTCCATCGATTTACCAGCAAATTTTGCCGGACACGCGAGAAAGACCATTATGCATCTCGCGACGAAACCAAAAGGAATCGCTTCGGGCTGCGCGGACCGCGAGCGAAAGCGCGCGAGAGAGACCAGAAAAAGCGAAGGACTTAAAAGAAAGTCTAACACCTCGTCTACGCCAATGAAATAGGGAACTTAAGCAACGACAATGGGACGGCAACGACAACGCCGCCAAGCAATGGGTTTAATGCGGAAAAACAATCGCTCTGCACGTGCGTTTTAAATTTCGCCACATTTCTTCGCCGTTCTCTACAAAACAACAACGTGAAATGACCAAATTCAAGGTTTTGTGGAGAACGTGAACACACGAACGTTTCATTCTCTTTCTTGACTTGTACGCCACTCCTACCAATTTGATTCCTGGGTAGTCCGCCCTTCTCTGTAGAAGTTGAACGAGTTGAAATAATCCCGAAGTAGCACAAATAAAATTAAGTTATATTTTCAAGTAACGTTTTCGTTGCCGTTGCGGTCGTCGCTGCTTAAATTCCCTATTTTTGCATTAAAACGCATTCCTTTCGAACAAGTGCTTTTACTGCCTTAGATGTACGTCCACACCAAAATCATCAAACACGTTGACCATTTCCATCCAAAACTCTTTTCAGAGTGAGAGATTTGAAAACGAAGCGCTGTCATTTCAGTGTGGACAGCGAAAATCGAGGGTCTCTTCAACGCCGATGTGGGAAACGCCTCAAACATCGTGGGTGCTTCTATTTCTCGCATGGACCAAATTTTGTAGCGTCATATATCACCAGTACTTACTCGTCTTCCAGTTCTTTCAGAACGACTTTTGTGTAAGCAAATGAGCCAATCTGTTGAAACAAAACGAAACGTGAACACGAAAACTGGCGACGTCAAAAATCAAAAAAAGAATTGTTGTTCAGACTATGGCTACTGTGTGGGTTCTAACACAAAACTTCAAAAACTCATCAATAGTTCATAAGCACGTTGACCCATCAAATGGTAGATAAAACATCACGTGCAGTGGTTTTAAAACCCGATAAAACCTCCTCCTTATTAGCATGTGGTGTTTAATGTTTTTCGCGTATGCTAATTTCCAACGTTCACAAAAGCATCATTGTTATGAACTTCCTTGATACACGCTTTTCCAGGAATGTTGTTGAAGCATTTAAAAAAAATCGCAGCGCGTGTTTTAAACATTACACAACTGCAGCTGGGATTGTCTACATTATGCTCAATGTTTCACACTATTATGCTTATTCTTTATGCTCAACAAATGTCACTATTATGCTCAAATGGCGTCTCTATTATGCTCCATAAAACTGTTCTTTTTTCTGATTCCTCGCTCGATTGTTGAGATGACTCATCCGCGGAGGCAGCCGACAATGTTGTAAGACTGGAAGCTATGTTTTTGATCATTTGTAACCAAGGCGTGGTCTTAAAATGTGATACCTGGGCCGACGTGTTGTCTGAGAATTCTATGGTTTTGGCAAAGTTTTATAAAACACAAAGGGTCGAAGAAACTTTGCACCATTATTCCAGCAAAATGTTTGATTCTTTTGCCTCACCATTATGCTGAAAATTATGCGGGCATAGTGTGGACAACCCTAACTACAGCCCAATGACCACATGATAAAATAATACAAGTAATAATAATAAGGGGAGCAGGGACGGTTTAGTGGTGAGAGCACTCGCCTCCCACCAACGAAGCCCGGGTTCGATTCCCGGACTCGGCATCAAATGTGGGTTGTGTTTATTGTTGGTTTTCATCCTTGCTCCGCGAGGTTTTTCTCCGGGAACCCTGGTTTACCCCTCTCCTCAAAAACCAACATTTCTAAATTCCAATTCGTCCGGACATTGGCTCCGGGAGGCGAGTACTCTCACCACTGCGCCATCCTTACCCATCTATGCTTATCCTTGAAATAATAATTTTATTACGGTGCTATTGACTGTTCGTAATTCTCGATTCTGACGTGTGATCATAAAAAAAGAGAGCCACTTCGCAGAAACAATATTTATTCATTATTTGAGAACGAACGACTCCGTAATCTGTTGTTCAGTTTAAATGGTGTCACAGCGATCGACTATACCTGTTCTAAGTAATCCACAAAGTATTTCTTGATATCTATGTCAGTAGTCCTCTGTTTTAAAATATCTGAAGAAAGAAATGTTAAGGTTAAACACAACTTACCCACCCACCCCCAAACAACGTACCCACCCCCCGTTTTTCTTCGGGGGGTGGGTACGGCTACACGTAGGCTAATGTATAAACAACTTATGTGACTGGCTGCTGATGGCACATCAAGGATGATAATCGAGCAGGTAAGGGTATACGTGAAAATGAACGGATAGTAATAATAATAATAATAATAATAATAATAATAATATGATTAGGAGATAATAATGATGATGATGATGATGATGATGATGATGATGATGATGATGATGATGACGATGACGATGACGATGACGATGACGATGACGGTGACGGTGACGGTGACGGTGACGGTGACGGTGACGGTGACAATGACGATGACGATGACGATAAAACAATTAAGGAGTTACAGTATTGGATAAAGTAACAGTTTTGTCTGTTTTTCGGCATCGTGGATGAGCACTAATGTATTTGGCCAACATACTACTTCAACGCCTTTAAGGCCGGTCTTGATCATTTTGAGTTATCTAAACCTGATTCACCTAATGGAATCTGGGAACTATGGTAACAAATTTTTAAAAGAATAAGCGACAAAGCGATGTTGCCATGCGGCAAAATATCTTGTTTTAATTCTATCACTTTCTTGTTTTTTGTTTTTTGTTTTTTTTTTATAGCCTACTAGATCTTCTAAGCTTACACTGATATATTTTTATTTCTTACAACGTGATTGTAGTTACTTTGTAAGCCGTTTTTTTGTTAGAGATATCCTGAATGAGATATAATAAAGTTATCGTTATCCCTATCCTTACATAAAAGCCCTTGGTAGTTCTAGTATCTAGATACTGTTTTGAGTTATGCAAAGTTCGGTGTACAAAGGATACTCATAATTCTTGTGCTTCTTGAGTCGTTTCTGATCCCGTGGATGATAGGAAAGGAAAACTTTCCCTCCGTGAGGTCTTCACAGAAACTTTTATTTTCCTTGTACTGTCGTGAAAAGAAAGAGACAAACTGATAAATTTTATAATACAAACTGCATTCTACATGTACCTTATTAACCCTTTCACTCCCAGAAGTGATCATTTTGTAATTTCTCTTTACATTATCAATGCATTGCCAACCAGACAGGTCATAACAATCACGAAAATCATCAAGTGATATTGCCCTATATTACGCCAAATTTTGGGAACTAACTTTAAAAATAAATGCATGGCAGTCAGTCAGGAGAATTAACATTCAGATCATGGGAGTGAAAGGGTTTATCTGTGGATACTGTAATAGTGGGTAATTGTTTTAAGGGTTCGTTCATACTTTATTGCTGTATGCAAAATTCAAGATCTTTTCAATATGTTTAATTCCCAAACCATTATTTTCTTAATATGAATACATGTAATATATATTTGACCTGCGGGTGAAAGATTAAGTAAGAGAAAGACCATCCTAGTTATTTACTCAGCTTAAACAGTTTAGTTGCGAAGGTTCTTTTTCCAGATTCAAGGTATCAGTTCGACTTGCTACAAGTCGACCTCGCGAGTTCGGAGAGCGGCCAGCGAGCTTTTTCATGAGCTTCGTCGTTCCGCGCCATAAATCAGACGACGGACTTTTTTGAAAGTCTAGGTATCAGTCAAATCACACTCTTGGAACTGAAATAATTTTGGCTAAAAGGAAACTTGACGAAATTTGACTGGCAGAAAACGAATTCACTTACATGTAGCAATTAAGCACTTAGTGATGCAGCTTTGAAAAAACTTTTCCCATTTTTTTCTCCAGACTTTATCTTTTTTTCCATACTTTTTCCAGGTCTGGAAAACTACATGTACTTTGTAGACTTTCACACTTTTTCAAGAACCCCAAATTCTGTATATATGAACACCACAAATTATTTACATTGATAAGTGAAAGGCATTAAACAGTACCTCCTAGTGGTAACCAGTGTTTATTATGCTGTGCAAACTAGGTTGTTTCACCTTTTGATTCAACGGACTAAAATGTTAAGACCCTAGAAACCCATCAAAACTATTTAAGCACTACTAGCTTTCCAGTGCTTTCCAGTGGTGTTTTTCAACTGCGTGTTTTGGTAAAGTAATGCGCCGATCAAATCGAAACTTCAACATCCCCCCCGGGGCAAACCCCGGGGATTTGACTATTTTCTGTGCCCGGGGAGTGGGGAATTTGACGGGTAAGGCCTTCCCGGGGGTGGGGAATTTGATCTTGTCTGGGTGGGGTGGGGAAAATTGAACCGGAAGTGTCAGGTTTACAGTATATAGACTGTGTCTAATCGCATATTATGTCATAATATGTATTCCCATGAGTCAAGCTGCGGCTTTGTCCCGCAGTGAATAGTGAAAGAATAAACACTGTCGAATGAAAAACCGCTTTGGCTTAAATTGCAGAATATCCTGCCACTCGAACAGTCCACGTAGCCGGCTAACTCATTTTAAATATGTTATTATGTATTTCTCGTTAAACAACCGACTTAATAAATTCAATTCCCAATCATTTTTTAATAGTTTCAATGTTAAAGTTGTGGTTTTTGTAGTAACTCATGACAGGAGCCGAAAACGTTGTTCTCTAGGAGGGGCATTTGACAGACAAATCCGACGATAAGGTAGGGCATTTGAACACCATTTTGGCCCAAGGGGGCGGGGATTTGAACGATCCAATCTTCAAAAGTTCAAATGCGCGGGGTTTGCCCGGGGGGAGGAACGTTGAAGTTTCGAGTTGATCGGCGAATAAAACCATTTTAAAATAGATAACAAGATAATAATTAATGTGCAATATGCAAGCGGTATTAGGTTACAGGCAGCCGTTGAGAATTTAAAAGCATTATAAGACTTTGCATGGGGAATACAATATTGTTGATTCTGAACTTTAAATAACGCTAAATTTTAACTTCCATTCAATAAAATGAATCAAACTGACTCACCTCTGGTGTATTCTTATGCGTTTGGGGATTGTTTCACCGTTTTAATCACAGCTGTTTTTTGCCTTCATAAGATGGATGACAGTGATTTCAAAGAATGCCCACTATTTTGACAGTTTTTAAACTGTCAAAATAGTAATATTAAAATATTAAATATTGTATTAAATATTGTAAAATATTAAATATTGTAATATTAAAATATTACAGTAATATTATACAGTATTGTTATCATTATATTTTACGGCTGCGTGCAACCCATCAGCGCAGATTTAGAATCATGTGCCTCACCTCTTCTGATAGCAGATTGGCATAGTCATCCCTAATTTGGAAAAACATTGCCAGGGTATTCAGCAAAGGAACAAAGTCACTGGTGTAAATAGAAAAATAAAGTACATTATTCTACGATTATGAGCAAAATGAGAATGGCAACAAAGGAAAACAAACAGAAATAGAAGACGAAATGATTGAGGAATTTTGGAAAACCAAAAACGCAGGGTAAGTGGATAGAGTATGCACGTAGGGCTTGGTTGTTTGAAATCCTTGATTAGCCCTTATCCCCCATTAAAAGCTAACAAGGTTTTCATCTTGGTTATTAAAATGTTAAAAAAAAATGTTTTTGAATTAAAGCTGATTTTAAATTAATGTTGAATATTACAGTGAAACGAACTCAACCGGGGCCACCGAAAAAACCGACACTTTGAAATTTAAAGAAAAGTTCTCGGTTTTGATTGGTTTACAAGCTACTGGAGCCAGACTCCTTTGTTGTAAACGTGACCTGTGATTGGCTCATCAATGTTGGGTGTCCCCGCTTGAGTTTGTTGCACTCTAATACTAATAATATGAATCTAGACATGGCAACCCCTCATTAGTTTCACAGTTGGGTTCAGGCACAGGTACAGAGTCTATTTTTTATAGCGATTGAGCAACAAAGCATGTAAGCCATAAGATTATAGCAATCCAATAAAATTCCGCTACGTGGAGCAAAATCACTAAGTATTGCTTCATACCAAGCATGTAATCTTAAGCACTAGAATTGGCTCATGCCATTATCATTCACTGAGGCATCAGAGCATTTGCAGCCTAAGAATTCGCTTTTTCAAGTTATCATTTTAAGCTAAAGAAACGTCTAACTCAAACGGAGGGACAAATATATTGTGCTAATGGAAGAATCTTTATCAATTACACTTGAATCAAAGTTCACGTTAATCCACGATTAGCTTAATATAATTGGGCTTTGAACAACCCAGAACAGGTTAACATGGACGGCACAATCAATGTCAAAACTAAGTAAGCTGGCTCTCAAGTCTTTACACTAGTGATTTATCCAAAAGATAAAATTTTATTTATTTTATTTACAAACTGTATATAAATACCCATCAATTCTTGATTTTTTTTTAACTTTTTGAATTGTTAATTGCTGTCAGTAAAACTGTGTCACCTTTTGTTTGCACTGAACGTCTGCATCAACTTAACTGCCAACCGGAAAAGTCCACCAGTTTCTAACGATAAAAGATTCATATTAACCGTAGTTAATATATGACATCACCACTGTCACAGGCACAGTACCTTCAGTGGGCTAAAAGAGGATTATTGAAAAATTACCTTATCTGTTATTTTTGACTCTCTAAAATTTACAGACACTGCATCATGGTCCTGAAGGTATCTATTATAGCGTGACTTGACAGAAGCAAGATTTGTGAAATACATGCAGCTCTTTGAATAACAGAAACTTAAATAAGTATGTAAATTATGATCGTCCAGGTGAGTGCAGTCCTGAGAAGTACTGTTTGAGGTGACATTGACTGACATTTTGACAACCTGAGTGGCCCTGGTGAAAATCTTTGGAGGATCTTCAAAGATCTTCAAAGATCCTCCAAGATCTGCAAAGATCTGCAAAGATCTTCTAAAGATCCTTGAAGACAAGGATCTTTTAAAGATCCTCGCAGATCCTAGAGGATTTCTTGAGGATCCTATAAAGATCTCTTGAAGATCCTGATGAGGATCCTTTCAAAGATCTTCTAAAAGATCCTGCAGGATCCTCAGAGATTTCATTAGGATCCTACAGGATCTTGAAAAAGATCCTTTAAAGGATCCTGTCAAAGATCTTTGTCAGGATCCTTAAGGATCCTCAAGGATATGATGAGGATCTTACAAGGTTCTTGTAAAGAACTGTTGAAGGATCTTCCAAAGATCTTTATCAGGATCCATAAGGATCCTCAAGGGTCTTACAAGGGTCTTAAAAAGATCTTAGAAGGATCCTATAAAAGATCTTTGTCAGGATCCTCAAGGATCCTCAAGGATATGTTGAGGATCTTACAAGGTTCTTGGTAAGAACTGTTCAAGGATCTTCCAAAGATCTTTGTCAGGATCCTTAAGGATCCTCAAGGGTCTTACAAGGTTCTTAAAAAGATCTTAGAAGGATCCTATAAAAGATCTTTGTCAGGATCCTTAAGGATCCTCAAGGATATGATGAGGATCTTACAAGGTTCTTGGTAAGAACTGTTCAAGGATCTTCCAAAGATCTTTGTTAGGATCCTTTAGGATCCTGAAGGGTCTTACGAGGTTCTTAAAAAGATCTTAGAAGGATCCTATAAAAGATCTTTGTCAGGATCCTTAAGGATCTGATGAGGATCTTACAATGATCTTCAAAGGATCCTATCAGGGATCCTTGAAAGATCTTTGTCAGGATCCTTAGGAATCTTCGAGGGTTTGATGAGGATCTTACAAGGATCTTAAAGGGATCCTATTTTATCTCTTTCAAAGAACTTTCCCAAAATCCTTAACAGTCATCATGGATCTGATGAGAATCTTAGAAGGATTTAAAGAAGATCCTTTTAAGGAGACAAAGAGGATCTTAGAAAGATTTTTGAGGATCCTTTCAATGATTTTTGTCAGGATCCTTATTATAATGATGGTACAAGGATCTTTAGACAAACTTGTAATGAGAATCTTATCAGGTTGTTAGAGAGAACTTTGCAAATCATGGTCTTGTGATTAATCAAAATATAGGATAATAAACAATTCACTAAAACTAATTGGGGTTGCTTTGGAACCAAACAGGCTAATTGCACCAATTTTGCAGTTGTGGAGGAAATCACCTTTCAATCATGCATAAACCATACACAGTCACATGGCAATGCAGTTATAAACCTCACCTCAAAGGCAACAGAACTAAATATTTTTTTCTTGCAAAGAAAGTGATCAGTCACATAAAATCTCAACAAAACAAGATTCCCTGGGTCTACAAATGTTTTCACAAAATGTACTTGAAGACAAGCAATGACTGAAAATCTCTTTCTTCGACTTTGACAACACAAGAAGCTAAAGAACGAAACTTTACAACATTAGATTGTGATCAGTCGATTCAATATTAATTTTTGTGATTTTTGGAGCTGCAATGGGCCAATACTGTGGAATTTTCAGGTAACAACTGATGTTAGCCATATCAATGCATGAGTTATATTCCTATTTTACCTGATAGGGAAAAAATAGGGAGTCTATTTTATTTGTGTTTTATTTTTATTTTAAGCCTCTTTTAGAGCAAGATAGAACAAGGTGTTGTATTTTATTACTATTTTCTCATAACAAACTGAAAAGTAGCCTGTAAAACAGCCTGTAATCCTATATCACTATTGCTCCATAACATAGTAATACACTGTTTTATTTATATTTTTTCTACAAATAGGATAGGCAATGGCCAGTTAGATTGTCTGTATCACATGTTGTATGTACATATTTTGCATACACCAAGGGAAACTTCATCTTCCTAATCTAAGGTGAAGTTACTATTTGTATTCATCATTGTTGATGTATACACCGTCAATGTTGAGCCATATAAAAAAGACAAATGCATGATGTATACTTATTGCATGTACACTTTTTTGCTGAATCTAACTATTACATATACCAGGTACTTCTTTGCAATGAACTTATAAACTTTAAGCTTATGTATGCAATAATAACAAATGGTTTGGAAGAAAGAGCAAGGATGTACTTATTTTCTATACCACAAGATTGAGCTTTATTTTTGTTATATTAATTGGGCAAATAAACACATAAAACCAAGATGAGCAACTGATATTAGTATTTGTAACCGGCCTGCTTTCCAGGAAAAGCTTTAAAAAAAAATGAAGCTTATATTAAACTTGACTTTATACATGTAGTACACGTCACTGAAATGCATTTGTGAAAACAATATTACATTCAGACCTTCTTCAATGGATTTCGACTCCATTTGATGCCAAAAAGAACAACAATGCTTTCAATCATAATTCCTACAACTTTCATGCACAGTGCTAGCTTTTAAAATGAGCAAGAAAACGTGGGGTCACAGCAACACCGGCAGCCATCTTGGATTTCATTCAGACTGGGTAGACTGGGCACGAACAAGGCCATTTTGGTCAGCAGATATGCCACTGCAGGCTCGCGGAAAAGGCCGTTTCATTTTCGATTTAGGCGGAATATTCAAGAAAACAGGAGACATTTCCCGTGGATTTTTACCTCTGTTAAGCTTCAAAATGTTGGGTTCAAGCAAAAAAATGTGGATAACTACTTTTAGCATGAGGTAAGCTTTGAAATCAATAATTTTGATTAAAAAGACTGCATGAAAATGTGTGATTTTATAGATCTTCTATGGGAATTTCGAATGCATGTGCTTCTTGAATCTTATCTGAGCTTAACTGCAAATTCGAGATTGCTGAGATAAACATTCCCTATTTATTTTTCTTATACATGCAAAGCCTTTGCAAACGTTTTTACAGAGTAATTTGTAGCCAGGTTGTTGTCATGTCTTGGTATAAGCTGAAGACTTAGTGATCTTGGTTTGATTGACGTTGCATGAAGATCTGGAGTTCATGATCAACTTCATGGAGTGTATAAGCTTATATTTTCTGTACCACCATGAGTTAAAGGTTGGTTTTACTCAGAAATCAACAAGGTTGTTACTGATGAGAAGCTCACTGAAACATGTGTCTAAAAGCGTATACTTGGCACAGCCCAGATCACTGTCACAGTGATCACTGAGTGACCACTGGTCACTCAGAAGAACTGACTTAAAATGCACTTTTTTCTGTTGTACTGCAGATTTTCAGCTCAATAATGTTGTCAAGGCTGATACTCAATCGTGCAGCTTCTGAGTCAAGTCAGCAAATCCTGCTTAATAAGCTAAGTCACTTATGACAGTTGGACTCTATTTTAACTGATTTGATTTTTTGCAAATCATGACTTCTGCTACTCCTACTGAGAAACAATAATTATTACCAAATAAACTTTTGTAACTTGCATAATGGAGTATTGGTCATTCCTTGATATCATATACATGTAGTTGAAAACAGCAAGGGTACAATCAATATTTTTTTTACGAAATATCCAATCATTTTTCTTTTTTATTTAGCACTTCCCCTGAACCTTTACATAATTCAAGACAAAGCCATTTTCTGAATGTTTCTTTCCTGAGAAGTTTACTGTGAAATTGTTTTTTGCTGTTACTTGTTTGTAGCTCTGGCTGTGGAATACGGTCTGTGAATGACAAATTTATATTGTGTGTAATGCATGTTATTAACCATCCAGATATATAGTTATATATATAGCAGATCTTATCAAGGGCTATTGGAATCCAAAAAGAAAATTGGGGATAACCATGCATTTTTTTAGAGATAATTCAGCAACAATTACTCTTTCTTATTCTAAGGCAGCAGTGAAATACAAAGCCATGTATGGCATTTTACTCCAAATTGAAGCTTTATTATCTCTGAAAAATGCATGGTTACCCCAAATTTTCTTTTTGGATGCAAAGAACACTTGCTAATTTCTGCTTTCTCTGCACAGTTTTAAACTACGCAAAAATACCCCTGTATTAGTAGGCACCACCCATAGGAATCTCGAGATGCGCAGAACGTATGTGCAGTAATAAAAGTAGGCACCGTCCTAAAGGGACTTTTCATGAGTTTTTCATAGTCTGATACATGATGCAGGAAATTTCATGGGCCATGCTGTTTTTCACATTATTTTCATGGATTTTTTATGCTCTTTCCATGGCAACTTCATGGTTAAAAAATGCCATAAAAATGTCTTTACTCTTGACCTTGAAAATCCCTTCTCAAACTCATTAATAATTCACGAAGAGAAAACAAAGGAAATCACTACCGTGAAGGAGGTTTGGAAATGTGATGTAAATTATCATAAAATTTTGGGAACTTTTGCTTCGAATTATCAATAGCTTGAGAAGCTATATCAAACACTCGAAAGAGTGTTTCCTCCTATTTCCAAACACCTCGAAGTTGGTTAAAAAAACTCGGCTGTGCCTCGCTTTTCCAACCTACTTCTTGGTGTTTGGAAATCGGAGGAAACACTCTTCCTCGTGTTTGATATATTACCTCAAAAAGTGTTGGAAATGCTATGGATTTACCATGAAAAAATACTGAAATTTTCATGGTTTTGGTTTTATAATGTGCAATGAGAATGCCAATTATCTGTGCTTTAAAATGGAGCTGCACAGAGTGTTACTTTAAAGGAGAATGTGCATGTAAACTTGACATATTTTCAATTTTGTCAAAATTCATATTTAGTCGAGTGAATGATTTCTTTTAATTTTCAATGTAACAGTTCAAAACCAGATGAGTCTTCATTATGCCTTTGCCTGAGAGTGAGACTTGTGGCTAAAAGACGAGTTTTTTTCATAAATACATAACTGTTACAAATTTATTGAAGCGTATTATTTTGATAGCTGACATTGTACTAGGCACTGTATGCAACATTTTCTTTTAACTTGTCATCCAACCATGTAAAAGTGTTGTTGTGGATGTTACCACCCTGTTGCAAGTTGTGATAACATTGCACATTGAAGTAGACATTACAATGTAGTTCAACTTTTGTACAGCACGTTTCTGCAACTTGCAACACCGGTTGCAATACATGTAGGTATAACAATGTCTTTCAGCTTTCAAGTCATAACTTACAATGTTGTGCTACAGCTTGAAAAAAACATAATTAATGGTCTCTGTATTTCTCATCCTTTATTTGTAGTAATTTTTTCATGTCTTTCTGCATGTAAGTGGCCTCATTTTCATGAAAACAAAGGGCTCACACAAAAGGAAGAAATAAGAAGAAAAAACAAGTTAGCTTAGTAAGACATGTTTACCTTTTTTTAGATTTTTACATATTGTATTAACTGTTGTGTTTCATGGTAAGGGATTGATGATTTTAGACAATGAGATTTTTGCAAGTGTAAAACATCAAAGATCTATTTGTAAAAAGATGAGAATAATCTGACAAATAAAATACATTTGGCATAAAATTTACTGCTTGTTAAATAGGATACTTATTTTGTGCATGAAAATTAAAAGTCAAGAACATGAAGGATCTTAGCAGAACCCTATAACGATCCATCAGGTCCCAGCAAGGCTCCTACAAGGACCACGAAGAATCCTGCAAAGCCCCTGTCAAGATCCTTAAGGTCCCTGCAAAGAACCTTTAAGATCCTTCAGGATCTTTTTAGGTTTTTTCATGATCCTAAGAGAACCTGAACCTGAAGGATCTTAGCAGGACCCTGAAAGGATCCATCAGGTCCCTTTCAGGATCCTACTACAAGGACCATGAAGAATCCTGCTAATGCCCTGTTAAGATCCTTCAGTTCCCAGAAAGATCCTTCAGGTACCTGCAAAGATCCATTAAGATCCTTGAGGATCTTTAAAGATCCACATAAGGATCTTTTGTGAATCTTTTTGAGGGTCTTTAAGGATCTTGATTCATATCCTCAAAGATCTTGCAGGATCTTGTAAGAACCTTGAAGTCCCTGCAAAGATCCGTTAAGATCCTTCAGGATCTTTGCAGATTTTTATAAAGATCCTTACAAGAACCTTAAGGATCTTGGCAGGCCCCTGTGAGGATCCTTAAGGTTCCTGCTACAAGATCCTGCAAGATCTTTGAGGATATGAATCAAGATCCTTAAAGATCCTCCAAAAGATCCTCATGTGGATCTTTAAAGATCTTTAAAGATCCTCAAGGATCTTAAAAAGATTTTCACCAGGGGGAAGACTCATCATCAGAGTCAAGTGAAGATGACTTCCACTCAGGTTGTCGAAAAGTCAGTCAATACATTTTTAAGAAGGCTTGTAAGAAACTGTATTCCTAAGGGTATTGCGTAGAGCGGGTGTTAATCATACCAACATCCTGAAAGGTATATTTAACCACAGTGAGACCAGTCCTGGAATATGCAGTGCCAGTGTGGCAGTCTATTCCGGGTTACCTCTCTGATGTAATCGATACAGTCCAAAAAAGAGTGCTTAAAATAATTTTCCCAGAGGCTGAGACTTACATGTACATGGAGGCCCTCCAGCTCGCTCAATTAACAACACTGGCGAATAGGAGAGAGTACTTGTGTTTTAAGTATATGGATGAAATAAAGCAAAGTGATCACCCCCTGGCCCACTTACTACCGAAACCCGTTGTTAATAGCTGTCATTATGATTTAAGGACAACCCCGCAGCAATTTTACTTGTTCAAAAACTTAATTAATCGTAGAACCCGGAGAACGGAGGATTTTTTTACATTTAAATATTTCAATTAGTTAGTTGTTAGTATTATTAGATTAGTTTATTTATTTCATTATCTCTTGTAAATTTATAGCTCGTTAATTCAGTTCTTTTCAACTGCCAGAGAGAGTTTTAATAAACTTAAACTTAATGTCACCTCAAACAGTCCTTCTGAGGACTACACTCACCCGGACGATCATAATTTACGTACTTATGACATGACTCCTGGATTCAAACCATTTATAGAGAATTAAATGACATGGGGCCCACAAATTGGTAGTCTTGCTATCCTTGTAACTGTTGCAGACCACATGGGTTCTAAAGACCTAGAGACCTCCTACAGCAAAGGACCTACTGCATACTTCTCCGAACCATCTCTCTGTACTCCTCTTCTGCGGGGCAGGTGTAACTGTCTCTCCAGTATATGTCCATTCCCTGGCCTCTGTGAAGCTCTAACAGTTCCTCTATATAATGCAACATGACAAAAAAAAAACAAAAAAAAAAGACTTTCTTACTTTTGGCAATCAAGGGAGCAGGGATGGCGCAGTGGTGAGCGCACTTGCCTCCCACCAATATGGCCCGGGTTCGATTCCCGTACTTGGAGTATGTCATATGTGGGTTGAGTTTGTTGTTGGCTTTTGTCCTTGGTCCGAGGGTTTTTCTCCGGGTTCTCCGATTTTCCTCCCACCATAAAAAAACCCCAACATTCCCCAATTCAAATTTGACCAGGAATGCACGGACACCTTTGAACGAGTTCCTAGAACTCTTTGGTGCTTCGTGGTTAAATAAATTACATTTACAAATTGTTATTTCCATGCCTCCTTTAGAATCTTTGGAGGAGTGGGGACCGAGGGGGTAGGTTCCCATCAGAGATAGTTATTAATAACCCTTCTTCTCCCGGAAACACAGTATTAAGCCCCGTTTACACGAGCAATTTTTATGTAGCAATTTTTATTTGCCCTTGTAAATGACAACTGCATTTGCTGAAAAGCTGGCGTGTTAGTTTTTATGTGGCAAATAAAAAAAAGCCACATAAAAAAATTGTCCGTGTAGACGAGATGCCACGTAAAATGTGACAATTTTTTCAACGTCATCTGTAGAACCCAGTCCCTACAGTCCCTACCATTTGCGCATCCAGCATGGCGCCATCTTGCTTTTTGCCTTTCCATGGACATTTCTGCTATGCAAAATTATTACTGGTGCAAATAATAACAACAAATATTTGTTGAGCCATCTACATGGGCAAATAAAAATTGCCACATACAGTTGGCACATAAAAATTGCTCGTGTAGACGGGGCTTTAGTAGTGCTGTTAGTAATTAAGTGCACTGGACATCAAATCTTAAAATCAGTTGCTGGAGGCCTGGCCTGTGCCTTCCTGCAGTTTCCACTTTACTGCATGTTTCAATAACATGCAAACTCTTACCTTCAAAACCCAACTAACGATTTTCACGTTTTACTGCTGTCAATCATAATGACTGCAACAACCAATTGACCATCAAAAATACAAAAACCCGACAAAATGGATCAAAATCCACCAAACATAGCATTGGTACATAATCTTTTGACCATGCTGAACCAAATGTCTTTGCTTCCTAAGTCGGGCCCACTGCACTCAGATTGATGGTAGTGAACAATGTACTTTTAATTACTCTAACTATTGTTGTCTCTCTACACCCAAACCTATGAAAGGGTACCAGCAAACATACTGCTGGGGGTAGCCATGTGATGGACTAGTATCCTATCTATGGGGAGTAGTTTAGTAACACCCCTACTTGCTTCATGCTACAGAAGCTGATCATGTGGGACACCTGTGGTTCAGCCATGGATCAGACTTTACCTACTCTCTACCAAGACCCTGTTCTCATGACAAACAGAATATGTCATCCAATATACAGTCAATCCACGTCACATGTGACCGGTTTTCTTGAAATTTGAACCAAGTTTTGAAATTTACATGTCAGTTTTGAACATCACCGGCGAGATTTCAGAGTTCTTGTAGAAATTTCCCTAGTTTATTAACGGTCTAAAGCTATGGATGTTATTTACATTACAGCATTAAGTATTTCAAGAATAAAAATTGTCTCCCAAGTATTTTGAATCTTTTTTTCAGTTAATGCGTCTTTTTGGGAAAGCTTTCCAGAGAAATGTTTAACATTCTATTCAAATGCCGGACATTACAAAGAAAAATTCAAATGTTCATTTCATTCTTGGAAAAACTGGTCACGTGTGACGTGGATTGACTGTAAAGGTAATCCTAGACTCACAAGTAGTCTGCAAAAAAAAAAAATGTTACTTTATTAAAGTAACCCATACCTGTAAATATGTTTATACAATCTTGATGATTCAGGGATAATACTTTTTGCAGAGCCTTAAAATACACATAGTTTGCACTGTTGATGGTGTGTGCTACTCCATAGATTTGATGAGCAACTAAAAAGACAACAACAACAGCAACAACAAAATTAGAATCATTGCCACTTTGCACACAGGAATTTCAGGACATTTTAAATCTTACAAAAATACATGAATGTATTGACATGTACATCTACATAAAATTGTTAATTGCGACATCTTATGATGGTAATGGGTATGGTATTGGTATTTATAATATAATGCACATACCGCATAGTCTCATGGCAGTTTACAAGCCTAATCTGTTAACTGTAGAGTGAAATAGGATGCCAGCATGTAAAGGTGCCACTGGCATCCGCTAACAGTTCACAGATTAGAGAACTTAAACACAGATGTTTTTGAGCCACAGACAGCGACTGGAAATTGATTTTTTCCCTTTTTGAGCGTTTTCATATCATCATATTCATAACATCAAGCCACAGTCATTAACAAGAGCTTTTCCTGTCTTTGGTAAGGAGCAAAGCCTGGCCAAAAGGAGACTTTTGACTTCCAGTTGCCGTCCGTGGCTCATGACCGTCTGTGCTTAAGCTCCCTATTGATCTCACCCACTCACCCAGCCCATGCATGAATGTGAAAAATGGAAGAAATCACTGTAGAGATAGAGATAGACCACACCCCACAGGGAACAATGTCCCCTATTCTTTTTGAACACAGCGTGTGGGTTGTAATTAACATCCCATACAGTATAGATTATTAGGAACAAGTGTTGTGAGACAGGACCAGTATGGCTTATCATCCTTTTCCAAGAGAACTAGAAATTCTAACTGTTTGCTTTAATTATTTTTATTATTACCAGGAATTCCTCTTCGTAACTTTGAATTGTCTTCTATGTCATCAATTCTACAAAATTTGGTAACAACACAAAAATATAACAAATGCAATCATGTTACACATACAGGCATTTAAGGAAAGTGCTTAACAACAAGTACATTGTATATACAGGGCTTCTGATATTATGCGATGTTGCAATTTCGCATAATTGACCGAAAATCGCAACAAATCGCATAATTCATGAAAAATCACAGAATTTGTACAAAATCGCACAATTCTGTAAAAAAAAGAGCAAAAACTCGCTTCATGTTAAGTTCTGCGATAATTTAAGCATTATCTCAAGGAGTTTTTCCTCTTTAAAAAGGCGTCAAAAATCACCTGGAAGCGTTCGTTTGTTGATTAAGCGAACAAACAGGCGTTCTATGGACCTGGTGCTGGTTTTCAATATTAAACAAGTGATCATTGGCCCACAATAAACAATCCTTTTATGTAAATACACCAATCACAATCATTGAATATATTTTTAAGATGTCATTTGATCCCTTCAAACTTGCGATGTAGGCATTGGCGTGAAAACTGCTTGATAGTCGCTTGCAATATGTAGTTATTTTGTTTTAATTGTTCAAAACAAACATCCTCATTATGGATAAGTTTGTTGTTAAAATGCCGAGTGCTTCTTCGCAGGAGAAAAAAAGATCGCATCTTCCTGTAAATATTTTGGCAAAAGACAGGGCAAGAAAGTACCCGAAGGAACATTTCATGTTGACGATGGTCTGTTGTTTACCCTGCAAGCAGTGTCTCCTTCGATCTTCCTAGATGTTTTGCTCTTCGTGCAACATAGTGGTTGATCATCTTCGAAAGTTTGTGGTTGTCAAGCACATTGAAGCTGAGTCACACAAGCGGGACGCGAAAAAAAATGCGGGTGGGAAGCAACAAACGCTGACTTGACCAAATAAGCAATATCTGATTTTCAATAATTTGAAATGAGGCAACAAATGATTTATTTCAGCTGTTTCTTCATTTCTCCGTGCTCTAATTGCTTTTTGGACAGCAAAAAATGGATTGTGCTTCTCTTAGACCTAATAAAACAAGGGTAAATTAGCTAAAATAAAATCGCATAATTTGCCGCATAATAGACCTTTCTTGCCGCATAATGAGACTTGAAAGTGCCGCATAATTTCCGATTTTTTTCCGCACCCTATCAGAAGCCCTGTATATAGATCTATGTACATCAAATGAGAACTTTAAGCACCTAGCCTACGTAGCAGTCGTTTCCGTTTCCTTCAAGCCAAGCGGGATAAGCGCGCGAGGGCATTGGGCAAAAAGGAGCAAAAAAGTAGGAGGGGAGGGGAGGGGCGGGAAAGGAAAGGAAACGCCTGCTGCTGAGCCCAGACATTTTACCGAACGCCGTTCGTCAGCGAACGGGAGGCAATGATGTATTACCATTGGCCAATCGTCTGTCAATCAAACTCATAGACCAAAACGACATCTGGTTAACCATTTATCAAAGATGAAAATATGGCCGAGACGGAAAAGAACTCTCTCGAGTGTCCTTTCGATTTCGAGTTTGCTTTGCTTTAGAAACGGCTAAACTACTTTCGCTGGGTAGAACGACTTTGTGTTTCACGCTACACGAAATACAAATTTATCCTGAAAATGCGAGGAAGTATTTTAGCCATGTGGGACAAGCTCAATCTGTCTGAAATTCAAGCTGTAAGCAAATGAGTTGATATTCTAAAACATAGGTAAAATTTGTCTTGGGTAATTTTATCTACGCTTTGTTTGAGAAATAAATCTCCTAAAATAGTGCAACTTGAAGTATACAAGTTGCCCGCCGCGATTCTGTTTTCGCTAAGATTTACCAGGTTCTCATGTGACAATTGACGTGACAGTGTAGGCCCCAAGGGAGGGAAGCGTTCGGTAAAATGTCTGGGCTCAGCGGCAGGCATTTCCTTTCCTTCCTCCGCTCCTACTTTTTTGCTCCTTTTTACCCAATGCCCTCGCGCGCTTATCCCGCTTAGCTTGAAGGAAACAGAAACGACTGCTACGCAGGCTATAAGCACCTAGATTTTAATGCATTAAAATATTTTTTATTACTGACTTCTATCTTAAATCATACAAAATACTCACAGCAAGCTAGAATTGTGTAACATCTTTACCACTTCAGCAATCACATTTAGCTTGTCTTCGGGGATCCTCAACCAAAAATTAAAAGCCTGAAAGTAGGAGAACATGACATTACAACTTCACGCCAATTTAAGTGCAATCCCATCTCAGAGTCCTCAGGCTTTTTGGCCAGTGGTTGGTCGCAAGGAGAGACTCTGGAGAATTCGAAAAAAAAAATTGATTGGCTGTCCCGTAAACGGCTTCATTGTTTTACTTCAGAAATCCATGATGAACGACCAGTGTTCAAATGCCCCTGACATTTGGTTCAACAAAGAGTGAAATGCATGTTGAAGCAAATGTTGAAACCATTTAAACAGGCCTTTACATATGAATGTATATACATGTATGTATTTGATTATACGTGTATGTATTCATGATTGAATTCGGGTAACTATATTACACCCTATACATGAATGAAGCAGTAATTTATCACTATAAATTTAAGGGGATTCTTGTTATTTAAATAATTCAAAATGCTTCCCAAGAACAACAATTATTAAAAAAAAGGGTTTTGTACGTTCAAATGAGTAATTTAATTTGGTAAGACTTTTGTACTAATTTTAAACAGACTCACATGGATAAGCTTCTCTCTGACTTGCTTCCCTGGAACTTGCAAAATATAGCTGTAGGGTTCCAGTAAAATCTGAGGAATAGCATGGCAGTT
Source organism: Pavona decussata (assembly GCF_977016875.1). NCBI lineage: Eukaryota > Metazoa > Cnidaria > Anthozoa > Scleractinia > Agariciidae > Pavona > Pavona decussata. Next base: position 2,164,239 of record NW_028145450.1, read on the forward strand.
ATAAAATTTAATTATACTATATTGATGGTTTGCATGTGACGTCATGGCAGCCATGTTGGTGGACAGGAACAATAAGATTTTTCTCCTCGGGGAGTTCACTGCCATTTTTATGCAAACTTTGTGAACAAATTTTCTTTTGTTTTGTCCACCAAGACGGCGGCAATGCAAACCACCTATAAGCTTACAGTCAAGGGATTAGATGTGAAACTATAACATGTAGTACATATATTCCTTTCATTGCTTTTCATGCCTTAATCGGAATCAAAGCCAAGATAAAGTCCAGTAGTGGTCAGGCTATCTTTGCTTTGGGTGGGATTTTGTATATCTTTTAATTTTATTAATATCACAGTAAGCATTTAAGTTCCATGAATTAGGGCCAAGTTTGACTTACCGTCTATGAAAGAAAAACCCGGCTTCTTCAATTGCCGTTAAAATATGACCATCTTACCTGTTCCTGTACCGAGCAAGAATCTTCTGAAGATGACAGTTTAACATCGGAAGACATTTTATGTAATTATATGCCCTAAATCACCGACAAAAATACAGGACAAGATCACTCTGGCATCTTGAAAGGCGAGTAGTCCCAGACCTACGCAATTTTTGTCACGCGAGTGAACAGGGCAACCCACGGGGGAGCCTTGACCCAAGGGTACCCTCCTCTTCCCCTGGGTCTCTAAGGCCGAGGATGGAGCTCTCTTACTGCACGATAAGCGGCGATTCAGCGCTAGGATTTGCACTTGACTAGTGGAATGTGTATGTGTTGGGTTGCAAAACAGCGTTTTTTGACAACCTTGTTTGCGTGACGACATTGAAACATGCGTGACTCACAGATCTATTTCCGTGACAGCCGATATTCCATCTCTCCAGATTTCCATTTGAGCGATGTCGGAGAACAATACACGTTGACACATTGATTGATTGATTGATTGATTGATTGACAATTGATTAACAGGCAGCATTGTTAACGGCTATGGTAATGCGAGGTAGCCGGAGGCTGACAGCACAAAGAATAATTATTTCTTCTTATTGAACTTGACTGCTTCACAAAAAACATGCTTTATTCTCCACGATCGACCCAAGAATAAGCTGACAAACTAACCAAGGATCACCGAGTTTTTGGCATTCATTTGCTCCTTAAAATGGTGGTTCTTCTCGCATTCGCTGTTGCATCGTTTGTACTTCTCTCAGTTATTCTCTTCTCTGTGGCTTCATGTGTCTTCAAATATCGCTTTCGATCTTTAAGTGTCTTGAAACTACTACCTACTGGTACGAAGCCCAGCATTCTGTTTGGGAACGCTTTGCAACTGCCGCGACCAGAAGCTGACGGTAAGTTGTAACATTTATTAGGTCATGCTAAAACATTACAAACTTGTTTCAAAAAGGTGATTACCAAAGAATCCCGATATGAGTCCGATATGTATGTCGAGCACTAAACTCGAAACGAAGAAATGTCCAAAGTAGAAGATGTTGAGGATGGTGTATAGCAAAGAAGAAGAATACCTGTAAAACGCTATGGAGATAAGAACGGGTTTCGTGCTTCGAGAGAAATTCGTGTTTGGTGGAAACAGCGGACTTCTATCGTTCATCACGAAATAAATAAAGGTCAAATTAACACACCGAGATACTTGTGAAATGCTCTAAAGGCAACCGATTTCACCTGTGTGAGTTAAGTGTGCTCAAAGTATCTGCCAAAAAAAGAATTTATAAACGCCCCAATGTGGGAGCGAAAAATGCAAACTTTGATCACTCAGGGTGGATGGGGTATTAACATGTTTTAGCGACAGGCGAGGCGCGAACAAATAGTCCCCAAAATGTCCAGCTCCGCGGCGTGTAATTCTACAAAAATTCATGGAACCTGTCGAAATTTTTTTCCGACAAAAACAAACTTCACGAGAAAAATAATGAAAACGACCTCAATGGCTTATTGGAGTAGGAGGCGAAAGAAAGCGCGAGGCGCCAGTCACGCGCGACGGCCCCCTCCCGTCGTGCGTGACTAGGGTTGCCTTCGCTGATCGCTCGCCTGAAAAACGGAATAAATAAATAAAAATAACGCCGGTTCTGCTAACCTCTCCTCTTCCTCGAGAGCTTGCTCGCAGGCTAACAGAACAGGCGTTATTTTATTTTATTTATTTATTTATTTGTTTGTTTGTTTATTTATTTATTTATTTATTTATTTATTTATTTATTTATTTATTTATTTATTTATTCAATGACAGCTGTCACGCATCAAATTTTGGACTGGATGGCGGAATACTACAGCAAGGGGATCATGTGTTTGTGGCTTGGCCCGACCTATCCATTAGTGCTGATTTATAAGCCGGAATTAGCCGAGGTAAGAAATTCGACAACTGCCTGAACTTACCTCATTTTCAATTGCCCTAGTCTGGGCTAGTAGTGTTCCCGTTGTATTTTTTCTTTTATTTATATTTTTTATCGTTGTATTTTTCCCCATTGTATTTTTTTGTTCAATATTTGTCCAATCCAATATATTATATATTGATGTAGTAGGACCTCGTAATCTTGTGCCCTTTTGTTTTTAATAGTAGACATGAAATGAGCTGTATTATTGACTGTGTAATCTGATTTCCCCTTTACGAGAAATAATACGTCAGCTAAGTAGGCAGACAAATGCCAAGCAAAGGTGTTCACACAAGCAAGAGACGATATGTCTTATAAATGGTGTGTTGGCGGCTTGTTTATCTTAGTTAGACTATAGATTCTTGGGTGGTTGCTTGTGTCTGGGTCTGATCTTATTATACACACGCTCTGATAGGTGCCAACTTCGCTTGAGGCTCAGAAGTTTCTCAGTCGACTTTCGGCTCAGACGTCAAGTTGTATCGGCCTATACTCAGGCTAGAGAGTATCTAAGCGAGACAGGTTATACTAAAATACGCCCGTGGAAAACATCAAGATCATTGCCACTGACTGAGGGTAATCAACTTCACGTGAAGCAAAATCAAAGGCCACAGATATTCTGTATTGATCTCTAATAAATATTTTGTTTTTTAGACTTTACTGAACAGCTCAAAACATATGACTAAGGCTCCGGACTATGATTTTCTCCATCCGTGGCTTGGAACAGGTAGGCGGAGTACCATTGAAGGCCATTTTATCCCAACGAGTAACAGACCTGATATAAAAAAAAGTCGTGGCCGTCGTTCACAGCGTAATAACTAAACTGCTATGACAATAGCCCATTTTACAATTTGTGTGCTTAGTTACCTGGCCTTGGATTGGAAGCGAGGCTGGGGTGACCTTATTTTGAGACAAACCTCACTGCTTTTCATGCAATATATCAAACACGAGGAAGAGTGTTTCATCAGATATCCAAACACTGAGAAGTAGGTTGAAAAAACGAGGCGCAGCCGAGTTTTTTTAAACGACTTCCAGGTGTTTGCATATCTGATGAAACACACTTTCGAGTGTTTGAAATGGCTTCTCAAATGATCAATAATTCTTGGAGAAATTCAAGGCTAAAGCTGGCAAAATTTTATGGTAATTAGGATCACATATCCAAACCACGGTCACGGTAGTGATTACCTTTGTTTTCTCTTGATGAATTATTAATGAGTTTGAGAAATGTAGATCATCCTGTTCTTATGGTAACTAGCTTGAATTTACCTATGAAAAACAGTGAGGTTTGTATCAAAACAAAGTCACCCCAGCCTCGCTTCCAATCTAAAGCCAGTTCACTAAGCACAAATCTGACAAATGGCCTATGCAACATAGCATTCAGCTCAGTATAGATTCTGTTTAACAAGTCCACTGACTCAAGCCATCTTTTACAGCGTAATAAACAGTACCAGAAAAAGATCAATTCGGTGGCTTCCATGAACACTTTTTAACGAATGCTAAACGGCTCATGGTCAGCTGTCGTTCACTGTTGAGTTATAGTTACGCGGATAACTCTAATAACGCACAGATGAAGTCAAAACAAAAAACGTGGTGAGAACAAAGAAGTATGCTGCGAACCGCAGGCGAGTAGTTTGACTGATGTTCTTACAACGTATTGACGTCCTCTGTGTGCTATCAGAGTCAAGACCCACGGCAAAATGAAATCTTTTTGTTTCAATTAATAACCAAAACATCTCGCGAGGGAGCATATCACATTGACTGAGCCGAGACGAAAGAATTTCACAAACAATGTTTTCAAAACTACCCCTTATTCTACAAAATTTCTGACCCCAAAATGTTACAGCATTTCAATCTCTTCACTTCGATTTGTGATCTATTTACTCACCATCGCTAAGCTTTTGTACATTATGCTAACATTTTTTCGAGCATTCTAGTGAGGCATGCGCAAAAGCATTAACCGTTATTCGAGAATTTTATTGGCATTTGCCCAGAAAATTATCATTATTACTGTCGAAGCTCTCCTTACGACCACTCTCGTAGGCGACCAGCTATTGTTGCGACCACCATTGTGAAACCCCGTTTGAATTGTCACTAAAACTCTGTAATCAAAAGCTCTCGTAAGCGACCGCTCCCATAAGCGACCGCGACCACTTTTGGGAATTACCAGCTGGTCTTTTCCTTTGTTTTTAGGCTCTCGTAAGCAACCACTCAAATATTCTGATGCTTATTACGGCAACTCTTTAATAACAGTATACACTTCGTTATCACAGTAATATCGCACTGCCTAATAATGTTCATAGATCAAGATAACGAAACTAAAATTCGAGATGATTTACGGCTGGATCAAGAGTGTTACCCTGAGACCGAGGTAGAAAGCTTTATGCTAAAAGCTCTGGTAAGTGACCAGCTTCTATTGTTTCAGCTTTTGGTCTCTTACGAGATTGCATTCTCGAAAGCGACCAGCTCTAGTTGCGAACGCTTTTTCCAATTCCCGAGGTGGTCGCTTACGAGAGCTTCGACTGTATTTTATTTTTTTCTGACTGAGATAAAGTGAAGGTTTTATTTTATTTAAATAGCTTGATTATATATGCCTTTGCTAAACACGTTCTTTTTACTGTTTCATCAAACCATGGCCATTCAACATTTTGTACGGTATCTGGATCATTTTCTGTTGTAACCAAGGATTACTGACAAGGTAAATGGAAATTGGACAGATATTTGGCAATAAGTGGGTTCGTTTTGCAGATGAACTTGTGTATGGACAGACTCACAATATTTAAGGATGTTATGTCCAAAAACCCGGGTACCTTTAAATCTGTTTGCCTAAAGTGCAATAAGTGCCGCAGTCTCGCTCGTCCCATCTCCTGCTGCTTCTAGTTTTAACTTTTTCCTTCCTGTCTTTTTATTTTAATTTTTTCTAATGTACTGGGTCCGCAGCAATTGGCTTGCGCTGTTGCGGGTTCCCTGCCATATTGTGTTCTCAGTGTATTGCGTAAGTTGTTGATCATTATTGCAACGTATTATCTGTTGGCGAAGCTAATAAAATAAATAAAAATAAAATAAAATTATACACTAAGGCCCTCAGCAATTGCTTAGAAAGATAGACTTTATTGCGACGTAAAGCTTCATCGTCTCTTTCTGAACAATACTTAGTGACCAGTGAGCCCCATCGCCAGAAAGATCCCATAAAAATTAGTAAGTTTACCAAGTCTGGTTGTTTCATTGCGTAGTAATCAGGCTGTGACTTGTCGGTCGCCCAAAATCCATACACGGTTGCAGTCTAACGACAGAACCTCCAACTTGCTAAACTGACTATGAAAGTTAGAAAACTTTCCCCCACTCTTCATTTGAACTACGGAACGGGCAATCCCGATGTGACGTCGTGCAAGTTGAATCCCGCTTCACTGGATACACTCCATTGTCCTTCGTACTATCGTTCTACCCCTCAAAATTAAAGTTAAAAGGTATTACGCCTCCTTATGGTTTCAAACCCTGAATTTCATCCCACCAAAATATTGTCAAAATTTGAAAATGGCCTTTGAAATTTATTTATTTACTTTTTTAGTGACGGAGAGAAGTGGAAAAAGAGGCGGAAGTTGATCACACCTGCATTTCACTTTACAATACTAAATGACTTTATTCAAGTATGCAAAGAACAGGCAGTTATGTTGGTGTCACATTTACAGGTAATGTTGGCGTTTAAAACAACAAGCAAATGTATTGGCCTAATATGATGGTGCTAAGGTGGCGTAACAAAGAAAAGACAAAAACGTGAGAGTGAGCTTAAATAATAACATGATATTTCAGTTCTTTTGTTCATTGTTCGTAGTCACGCGCTATGACGTGCACTACCACGTGCATTTGGTAGACCACTCGACTCGCGTTGATGGTCCTACTTTTTGCTCTGCTTCACCGTACTGAGGAGAGCCAACCAGCTCGAAACAGCTGTCCAAGGTTGCCGCATTCTGTTGATTCTCGGTTTGATCTCTATCATGTCGCTGTCGTGTTAAGTTTTCTACGCAGTCCGATCAGCCTTGCAGAAATTTGAGTCTTAAATAATACGCTCTTTTGTCTTATTTTACCAGGAAAAGATAGGCAAAGGTGCATTCAACGTGTTACCTTACATTGCACTACTCACGCTGGATATAATATGTGGTGAGTACGATAGCCACAAAATAATACTCTCTCCGTTTTTGGATATTTAACTTCTACCCATCCTTGGTGACCCAGGGGCATCCTCGGAGACCTAGGAGCAGTTAGTCGGGTAGCAGGGATTTTCGTGGGCGAAAGTTTGCTGTAAGAACGGCACGAAAATCCCTGCTACCCGACTAACTGCTCCTGGGTCTTCGAGGATGACCCAAGGGCAGACAGTCCTGGCAAAAAAGTTAGTAGCGAAATTGTAAACTAATGGCCAGTCTCTGCTTCGCCCGTGAAATAGTCGCCCTGTCCTGACTATCTGCCTCTGAGTCTTCGAGGATGACCCAGGGACAGATAGTCCTGGCGAAAAAGATAGTAGCGAAACTGTAAACTAATGGCAAGTCTATACTTCGCCCGTGAAATAGTCACCCTGTCCTGACGATCTGCCTCTGGGTCTCTGAGGCATGGCTTCTGCTTAACCTGTGGATAAAACTAGTCCTCGTCACTCCATACTTCGTATTTAGCTCTAGGTCAGTTGTTTGTCTTAACTTGACTTGTATATGTTGAGTGAAGTGTCTCCCTTACTACAGTTAAAAAAAGAATATAAACGCCTACTACTAGATTGTTAGTCATTCATCGAAACTTGCCTTACATTATGGCGACGACTTGTTGTTAGCCTCGCTTCAGTCTCGCCCTCTAGTGCCATTGGTAATCGTATTAGAGGTGTCCAGTGCAGTAGCATGTCTTGATCTAAAGCCGAATAATAGAAAGATTACAAATTAAAACATTTTTGCTTCCTTCCGACTCATTTTTCCAGTTACTTCCATGGGCGTATCTCCAAATGCACAAGAAAAGAGTAGCTCGTCTTATGTCAAAGCAATTGTCAGGTAAGGCTGCCGAATGTCTTAACAACTAACCCTACCAGTAATACGAAGAAGGTGGAAAAGAAGAATCCGTTGAAAATCCAAGCAATGGCGACTCTTCTTAATTTCATGAGAAAAAAAAAAGAAAAGAGCCTTTTGTCATTTTCTTGTGAAATAAAATTTGATGCTTAAAGCCTTAGCATATTCATTTTAACGACTGTGTTTTGCAAACGCTTGGAAATTCCTGCTGATCGAGGAATTCTTAGCAACTTCCCTGTTGTAACTTTCTCGTTGTTATATCATTATAGTGTTCTTTTGTTGTTTTTATCATTTTTATTTAAGCGGATTCGTGATGCTGCCTGCTTAGAAATTCTAAGGTGATCGGTACCCCCCACCCCCCCCCCCTCAAAAAAAAAGAAAAAGAAAACGTATATGATATCCCCGCTCTCCCGACCCTAAAGACCAAATAAATTCAATGCTGGTGAGCCAGGCCATAAGTGTACATTTTGCTTTGCTAAATCCACTATGATATTCCGAGGTTTAGAGCATGAAATTGTGTGGTAATTTATCTTTTAGGTTAAGTGAGCTATTTGAAATGCGTGGAAGATCTCCTTGGTTGTGGCCAGATGTTATTTACAACCTGAGTCCTGCTGGTAGAGAGTTTAACGAGTGTTTAAGAATTCTCCATGGCTTTACAGATAAGGTATATCATATGGCTGGTGTATTGCAGATGCAAAATTTCTCCTCAAATGTCCCATTGAACTGGAAATTTTGATTCTCCAAGCAATTATTTTTGTTTTGTCTACTATACAATTAAGCTGCACTACAAAAAAGAAAAACATCCCTGCGACTTTCTGAATATTTCCAATCATCTATTTTCTGAGTACCGTCTTCAAGACGTTCACCA
>NW_028145450.1:2180000-2355000 GCF_977016875.1 Pavona decussata
TACCAAGGTCCCCAAATCTGGAACTCTCTCCCAATATCAATTGCTTTTTCATCTAGTTTTTTTCACCTTTAAGAAAAAAAATGTTGCAGTTTTTATCTATAAAATTATGAATTGACCAAGCCGCACTTGCGCAGCACCATATTTTCTACTTATTAATGACAGCCGAGGTAGCCTCTCTTATAAGCCTGGTGGTTTCTTGAGGTCTCCTCTCCATTATTGTAAATTTGATCCTTTCTTCTATTTTTATTAAGGCAAATAAATAAATGATGATGATGATGATGATGAAGAAGTTTGTTTTGTGCCTTGTTCAGGAGTGTTTTGTGCACAATTGCCTACCCTTAAAAGGACTTCTAGAACATTTTGTTCAGTTTATCTTTATAGTCCACTTTGTTAATCCCTTTTTTTGCGTTTTCAAACTCGCATCCCAGGTAAGGCTCTTTAGAATATAAGATTTGTGAATCTGATTTGCTCAAAATTAATAAAATTAATGGTATTTTGAGTAACAGTTTAATTTCATTGGTTTGCAATTGTGTCGTTAACGTGTCCACTTTTGGGTGGACTGAAAAATAGTCTTTTTTGGTGGTCAGTGTAAGTTCTACGAATCTGCACAGTCCTTGGGGTGGGGGGGGGGGGGAGTCTGGAGCGAGTCTGCTACGAAATGGGGAGTGAGACTGGTCTGGTCTTTCTTCTCAACACTGCTTCTACTTCTGGGTCAGTATCCACCTTTATTTACCATCTGACTGTGTATTGAAAGAACGTCACGCTCTTACAAATCTTTACACAACAGTGAAAACGAATCAGTTTACTTTTAGATAATCAAGTTCAATCTGCCTTTAATTTAAAACTTATTTGTGTTCCTTGTAAAACAGCGAACAGACCGTCTCAGATGGGCTTCTGACAAAGAGTAACGAGAGCGTTCTTGCGCCAAAATAAATATCCAGCTGTCAGATCGCATGGGTCGTCATTCCACTTTCCACCTGCTCCTCCATACATGTAGACACAATTCTCGTTACCCCTGCTGTTGTTCGGTTCCCCGTTTGCCCAGTTCTGATTCTGGTCTTGTAGTGGACTGCTGTCAACCCAGTAGAACATGTTGTCAGCCTTTCGCTTGAGCCCAATCCACGCTCCTACCGTTCCAGCAATATTACGATTGTTTACCATGTCTGAAATAAACTGATTTTCCTCTTGTGATCTGATAATGGCAAGATCGGCTCCAAGGTTCTGGCATCTTATCCGAGCATCGCTCCACTTCTTGGTTGGAGTATCGTCGATGTAATAATATGACTTTCCGTGTTTAACCCAGTTGAGTGGAAAGTAACCTGGGCAAGAATGATACGAAAATAAGGATTGAAAATTCCATTAAATGATTAATCCTGGGTTAAAGTAATCTCGCCATCTCTCTAAGATGATGGGTAGCATAGAATAATTGTTATGCTTAGGATGATGGTGATGACGACTACTATAACAATAATGACGATGTCGACGATGATGAAGATGGTGATGATGATGATGATGATGATGATGATGATGACGATAATGATGATGGTGACGATGATGATGATGACGATGATGAAGATGATGATGAAGATGATAATGACGATGATGATAATAATGATGATTATGATGTGATGATGATGACGATGATGATAACGATGATGACGATGATGGGGATGATGATGAAGATGATGATGAGGATGATGATAATGATGATGATTATGATGTGATTATGATGACGATGATGATGATGATGATGATGATGGCGATGATGACAATGATGACGATGATGACAATGAGGATGATGATACTGATGACGATGATGATAATGATGACGATGATGATGATGACGATGACGACGATGATGACGATGATGATGATGATGATGACGATGATGACGATGATGATGACGATGATGATAATGATGATGATGATGATGAGGCGGCACAACTGCCTCAGGACCTTGCAAATCGATGAGCCGTACATTGTAAACACAACTTAAGTTTAATTCACAGAAAACAGGGGTTTATCTATTTCCGGAGTGTTTTTTTAATTCCGGAGTACAAAATTTTACAGTTATTACTCATGACATGTGTACATTGTCCTTAATAATCTAAAAGAGTGTACTTTGTAGTTATTAATCAGGAAATTCATCTTTTACGATTAATAATCGTGCATGTTACGATTAATAATCGTACCATTCAAGATTATTAAGTACGTTTGACACATTACACAGTTAATAATCGTAAAGTACGCGATTATTAATCGCGTTTGACAGGAAATGCAGTTATTAATCGTAAATTGCGTTTTCTCGGTCAAAACAACAATCATGGGGCGAATTTACTTGACGGCCGCCATTTCGAAAATTATTACGAAGTCAACCACTGCTCTTCACTACGCTTGCTTTGAAAAAAATCTTACAAAAACGAATGCCTTATAGGACTACACTTCCCTCGGGGTTTACTTCTAGTTTGCCCGTGAGTTCGCGAATGATATTTTTCTCATTTTCACTCTTCGACAAACAACAACGCGAGCGGAATTCGTCACGTACGGCAGTGCGATAATTATCTGAAATGTTTGCGAAACTTTTCAAACAAAACGAAGATCTTTTTAAGTCTTTTGTTTTAAAACAAGCAAAAGAAAAATTTGTCTAATGGGTTCACAAATTCAGTCCATTTGACGTTTGTATTTTGTTCGCGTTTCGAAGCTTATAACACACCGTGAAATCAACAAGTGGTCGAAAGCTTCGCTGGTATACTCGCATAATATTTTCGCTAATTTGCACCGTTTCGCGTATAATTTTTGGGAACACATGATTTCAAATAAAGAAAAAAAAAGGAAAACGAAAAGTAGGTCGCTTTGACCTGATATTATTTCTGCTTTTGAGGATATCTACGGAATTAAAACTTAGAAATTTATCACAAACTGGGAAAGAGAAAGCCCGACGAAAACAATTGAAAACGCTATCTCAAAATTCGCGAACGACGTTTTCACTCACCAGCGGTACATGACAAATCAAAACAATAAACCGGTCGTAAAAACTACTCATAAACTAAAGGCTGAGCTTAGATTCTGAATAAACTAATAAATTTAATATATGATACAGTCTGTGCAGACTACGATTAACAACTGTATCTGGGTCGAAGCGTTTCTAATTATGTATGCAAAGTCGACTACTTTGACAAAACAGAATTCTGTATCAGTTACAGGTCTGATGCGAATCGAAGCGCCGCCAAAGCACGACCTGAAAACTTCGAAAGCGAAATGTTTTCTGCGACGGGAATCCAGGGAAATACAATGGTTCGCTAAATCGTCGAATCCGAAGAAGGATTTATCGATGTGATCTCTGCAAGAACACCTTCGATTCGTTCGCAAATCTTTAGAAATCTTATAATGTAGATCTGTTCAGTCAAAACAATCGCCAAGCCGCTCGTTGACGCGGCTTCGCCGCGACTTTCGCGGTTTACGCCCCATTTAAGCCGCAGTTGCACCACTCGTTAAGCAATAAGCTTACTGTTAAGAGAGGGTTTTGCCAATCAGCCGAAATTTCCCGGAAAGCCGCCTACAACACTAAGTTTTATTAAAAAGGCTTTGTTAAATATTTCTTTCAGGAAAGCCATGTTCGAGACTTTTTTAAAACACAGTTCTGCTAATGCGTAAACTTCCGACGTGTTTTGAAGTTTTTATTTTATCCATCAGTCGAACGGCCAATTTTAACTGAACCCTATAAACTAGGTAAAAAACGTATTAAACAACAAGATTATATTCAGATGGCTAAAATTATTTTTATTTAGCCAGAAATACAATTTTTACGAGCAGTCATTCATAAACTTGACGACCAATTCTGTAAGTTTAAGTATTTTGCGCGGCAAAAAAAAAACAGTGAATCAGAAATCAAATAATCGATTGACAAGGCTGTGTATGATACAGTAAAGATATTATACTATTTAAATACGTTCTTTTATCCCTTGGAATTTTAGATAATACATTTACTGAATTTGAACTCACCTTTTACATTCCGGTGTTTACTCGTTCACTGATAGAAGCCGACGCAAGTACGGAAGGACAGGCCTCAGCGTTGTTGTGATACACAATCCATTCTTTAAGTCTTTACCTTTAAATTTGGTCTTTCCACAGCTACCATTGATTTAAAGAGCTGGCGATGATTAAATGTTTAAAATTGACGTTCAGTCACTCAGCTTCGGCCGCTGTGAGGTAAAATAATCGCACGCAAAATTTAAGTTTGCGAAGTTTACATTTCTTGCCAAGTGTTCAGGATCAACCGCTGCGAACATAACTTGATAAGTGTAATCCACCTTTGATAATTAGCAATGCAAAATCTGTTCCTCTTGTAATTCAGCAGGTATTTAGATCGGCACACAGATATTTCCCAAAGAGAAAGTCAGCGTCTCCGAACATAGCTTACCATGATGTAAAGTCAGTAAATAAAAGCATTCAATTTTCATGTGTTCTCACGGAAACTACAGCGATGACCAATTCTGTAAATGTTCCTGGATCGTATTGTTTTTTTTAGATCACACTAGCGCTTCTTTTACGACGAAAGAAATACTCTGACTCGAAGCTCGACTGTGATCAGTACGAAGAATTTCTTCAACGGTCGTTGAGCTTTGTGAGAACGCGCCAGCTAATGGCGCGTTCCATTTGACCAATTACAGAAGTAGCTGTCAAAATGTGTCCAATCCAATCACAGAGCCGGTTGTCATTTATGAGGATAAGTTCAACCCACTCAAACTCTGAAACACCGGTAAGAAATCCCGGCGCTTAGCCTGTGAACAGGCTTCCAAGGGCCCTTCCAAGTTGGGTACAGGACAAAGAGAAAAATCTGCGATCAGGGGGAGCGAAGCGCGGTTCAAGTTTTCTCTTTGCCGTACACACGACTTGGGAACCTGTTTAAAGGGCTATATGATTGAAAAATGATTGCCGATGAATGATATCCTTAAACGATTGGACCGCACATAACGGTCATATTCATATGTGAGGATGAACGTAATTTTGGAGGGGTGATATCGCACCAGTAAATGCAGCCACTCATCTCACCTCGTATAAAAATAAAATATGCCGAAAAGCTTATAAAAGTTTACGGACAGGCGTGAATTTAATGGGGAGGGGGTTAAGTGGTGCTTGAGCTGGTTCAGCGGTCCTTAATCTATACAAGAAGCAGTCAAGTTTCTTTCAAATTATTATTTAATATAGTTTTTACCAGTAAAAAAAGGTGGTGGGATGGGAATGTGTAGTATATGTTATATCAAAATTTTGCAAGGTACGATTAAATTACCGCAATTTATGAAATTAATCTTCAGTGCGCGCACTTGTCTAGCGCAAAGCCTTCACTCCTACTAGTGCATGAGCCAGAGGGTTGTGATGGTACCACTTGAGGGGCAAAGTGTGGCATACATTTTTAGAATGCTCTTTACCCACACTAAATAAATATGTGTGATAGCATTTGTCAAAGTGTCATCTTCTTTAGTTTTTTTAGGGGGAGGGGTGGGTACATTTTTGCACTATCCCATCACTTTAGTTAATCAATAATATTACATTTGATTAATATACTTAGGTTGTTAGGATTCATATTCTGCAATATAATAATACAAACGGCTCGTACCTTTTTTCTATCCTCTACTGGTATTTTTATGCTCTAAATGGCTTATATGAGCCTTCAGTCCCAGCCGCTGACCACAATTCATCGTGTCACAGCCTCAAGTGAATTTGTGTCAGGTAAGCTTGATTGTTGTCAAAACCAAACCACAAAATTACATAAACGACCCTTCTGACTATTAAAGTGTGTAATGAAGGCATTAAGATTTTATATTTGATTGAAATATCTGGTAGTTTTTAAACTTATTCTACTTCTCTACATTGTATGCAAGTTCCAACATGGCCGCCATTTATCGCGTCCATAAAGTTTCGGCTCTGTCAGTTCCGTTGGATCGTATATATGACATAAGAAAGTTTCAAACGTCTCTACAAGCTTCTCTTAATCAGTGCAGATAACACTTTGAGGCTTATGATAGTTTCTCGAGTTATTTCTACTTCTCTAGAGCCGCTTCAAGTTCCAATATGGCGGCCACTTATCGCTTTCCGAATTTTGGGGTTTATCGCCATTGCTAGATCATATATAGCACTTATTATATGAAGTAATAAAGGTGAAAACATTATATAAAACATTTCATAAGTAGTCTGGGTAACCGTTTATGTCTATTCTGATGGTTATTGGAACTTACTGGCTTATAACCAGGTTTATAATGACCATAAATGCCACCCGATATTGTTTACGGATTGAGTTAGGTAATCGCCAAGCGAAGCCATTTCTTTACATTTCTTTGTGCGTTTGATTAGTTGTACGATTTTCCATTGTATAATCTATCTCTATGGTGTTGAAAACGGCGATAAAAGATACATTGTCCATGTACATAATCCGTGAACATCTCACATCTGGCAGAAGTGGCTATAACACTCGAGCATAGCATACAGAATTTTACAAAGTCTGACGCTGTTAATTAAACAATAAAAGAATATGCATTTTGGTTTATAGTATAATTAACCAACAACAACATTTGATATAAAAGTATTAATTGGGTTAATTCACCTCCTTTCTTCAGATGACACTGGCATGGAGGAAAATCATTTTTGTATCATTCATAAGGAAGGAACAACAAATGAGCGTTTAACAACACCCCAAAATTATGATTCTTGGCTAAGCCTTCTGGAAGCAACTAAGGTGCGAAAGCACGAGGCACTACTTGATTTAGCGAGGAATGCAAAGGAAGGGAAGGTGCCGCCTGTTTACTATCACCGAAGGTGTAGGAGTATCTTTACCCTACTGAAGCGAAATGTAGAATGCATTAAACAAACAGACCAAGACGAACAAGTATTAGAAAGGCCACGGAAAAGGGGAACTCCATCAAACGCTAGAATTTTTGAGGAGGGGTGTATATTTTGCGGAAAGGAAAAGTATGTCAACCGCGTAAAAGAAAAGTTGGTGACAGCTACTCAGTTACGTGTCGACCAGACGTTGCGAGAGACTGCACTTAGAAAATGTGATGACAAGATCATAGGCTTAACCAGTCGCGATATTGTTGCCGCTGAAGCCCAGTACCATAGGTCTTGTTACCGAAATTACACCCGTCCAGATAGGAAATCACTTGGCCACAACCTTCCCCCAGATCCAGAAGATGATGTGGAGAACTGTGCTTTCTCTGATCTCTTTGATTACATACGAGAGGAGGTGATGGCAAAACAGAAAGCAACCAACATGACTCATCTGACAAGTAAGCTTGAACTTTTTGCCCAGTCAAGAGGACTGCAGAAACTCAGTGAATCTACGAAAAAGCACATGAGAAGAAAAATCGAGGGAGAGTTTGGTTCAAGCTTAGACATTTTCCCCAATAGCAATGGAAAATTGCTTGTTTTGCCATGTAACCTAAGTCTCAGGGAAACAGTTAAAGAAAAAATTGCTCTGGAAAAGGAACTCGAGCTCTACAAGCTTGAAACGAGCACAGATATTGCAAATGTCGTTGCTAAATGTTCTGCCCATATCCGACGATCCATCTTGGATACGAAGTACAACACACCGTGGCCAATTCATCCAGATGATGTTATACCAGGCAAATTCCCCATTCCAGAATGCCTCAGCCGATTCTTTACCGGTGTACTCACTGGAGACAGCAACGCAAGTGATCCTTCCACAAGAATAAAGATGTTGATCAGTTCTTTCAGCCAAGACCTCATCTATGCCACGTCATGCGGCCAGAGCAAACCTCCTAAACACATTCTGTTGTCATATGGGGTAAAAACGCTAACCGGCAATGTAGAACTCATACAAATGCTGAATAGATTAGGACATGGTGTGTCCTATACCCAACTAGAAGAAAATGACACAGCTTTGTGTCTGCAGAAGATGGCAGCAAACTTAAATCAGAGAGTAGTTCTTCCCGCTGTTATTCAACCGAACGTGTTTACCAACCTGGCGTGGGACAATATCGACAGATTAGAGGAGACACTCACGGGGGGAGGAACCACTCATCGTGTGAATGGAATTGCTGTTCAACCAAAGGTGTATGGACCACAACTCCCCAGCGCTCAGCCTCCTATTGTCGGGAAACGTAAGCAGAGGACCATCACACAGGAAGTCCAGCCCCTAGCTGAATATATCGCAGGAGAAAGAGTAGGACCGCAACCCCTCAAAGCAGCCACGATGGATTATGGTGGCCAGGAGCAGATTTCTAGACGAAAGGACCTTGTTTGGCTCATTTCAAGACTGGTTGAAGGAGAGAATCAGCAGACTCCAAGCTGGACAGGCCACAACATCAAGTCTCGTAGCCATGAACCAGTTATGCAAGATGTTGTTGGATATCTTCCAACAATCAACGCACCTGCGACTCAGCTATCTACAGTGAACGAGATCTTAAGTCAGTCAGAGAACATCAGGAAAATCTTAAATCTACCTGAAGTTGTGGTCGTCATGGACCAAGCACTTTATGCCAAAGCTTGTGAGGTTGCCTGGAAGCAAAAAGATATCTATGCTAACATTCTTCTTAGGATGGGAACTTTTCACACAATTTGCAACCTCCTATCCATAATTGGCAAACGATTTCAAGACGCTGGTCTGCGCGATCTCTGCATTGAATCAGGGATAATCACGGAAGGTTCACTCTCAGCTGTTCTCGAAGGAAAGATGTATAATCGTGCAGTCCGCGTTCACAAATGCATCTATGAGGCCCTACTACGGCTCATCTGGAAACAGTTCATTCCCTGGGTTATGGATACTCACCCAAACAAGTTGGCACACATTCATGTCGTCCAATCTGAGGTCACTGTGGCACAGTACAATGATGTCTTGAATAGTGAGTCCCTCTTGCAGGTATTCCAAATGTGGAATGAATTCCTTGAGTACCTTCGCCGTGATAATGGCCAGATGTCTGCCTTCTGGATGTCCTACATCCAAATTGTTGGAGATGTTCTGTTGGGACTCATCCGTGCATCCCGAGAAGGCAACTGGTTACTGCACCTCTACGCAGTTCGCATGATGATCCCATGGTGCTTTGCATACGATAAGATCAATTATGCAAGATATCTGCCAGTGTACTATGCGCAAATGACGAATCTTCCAGCCGAACACCCTGATGTTCATCAGAATTTCATGGAGGGTCACTTTTCTGTACAGCTATCCGATGAGAGTCCTTTCGCACGCATTCCTGTCGATCAGACTACAGAAGTAACTGTTAATAAAGATACGAAGACAACAGGCGGAGTAACAAGATTCAGCTTAAAGACCGGTGCCATGAATAGGTTTTACCTAAGGGCAGAATACAGGTGTGGTTTTCTCTGTCAACTGCGGAATTTGGTGCAGGCAAAGCGACCACAATTTCATCACAACGAGATGCAGTCACCGAGAATGGCAAAAGATGAAAAAGATGTATCAGCTGTTGAAGCCATCATTGAGAGCTGGAATAACCCATTCTTTGGTACCCAAAACATCACCAGCATCTCGACAGCCAAAGAAGCTCCTGCAGACGTGTCATGTGATCTAATGAATGCCTATGAGATTGGAGAAAAAGAATTTCAGCATTTCAAGGAAGAAAGGCTTGAAAATTCCCCGCCCAAGAAGAAGTTTCACGATCCTATGAAGCTAAAGAAACTGAAGACCTTTACATCACTTACAAAGAAGAAAGCAGTCACCACTCAGGGACGAACCATGATACTCAAAGCTGACAGGTCCCTTTTCGGAAGAATGATCATTTCTGGACAAAGTAGGAAGATTGAAGTTAAAGAAATGCTGCAGCACAGCCTTGGTCCAATGCCTTGGTCTTTGGCGACAGCAGAGGGTTATCCTAGGAAGACCAACAAGGCAGCACTGGCTGCTCATCTGCAAAAGAATGTACAGCTAGCTGACAGACCACCGAATAACTCAGCTACGATCATTGATGGGATGTCTCTCGTTCAGAAAGTTAGTGTTGGAAGCAACCAAACCACGTTTGGAAGTGTGGCATCTTCTTTGATGGCCATGGTCTTACACGAGGCATCCGAAAGCAGTAGGATCGACGTCGTGTTTGATACATATATGGAGAATTCCATCAAGAACACCGAAAGAAGCATGCGAGGTGAAGAGCCTGGAGTGCAAGTGGTGAACATAAACGCCCCACAACTGATTAAGCAGTGGAGAAAGTTTCTGAGCCAGATGAAGAACAAAACAAGCTTGATAAGGTTTCTGGTTGATTAATTAAGCAATAATATCTCTAAAAAACGCCAAAATATAAGCAATGTATGGGATTTTTTCCTAAATTGAAGCTTAATTATCTCTGAAAAATGCATGGTTACCCCCAATTTTCTTTTGAGATACCAAAAGCATTTGGTAAGTTCTGCTTTCTAAGTATAGTTTTAAACCGTGCAAAAATATTCCTGTATTAGTAGGCACCACCCATAGGGAACCCGAGTATCTCGTGATGCGCAGAAGGTATGCGCAGTAACAATAGTAGGCACCGTCCTTAACACTTGCGCGCACTCAAGATAATTAATCTGAGTTTGTTTCATCTGCGGATAGTTGACCATATACATGCAAGGCTTCGTACTAAACACGAGCGCACTCAAGATTATTAACGTGAGTTCATTTCACCGGCGGATAGTTGACCACATACATGCAAGGCTCAGCACTAAACACGTGCGCGCACTTAAGATTATTAATCTGAGTTCATTTCACCAGCGGATAGTTGACTATATACATGCAAGGCTTTGTACTAAACACGTGCGCGCACACAAGATTATTAATCTAAGGTCATTTCACAGGCGGATGGTTTTCACCGTATAGTAGGAGTGAAGGCTTTGCGCTAGACAAGTGCGCGCACTGAAGATTAATTTCATAAATTGCGGTAATTTAATCGTACCTTGCAAAATTTTGATATAACATATACTACACATTCCCATCCCACCACCTTTTTTTACTGGTAAAAACTATATTAAATAATAATTTGAAAGAAACTTGACTGCTTCTTGTATAGATTAAGGACCGCTGAACCAGCTCAAGCACCACTTAACCCCCTCCCCATTAAATTCACGCCTGTCCGTAAACTTTTATAAGCTTTTCGGCATATTTTATTTTTATACGAGGTGAGATGAGTGGCTGCATTTACTGGTGCGATATCACCCCTCCAAAATTACGTTCATCCTCACATATGAATATGACCGTTATGTGCGGTCCAATCGTTTAAGGATATCATTCATCGGCAATCATTTTTCAATCATATAGCCCTTTAAACAGGTTCCCAAGTCGTGTGTACGGCAAAGAGAAAACTTGAACCGCGCTTCGCTCCCCCTGATCGCAGATTTTTCTCTTTGTCCTGTACCCAACTTGGAAGGGCCCTTGGAAGCCTGTTCACAGGCTAAGCGCCGGGATTTCTTACCGGTGTTTCAGAGTTTGAGTGGGTTGAACTTATCCTCATAAATGACAACCGGCTCTGTGATTGGATTGGACACATTTTGACAGCTACTTCTGTAATTGGTCAAATGGAACGCGCCATTAGCTGGCGCGTTCTCACAAAGCTCAACGACCGTTGAAGAAATTCTTCGTACTGATCACAGTCGAGCTTCGAGTCAGAGTATTTCTTTCGTCGTAAAAGAAGCGCTAGTGTGATCTAAAAAAAACAATACGATCCAGGAACATTTACAGAATTGGTCATCGCTGTAGTTTCCGTGAGAACACATGAAAATTGAATGCTTTTATTTACTGACTTTACATCATGGTAAGCTATGTTCGGAGACGCTGACTTTCTCTTTGGGAAATATCTGTGTGCCGATCTAAATACCTGCTGAATTACAAGAGGAACAGATTTTGCATTGCTAATTATCAAAGGTGGATTACACTTATCAAGTTATGTTCGCAGCGGTTGATCCTGAACACTTGGCAAGAAATGTAAACTTCGCAAACTTAAATTTTGCGTGCGATTATTTTACCTCACAGCGGCCGAAGCTGAGTGACTGAACGTCAATTTTAAACATTTAATCATCGCCAGCTCTTTAAATCAATGGTAGCTGTGGAAAGACCAAATTTAAAGGTAAAGACTTAAAGAATGGATTGTGTATCACAACAACGCTGAGGCCTGTCCTTCCGTACTTGCGTCGGCTTCTATCAGTGAACGAGTAAACACCGGAATGTAAAAGGTGAGTTCAAATTCAGTAAATGTATTATCTAAAATTCCAAGGGATAAAAGAACGTATTTAAATAGTATAATATCTTTACTGTATCATACACAGCCTTGTCAATCGATTATTTGATTTCTGATTCACTGTTTTTTTTTTGCCGCGCAAAATACTTAAACTTACAGAATTGGTCGTCAAGTTTATGAATGACTGCTCGTAAAAATTGTATTTCTGGCTAAATAAAAATAATTTTAGCCATCTGAATATAATCTTGTTGTTTAATACGTTTTTTACCTAGTTTATAGGGTTCAGTTAAAATTGGCCGTTCGACTGATGGATAAAATAAAAACTTCAAAACACGTCGGAAGTTTACGCATTAGCAGAACTGCGTTTTAAAAAAGTCTCAAACATGGCTTTCCTGAAAGAAATATTTAACAAAGCCTTTTTTCCTTTTTTCCGGGAAATTTCGGCTGATTGGCAAAACCCTCTCTTAACAGTAAGCTTATTGTTTAACGAGTGGTGCAACTGCGGCTTAAATGGGGCGTAAACCGCGAAAGTCGCGGCGAAGCCGCGTCAACGAGCGGCTTCGCGATTGTTTTGACTGAACGGATCTACATTGTAAGATTTCTGAAGATTTGCGTACGAATCGAAGGTGTTCTTGCAGAGATCACATCGATAAATCCTGCTTTGGATTCGACGAATTAGCGAACCATTGTATTTCGCTGGATTCCCGTCGCAGAAAACATCTCGCTTTCGAAGTTTTCAGGTCGTGCTTTGGTGGCGCTTCGATTCGCATCAGACCTGTAACTGATACAGAATTCTGTTTTGTCAAAGTAGTCGACTTTGCATACATAATTAGAAACGCTTCGACCCAGATACAGTTGTTAATCGTAGTCTGCACAGACTGTATCATATATTAAATTTATTAGTTTATTCAGAATCTAAGCTCAGCCTTCAGTTTATGAGTAGTTTTTACGACCGGTTTATTGTTTTGATTTGTCATGTACCGCTGGTGAGTGAAAACGTCGTTCGCGAATTTTGAGATAGCGTTTTCAATTGTTTTCGTCGGGCTTTCTCTTTCCCAGTTTGTGATAAATTTCTAAGTTTTAATTCCGTAGATATCCTCAAAAGCAGAAATAATATCAGGTCAAAGCGACCTACTTTTCGTTTTCCTTTTTTTTTTTTTTTTTGAAATCATGTGTTCCCAAAAATTATACGCGAAACGGTGCAAATTAGCGAAAATATTATGCGAGTATACCAGCGAAGCTTTCGACCACTTGTTGATTTCACGGTGTGTTATAAGCTTCGAAACGCGAACAAAATACAAACGTCAAATGGACTGAATTTGTGAACCCATTAGACAAATTTTTCTTTTGCTTGTTTAAACAAGAGACTTAAAAAGATCTTCGTTTTGTTTGAAAAGTTTCGCAAACATTTCAGATAATTATCGTACTGCCGTACGTGACGAATTCCGCTCGCGTTGTTGTTTGTCGAAGAGTGAAAATGAGAAAAATATCATTCGCGAACTCACGGGCAAACTAGAAGTAAACCTCGAGGGAAGTATAGTCCTATAAGGCATTCGTTTTTGTAAGTTTTTTTTCAAAGCAAGCGCAGTGAAGAGTAGTGGTTGACTTCGTAATAATTTTCGAAATGGCGGCCGTCAAGTAAATTCGCCCCATGATTGTTGTTTTGACCGAGAAAACGCAATTTACGATTAATAACTGCATTTCCTGTCAAACGCGATTAATAATCACGTACTTTACGATTATTAACTGTATAATGTGTCAAACGTACTTAATAATCTTGAATGGTACGATTATTAATCGTAACATGCACGATTATTAATCGTAAAAGATGAATTTCCTGATTAATAACTACAAAGTACACTTTTTTAGATTATTAAGGACAAAGTACACATGTCATGAGTAATAACTGTAAAATTTTGTACTCCGGAATTAAAAAAAACACTCCGGAAATAGATAAACCCCTGTTAGAAATTCTTGTACACGCTACCATTGATTCCCAGATTCCTTACAAAAGATTCCTTGTGAATAATGCCTTGATAATGCAATGGGAACGTACTAGCGATGTAACTGATGCGATGCGATGCGATGCGACGCGTTGAGATGCGGTAAAGAAAACTAAAGAAAAACAGAAAACCTATTATTACAAAGGCGAGCTCGGTGCGATACGAAATTACAATACAATAAAGCAAAACAGTAACTCTGAAAACTTACATCTGTGTCCTTGTTCCGTTAATGACATAAACCTTAGTCCTTAATCCGTTCCTTGATACCTTTTAGCCGTAGAAATGTTCAACTCAAAGTACTAACTCAGCGAAAACGTTCTGAAACGTTCAACTAGCGTGGTCATCCGGGACCGCTCGGTCCCAAGCCACCGCAACGTAAGTTTCTGTCATGTCACGCAGTGTCACGCGCAATGCCGCCGTGACAGATGATGATGATGATGATGATGATGATGATGATGATGATGATTAACGTTCTTGCACTGTAAATGACTTGTTGCTCTGTTCTAAGATCGGGGCAGGTTCTCAGTCTCTTGGTGCTAGAGAAGTACTCTTATATATGGAAAGAACATTTCTCAACATGTGGGCTCTTTTTGAGAGTGGAATTCTTTAAATCTCGTTGGTGTTAATCAAGAACGTTATATTTTCTAAATTTTGCTTCCTCCCTCTATGGTAATTTTAAAGGTGAACTAATGACTACTAAAGACACAGTATCTGTTCTCATTATCATTATAGTAATAATTGTTATCATTGTTATCAGTATTATCATTATCGCCATTATTATTGATATTATTATTCTTGTTGCTATTGATATATTTATTCTTGTTACTATAAAGTATCATAATTACCATTATCATCATAATGAAGGTTATTATTATCATTCAAAATAGCCTGCTTCCGCTCACACAAATTTTGTAAAACAGTAAGGGGATGTTCTTTTAATTATCTTTGTTTGATCAGTTAATGTTATTGCTGTTGTAGTCTGCTTTCGTTGTTGCACTATCCCAACACTTGATATGCGAATTTATCCCTCCCTGGTGTCCCTGTTTCACCCTTTAATTACGTCAACCAGACCACAGAATATAGTAGAATCATTGCTTTCCATTAAAAAAATTAAGTTGTAGTCATCCTTTAGCAGAATTTACCACAATTTTAAACAGAAATCGTGGGATAAAATTTATAAATTTGAAACCCTTGCATAACAATTGTAATTTTCCTTATACCAAAGGACACTGATGCCTTTTTGTACAATTTTTCTGTTTATGATAACCTGACCTTAATCCTCTCTAGAACGGCCACCGCGACTTTGACCCTGAAAAACTTTTTTAATATTAAAGCAAACGGCCTGAAACTTTAGGAATTGTTCGGAAATTCATCTAAGAAACGATTTGATCTCATCGTTTACTGTTCATTAGGTTAAAGTCGTAGGCTACGTGAAAGCGACCTACGATGTACAATACTAATACGATAATAAATAATAATAATAATAATAATAATAATAATAATAATAATAATAATAATAATAATAAAGCGGGCACATTTTTCTGCCCCGCTACTAATAAAAAACAAATGAAAATGGCCTTTCAAAAGTTTTTTTTTTGTAGAATAGGGTAATCCGTGTGCGCAAAATTGTTTTTGTGCGATATGTTCCAGTCCTTAATTAAAAAAAAAACAACAACAACAACAATTGACCGACTTGTTGGCCAACACATTTTTTCCCTTTTCTGATCACAGGGAAATCGGACTCTATTTGCTAATTTACGTACTTGCACAACTCAGTTCAATTGCAGCAGCTATTTTATCGAGTACTTTGTTGACCTTTTCTTGTCGTTTCTTAATGTCAACGTTTTGTTTGTCAATCATATCAGCCACTTTCTGTTCCTCGTGGGAAGCTGAAAAAAAGTGAGCATTGAACAACATTGTCAGATACCAAGTGCATATGTTGAAAAGCAGAAAAAAAAAAAACGAACTCCACAGTCCATTTTTGTATATAACCTTTCAATGCTATTGTAATATATTCACCTCCAACTTTCTTTGTAGTCATGGCTACTGGTGATGCGATGAGCAGCAAAAAGAAGACCATTTCCTTGGTATTCATCCTGTTTCTTTAAAATAGGAACCAGAGAACTGGTAACCAATAGAGGAAGGGATATAGTTATTTTTAAGTGTCTGTTTGTTATAACCATGTACACAAATTTAAACTTCCAGCCCAAGAAGACGAGCAAAAGCCCGTCCTAGATGGGGTTAATAAATGGTTTTCGGACCCATAGCACGGAAAAACCGTAAAGTTCCAATAGTAGCGACCCTCGTTACTTTCGGAATTAGCAGCCTTTGGGGCTCGTTACTTTTGGGGAGTCGTTATTTTCGGGGAACAAAACTACGAACAAAGCTACCGCTAGCTCTTTTTTTCCCGAAATGAAAAGTAATATGATGCGCACTCATGCAGAACTCAATCAGCATACAGAATAAAGACCATTATTCTGACGCAAGAGTGCCAGACGACGTTGGGGCTTGCACTTCCAGAAGCAATGAGCAAGATTAAACCACTTGATGTTGCATTCAATGCACTGCAGAACACTTGTTCGCAAACCCAGAGCTATTTATGAGTGGAAAAGTAAGCGCTGTTGATCGGCGTGTGTTTATTACGAAATGGGTGGGCTTGGCGTGGCAAGGGATCTCGCGTCGGTTGAAAGACACAGTTATCCGTTCATTTGTGGAATGTGGTATTGCACTGCCCATTTCTGGTAGCAGGGACAGTGAAATAAACATCGATGGTCCACCGTACTACCGCATGAATGAATCAGCCGATGTAGAGGAAGTCCGAATTCTTCTATGACTCAGAGGAGGAAAGCTAAACTCAGTGCTTTTAGTACATGACAGACCAATGCGTTTTACACTACAGTATAAAAACAGTTTAATTTTCACATTACGCCATCAGTGAACTGATGCCAAGGACGAATGATGGCTTAAGGCTTTACCTTGTTGTAAAGTGCCTTAAAGTGACCAATTTGTCAATGCACGGACATATTAGTATCATACATTAAAAGTTTGACTATGGATTGGAAACAATAAAGGCATTCGGTATGTGTATAACGTAATTAAAAAAAACAAAAAAAACTTGGTCTCGTTACTTTTTGGGGGACTCGCTACTTTCAAGGGCTCGTATTTTTGGGATTTATTAGAAACCACAAAGTTTTGACGTTACTTTCGGGGGATCGTTAATTTCGGAGGGTCGTTACTTTCGGAACTTGTGAACCAGTATAACAGAATCATTCTCTTTTGTACATATGGATTAATTTGCCATGTATAATTATTAAGAAGGTTTTGGTTGTCTTGGTGCTGCGGGTCCCGAAATCATTTTTAATCCTTTGTCTAATTACATTTGCTTTAAATAGAAGAAAGATCCTCGCAGTAATTTACGCAACTTAAGAAAAAGACAGGCTGAAAAAAAAATTGGGCCTTGAACGGCATTTGAACCCGGTGTAGTGCTCTACGAACTGAGCTATCAAGCCAATCAAGATCCAATTAAATCAAACACGTCATGAAATAACAGTGTTTGTATGGAAACCCGATGTCAAATACATTTTCCTGTATTTTTTTCCCGCCAACTAGTTTTAGTAACAGTTCACGGCTGGTTTGCTATATAGACAAATGCATGGAAAGTTTAAAACACGACAATTTTTTTCTCAAAATCCTTTTTCTAGTGCCAAAAGTTTCCAATTCATGAATTTTTCAGAAGCGATGTTTTATGAAAATTATTTGACATCGGATTTCCATACAAACACTGTTATTTCAAGACGTGTTTGCCTACTTGTCAAAATGGCGACGAAAACCGTGATCAGGCCTGTTGCGATGATACGTATGAGCTATATCGGCCTTGAGGACTTTGAATAATTTTATTTCTAGCATAAGCTGGTGACGGAATAGGCGGGTGTGAAGAGACAGTTTAATCAGAAAGAAAAAGGTAGTAAATTTGGCGTTCTTTTGGAAGTAATTTTTCTTAGCCGAATAACAAGCAATAGCCTATCTCACGAAGGTCGTCAATTCCAGTCACATACCACCTTGAAAGAATAATGAATTGATAAATTAGCTAGGATTCAGTTCAAGTATTTTCGTTTTTTTTATCAAAGTTGCACTACATACCTAGTTTCCTTCTCTTATTCAGGATTAGCAGCTGAACTATCGTCTGTTTGTGTAGGGCGAAGAAAGCTTCTTGTTTGAATTAATCATTTTCCAAAAATTTTCCACGAATAATATAAGGGGGTACTATTCATGTTAAGCACAGCGTGAATTTTTATATTAGTGTTTATTCAGTTTGTAAATTTTCGAAAAAGAAAAGAATAAATTATCAAAAGTTAAATTTCCTCAAAAAGCTGCGTGAACGCTTACTTTTTGATGCAAATGATTCAATATACAAAAAAAAAAATAATAAATAAATAAAAATAAATTAAAAAAAAAAAAAACGAGGAAGAAATTACTAATCTTGGTAGATCGCTTGTGTTATTGTACAGTCCTGTCTAGGTGTGTGTATAGCGTCCTATCTATGTGTATGTATAATATTTTATAATATTATAATATATTATATACCAGTGCAACCATGGCATTCTCCCATGGAGTATATACCTATTCAAGCGTTATTGAGGTAATTCCGGCTACAGCTGCACATAACCCATTGCTTAGACACCAATCACAAATACGGCGATATACTTTGAAGGGTGAATGAGACATTGCGCCGTCTTCGTTGACACAGTCAAGGAACCCAAATCTTCAGAACCCACATTAGACATTCAAGTATCTATCGTATCGTACAAGTGCTACTTATGAAAATGTTACAGAAATAGTCGGTGACGCTAGAAGGAAAAAACCCAGTTTATTATCAGACAGGACATGGATTACTCCCTCGTACGATATTATTCTTCGAATTCAAACGTTCTCAAAGAAGGAATAAGACAATAATCATACATACAGCACCACACGTGCACTTTTTCTTTTCTTCGATAGTGAATATCGTGCCATAATTTTCTTAATCATTCATGAATGTGAAAGAGGAAATAACGCCCTTATAAAGATAACCTTTTCCTCATTTCCTATGTCAGTGTTTTTGCCAGGTGAATTCAATGAGCATCTGCCTGCTATGTTTATTTCAGTGATTCCAGTTTCATCGTGCTGCTATAAACACTGAGCTTTTGTTTAACTCTGCCGGCTTTTAACTTTAATCCAGATTGCTTAAAGAACATATGTCTGCTACATTTATGGTCGCCTTCTGTTAGGTTTCATCCTTCATTTTTTTTCTGTGACATTTTCACAAATTCTAGCTGTAATTTCTTATAACTTAAAATGAAGTAAAATTCCGTGAATTTGAGATATTTTTCACACAATTGAATTTGCATAAATAATTCTGACATACATGTATCTCACGGTCTACTGATCTGTTCTGTGTATTTCTATAAGTATTTAGTTTACTGTCGTTTTACTAAAGTGACAAATATTCCTTCTTTTGGCCTGGTGATCAGTTCTGCGCATGTCCGAAGATCACTCGAAGTCTGTTTGGACTCGATATCAAAACTACGCAGGACATGAGACAGGACAATTTTCTCCTCTAGGAGAGCAAACCGCTGACCTAAATGGACAAAGAAATGACGAACGGAGGTTAAATGAGAATTAAATGGATGAATGAATATAACCACGGTGAATATCCATGGTAAGTTTGAATGTAAGGAGGGAAGTAAGGAAAAAAGAGCGGAGCGGGGTAGACTGGGAGGAAGTAGAATAGGAGAAGAAAGGGAGGAAGAAAGGCAAGGAGAGAGTGGGGAAAAAGGGATGGAACGAATGAAGGAAGAGGGAGAGGCTGGGTGAGACCGGGAGAAAGTAAAAAAGAAGAAGGAAGGTGGAATAGAGGAAGGAGGGGAGGAAGGCAGGAGGGTTATATGTTAAAAAAAAAGAAGAAAGGAAGGAAAGAAGGAAGGAAGGAAGGAAGGAAGGAAGGAAGGAAGGAAGGAAGGAAGGAAGGAAGGAAGCAAGGGAGGGAGGGAAGGACGGAAAATAGGGAGGGAGGGAGGGAGGGAAGGAAGGGAGGGAGGGGGGAAGAAAGGGAAGGAAGGAAGGAAGGAAGGAAGGGGGGAGGAAGGGAGGAAGGGAGGGAAGGGAGGGAGGGAGGGGGAAGGAAGGGAGGGAGGGAAGGAAGGGAGGGAGGGGGAAGGAAGGGAGAGAGGGAAGGAAGGAAGGAAGGAAGGAAGGAAAGAAGGAAGGAAGGAGGGAAGGAAGGAAGGGAGGGAGGGTGGAAGGGACGGAAGGGAGGGAGGGAAGGAAGGGAGGGAGGGGGAAGGAAGGGAAGGAGGGAAGGAAGGGAGGGAAGAAAGAGAGGGAGGGAGGGAAGAAGGAAGAAAAAAGGAAGGTAGGGAGGGAGGGAAGGAAGGGAGCGAGGGAGGGAGGGAGGGAGGGAGGGAGGGAGGGAGGGAGGGAGGGAAGAAGTAAGAAAAAGAGGAAGGAAGGGAGGGAGGGAAGGAGGGAGGGACAAAAAGGGAAAAGGGGGAGGAACGGATGTATGGTATTTTAAAAAATATAGAGAAAGTACTACGGAAGTCGAGTGGGGTTGCTCTAAAAGAAAACTCCACCAAGAATTTTCAATTCGTGCCTAACACCTTGGATCAAGAAGGTACCGATATCCAAACGAATCTCACAAAAACTTACCGATACAATTCCTTGGTCCTGCTGAGAACGGAATGAATGCGAATGGGTGTCGTCCTTGACTGTTCTCCGGAAGGAAACGATCTGGATCAAACTCAAGCGGAGCTGGCCACACGTCTGGATTTCTGTGAAGTGCAATGGGTGCAACTCCAACCGAAGTACCTTTTGGGGCTAAGTAGCCATCTGTGAACGAATTGAACGTGTTTAGGCTCACTTTAAAGGGGCAGTGTCACTGATTTTAAAGGTGAGTCTGGATAGCCAAAAAAGCAATTAATTTCAATGGAGTAGTTAAAATAATGGTTGAGTTTTGTTAACAATACTCCTACTAGTGCACAGAAACTACGGTTAATTATGTTTGGCTGCGGATGGCTAGGATGGAAGTGGATTGCAACTTGAAAAAATTGGCCTGTGTATTTAAGAGAAGTCGCTAAAAATTTATTATGGTTAGTTCTTCCTGGGAGAAACACCCTAATGCTTTCTTCTCGGTGTTGTAAGAGCACTTTCATGTTAAAAAATAACGTCTTTGTCAAATGTTTGAGGAGTTTTGAACAAAAAGCAGCAAAATCGTCGTGACAGTGTCCCTTTAAAGCTCGAACAAAAACAAAATGATAACAATATCGTGACACTCGGAGGCGACTAATTCAAAGGGGGTACTTTCACGTCGATTTTGCTGTGTTTTGGTCAAAACTACTCAAGTATTTGACTAAGAATCTCTTCTTAAACATGAAATTGTAGAACTAAATAATTGTTCCATTTAGTATTATTATTTTTATTTTGTAAACTAGTGTAAAATGCCTTAAATCTCTTACTACGTAAGTTTTTGCATGTCTGTATTTGTAAGTTCTCGTTAGTTTTCTTAGTTTTTCTAAAGTATTCCTGTATTCGTCTTGTCCCGCCTCGATTGGTTTTGTAACTATTTGTGGGACAAACCATTCATTCTGTTGTTGTTGTTGTTGTTTTTTTTTTCAAATAAATTGTTGTTGTTGTTGTTGTTGTTGTTGCTATAGAGCAGTTTTGTTACTATTTGCGGGGCAAACTATTCATTCTGTTGTTGTTGTTGGTTTTTTTTTTTCAAATAAATTGTTGTTGTTGTTGTTGCTATAGAGCACCGGGAGGAAAATATGACAGTTTCTTAGAACCTAACCCCTTCTCCATTTGTCACTAAGGACCCAGATTGTTAGTTACCAGTGTAACGCTTCATTAAATCTAAATCCAGCTAGTATATCACGCCTTTCTTTGTCTCATAGCTGCTTGAATAGATGAGTTTCTGCCAGCCATTCCTTGAGCCCGCCTCGAATACATGTAGCTTGATTGTTACCTGCGGGTTCTCAAGTCTTCGTATGTAATTAATATTTATTCAACAAAGTTGTTGTTGTTAAAAACAACCTTACCCAGTTGGTAGTCTTCAGAGGTCGTTCGTGCGAAAAATGGCACAGATGGAAACAGACGCTGAGCTTCCTAGAAAGAAATAGAATGATAAAAGATAATTTTTACAGACATAGCTAGCATGCAGGATGGTTGTCCCATGAACCTAGATTAATGGCCTTAGCTCCCACGAGCCTTCTGTAGCTCAGTGGTAGAGCATCCGAACTAGAAATCGGAGGGTCTTAGGTTCGACTCCTGATAGGAGCACTCGGAATTTCTTTTTCCGAGTTTGCCTGTGTCATTACTGAATAATACATCATTCACATGGCTAGCTTAGTTCACTTTTTTTTTGTTTGGATCCGTTCTTTACCAAGGTACGACTCATGATTAAGTTCAGAAAGTTGCCTAATTTACTTAACTTAGCCTTCGTAGCTCAGGGGTTAGAGCACTGGTCTTGTAAACCAGGGGTCGAGAGTTCAAATCTCTCCGGGGGCTGATTTTTTTTTCCCTTTTTCTTCATCATCAATTTTTCTGAGCTCATCTTTTTTTTTTCCTTTCCATTTTGTATCTTTTTCCTTTACAAAACTGACCAGGTAGAGAAAAATAGTAACGTCCTTTCTAAACAACTTCCCTTCTT
This sequence comes from Pavona decussata, assembly GCF_977016875.1. NCBI lineage: Eukaryota > Metazoa > Cnidaria > Anthozoa > Scleractinia > Agariciidae > Pavona > Pavona decussata. The sequence continues at coordinate 2,202,863 of NW_028145450.1, forward strand.
TTGATAGAAGTGAAAGTCTAACATGTTCCCCAATTTTGTTTTTCGTATCCTTGTCTATGTAGCTTGGTCTCCGTGGTTCAGACTTTACAGAAGTAATTTGGCCACCGTAAAGCAATTCGAGTGTTGACGTTCCGAGCGAGGGCTGACGCTCGAAACGTCAGCACTCGAATCGCTTTACGGTGGCCAATTTGCCTTCAGTTTTCAACTCTGTTGATAAACCAAACATTTGTTTCTACTCCTCACCAACGCAGCACCACAGTTTCCTTAGAAACTAACCCCCCTTATCCATTGGCTGATCTGTTTTCGTAACCTTGTCTTTTAAATTTCACGTTATCTTTACCTTCAATTTTAGTGCACCTCCCACAGATTTCTTGCTACTGTATATATTTTTCGGTAACTATGTATGCTATTTTAAACATATGTTCATAACAAAGTGAAAACACCGGGTTATTCATTGTTTATTTAATTTATTATTGCAGAAGAATACTCGAATACTTGTTTGAAAAGTCAAGTCGACGAAAGCCAATATGCAAAAACCTAGTGATGTGGTGGGGGAGGAGAGATAACTCTTAAACAAAACGCAAAACATGGTACCCTTTCAAGGGAAAATACTCGTGTGCCTCCACACTCGTCGTAAGCAAATACGAAGGTATTGGCCGATATATTGCGCATGTACTGCTGTACGCCATGTGTGGGTTGGTGTTATCCCTGCTCTGAGGGGTTTTCTCCAGGTTCCCTGTCTGTCCATAATAACCAACATTTGTAAATTTCAATTTGATCAGGAAACAGTGGGCAGTAGTGCTATTGCGTTGATTTCCATTGAAATTCCCATTTCATGTTGCCATTTTGTTACTAGTTTTCATTTCAAAATAATTCTTTCTTTTCCCTTTTGTTTGATTTGCAGATGTTACCTTTATAACGCATTCCAGGTAATGCAGTTCTTTCAAATCCTCTACTGTCAGCGTGTCTGGCCGCTGTTCTGTAACGTAAAGGTGAAAATGAATCTTAGCGGTTGAGATAACACGGGAGGCGACGTGGCCTAGTGATTTGTTAGCCAATCCAAGGCTACGCCTTGTAGATAGCCAACTGGTTTGCCTCCCGCCAGTTGGGATTTTTAACAAATGGGCCAGGTATTTAAACAGAATCTAACTTAGGCCGCGGCTTAAGACAATCAGTGGGTCTCCAAATCTATTTATAAGTGCTTTATTTTAAGTAGATCAATAGTTTTCTAGTCTGGGATGCAAGCCTTCTTGTTGCCGTCGGCAGTAGAACGGCTGTTAGCCTCCCACGCAGACGATCTTAGGTGTTCGTCACGCGTTCCTGCCCCACGTGGGGCAGGAACGCGTGTCGAACCCCTAAGAACGTCTGCGTGGGAGGCTAAACGGCTGTTGGCAAAATTGAAAATTGTTTAGAACGTGGTTTTGTTAAACACCGTCTAAACTTTCTTTTAATAACTGACCCATTATGTTCAGTATACATATTTGATTCAGTCATTAACAGTGTCTCCAATTAGCACCACAATGTTAAATACTTTGACACTAAATTAAAGTTATTATCATTACTACTTGGTTCTGGTTTAATTTACATGTAACATTACCGCAAAAGCCAAAAGTTCCACCTCCCACCAAATGTTCTATAAATTAGAACAGGAAGGCGTCTTTATAAAGCTGCCGCATTGTAAACATGCATTACATTGCATCTCTCACCAAAAAAGCTGTCCACTTCTTCATGAACTTTTTGTTGTATATCGGGATGACGTCCAAGAAGATACAAAGCCCACGTGATGCCGGCTGCTGTGGTGTCGTGACCCTGGCAAGAAAAAAAAAGAAATAATAACAATAATAATAATAACAACAACAACAACAACAACAACAATAATAATAATAATAATAATAATAATAACAACAACAAAAATAGTGATATTTTAATAATAATAAACATTAATAGAACATTAATGATTTATTTGTGTGTACTGATCGATAAACCACCGAGCAACCAGGCAATGGCAAAATTAAATCCATGGCTCAGTTAAGATAATTTAATTAAATCTACTGATCCACAACTAAGTGCAAGTGTATCGAGAATCACATTTTAAAACTCCCACAAACCGTATCGGTGAGTAATACGGACCAATAGGTATTCAACCAGTTCAGGTCACCCCGCCATTTTCTCCATCCGTCCATCCTCTGCTTGTCAGTCGAATAACTAGGCCAGTCAATATGCCAGTCATTCAGTTATTTTTTAGACCATCAGCAAATCTATCAGCCAGTCGGTAGGTCAGTCAGTCAGCCAATCAGTTAGTCAACCAGTCGGCCAGTCAACCGTTCAGTCAGTCAGCCAGTCAATCATTCTGTCGGTAAGACAGTCAGTCAGTCAATCATTCTGTCGGTAAGACAGTCAGTCAGTCAGTCAGCCAGCCAGTCAGTCAGTCAGTCAGTCAGTCAGTCAGTCAGTCAGTCAGTCAGTCAGTCAGTCAGTCAGTCAGTCAGCCAGTCAACCAATCAGTCAGTCACTTTGTTAGCCAGACTGATTTACCGAGTCGTTCTAACAATCATCACCAAGTTAGCAAACCAATCAGTCATTTTTTTTCAGTCAGTCAGTCAGTCAGTCAGTCAGTCAGTCAGTCAGTCACTTTGTTAGCCAGACTGATTTACCGAGTCGTTCTAACAATCATCACCAAGTTAGCAAACCAATCAGTAATTTTTTCCGTTAGGTCTTCGGAAAATTAATTGATCAGTCACTCGTTACAACAGATTCACCCAGTCAGTCAGACGCGACATCAAGGCTGTCTTCAGTAAAGAATTCACTATAATAATGACTACTACACTGCTATAAATCCAACCAAAGGGAGAGTGACCAACAACAAACAGTAGCTCTAACCTCGAACATAAACGTATCAACTTCTTCTCTGACTCCTTCGCGTGAAATTTCTCCGTTGTCATAAGCCTCCAGTAGCAGATCAAGGAATGCCAGGCGCTTCTTCCTTTTATACACATCTCCGTCTTCACTCTCCTCTTCCTTGTTCTGTTCTTGTGAGCGGACTTTATTTGCTGCTCTTTCGGCGATTCGTTCATCAATTACCTAATGATGATGATGATGATGATGATGATGATGATGATGGTGTTTATTAATTAAGTTACACCACCCCAGTTAGGTTGTAGCATCCCAAGGGTTACCAAACAACGATTTTTAACCCCTTAAAGATACGACGATCACTCCCGTCACTTTTACATAGGAGTCCACCACCCCCCTCCCCTCCCCCTCCCACCTCAACCACAACCTCCCTTCACGGAACCTTTATTTATTCATTTATATACAGTCGAACAATCGAACCTACCGTTAACGACCACCCAGGTAAAATACCAAGATTTAGTGGTTGCTTACGAGAGTCGAACCAGCGGAAGTCTCCTCCGGTAACAGCTTTGACACATCTACTCATTCGAAGACAATTTATTTCATCCATTAGCCTTGTTCAAATACGACCACTGTTGGGTTTTCACCAAAACTTCCTCGCAAATTCTGAGTAGCGTGGTACACACAGCGTAAATGGAGATCAGACCATGTCGGTCAAATGGTCGCTTACAAGAGGTTGAAAACAGCGAAAAATTATAATGCCATCACTTCAAAAAGTATTTGCGGTCGCTTATGAGAGGTGGTCATTTACGAGAGGTTCCAACTGAAGGGCATTGACTGGAGACAAAATGGCGTTTTGAATAGGTGGTCGCTTATGGGAGGTGGTCACTTACGAGAGGTGGTTGCACATGGAGGTTGGAGTATACGTATTTTGCATTACTTCCCCACGCTCCAGGCTAATGTTTAGCACCACCATTGTCAGGTTCATTATGCCCACCTTGTTTGTAAAGTCATGGAGGATCTTTAGGCATTTATCGTGCTCTCTTCCCGATGGAGTCAAACTATACAAGGCATCATTCCACAACCAGGGCAGCCGCTGACGGTTCTGAATCAACTCACTCATCCTTGAGAGAACACATACACTACGATTCAGTCATGTAAAACAACAAAATAAATCTATAGATATGTAAACAAACAATTGACAATTGACAATTGATATTTTGCGATAGCCGAGATTAATAATTGTTTTGTCACTCGATCACCGAGTTTGTTTTGATAATTATTTTCGGGAAGAGGTAAGCGCTCAGGGAAGCGATCTTGCCATTTTCAAAGGAGACCTAGAGCGTGGTTTCAATTACGCATGAGCAGAATATTATTTGAAGCAAAACACATTTGGACAGTATTGCGCATGAGCAGACCATAATTTGTAGGCAGTTATTTGCAGGTCACGTGGTTTGCTCTCGGCCAATGAAAATAAAGAAAAAATGCATCGGATGACAACTGCTGTTTTTTTGTAAGCAGTAATTACCTCACAACTGCATTGACATATGGAGAATTGGAGTCTCCTTGTGCGTTTGGTGACGAGTCCATGGAAGTAACTATAAGAAATTGAATGAATAATGAATATACAACTCAATTGGTTTAACCTTTTGCGTAACATCCATGAGAAATGTTAATACTTACTACATATGATGTCCAATGCACAACGTGCAATGTAGGGCATGATGTTGAAGACACCTTTGTTGGCGCCCTTCTGTTGAAACAGATTTGTGTAATCAGATAACCAGAGTTTAAAATTAAAATTTAACTCAACTGAACTCTAATTACAGAGGATGTGGATTAGAAATAAGCATATAAAAATAAATACATTACAAATAAAGAATCTAGATCTATAATGACTGATCAACATAAGGAGTAGGTGTGCATCATCCAAATAGTAGAGGCTAATCTAGCTGATGGTCCCAGTGGATTACAATATTACACACAGCATTAGTAATAACTTAAGGGTAGGGGCAGGGGGAGTAGGGGATTATCCTGGTGACATTTGCAGCAGTTACTGACTGCAAAAACTTCAGAATTTTGGTCCAATTTCATGTGAAATTATTATTATAATTATTATTATTATTATTATTATTATTATTATTATTATTATTAAGTACTATTATTATTTAAAAGTATCACATGCATTTCACACTGCACTGCTTACTTTGCCTTTCAATGGTATGCAGACTCTAAAATTTAAGATTCAACCATCCATTATGCTTTTCACTGCTGTTAATCACTGCAGAGGAGCTCTTAGAAAGCAATTAAACATTCAGTTCAATGGGGTTAAAAGGTCATGTTTGTGTGCTGTGATTGACGGATTTGAATGATGCACTTTGTCAATTTCTGTATGTTTGTAGTCAGTTGGCTGTCAACGTAATTATGATTGATCGCAGTAAGACTTGCAAATTGTTAGCTGGGGTTGACGTCAGTGTCCGTTTACTACTGAAAGACGTAGTAATTCACTTGCATAGGACACCCTTTTATGCATATGTTTTGGGGGTTTCGTTTATTTTCCACTTCCAGTTCAAACCGATATATAAATTTTCCCTTGACAATAATGTGATGGAATATGTTAAGCCTGGTGAATAAATGAGGATGATGTATTTAATCAGTAAATGACACAGGCATACTCGGAAAAATAATCCAAGTACTCCTATCAGGAGTCGAACCTAAGACCTACCGATTACCAGTTCGGATGCTCCTAGCAGAACGTAAGATGTTTAATGGCCTTAGCTCCCACAAGTCTCCAGTAGCTCAGTGGTAGAGCATCCGAACAAGTAATCAGTAGGTCTTAGGTTCGACTCCTGATAGGAGTACTTGGATTATTTTTCCGAGTATGCCTGTGTCATTTACTGATTAAATACATCATTCTCAAATTTTCCCTAACTTGTTATTGCAAAAACTACAAAAAAAAAAAAAACTACAAAAAAATAAAAAAAAAAACAAAACAAAAAACGAAAGACACACACACACACACACCAAGAACAACGACAACAAAAAACAAATATGTGAGATTTATGTACATTTACATATACATTTACCTCACCTCTAGGTGTGAGACAAGAATCGAAGCTTGTTCCTCAAACACTTGTACAAAATTATTCAAAATTCGAAAATGAAATGTTGGAGTTATCAAGCGTCGCCGCATCTTCCACTTTGACCCCTCACTGCAAGTGTTTGAATTTGTACAAGTTTTGAAATTAGTACAGTCTCTTAATATTATTTTAGAATTTAATTTTAAAATTAAACCTTTCATCCCAGGGGGAGATGACTCTCAATTTTGTAAAAAAAAAAATAATGTATGTATGTTTCTTTTTCTATTTAAAACGACAAGAGAATAGATGACACATTATGTACAAGACGTCCTTAAGCCACTTACAGTAAATTATCATGTCCTGATAGCAACCCTAAAAGAGGGTGATTTGTAATTTCTTTGCATGCTAAATCAAGAAGCTTGATTACTGTAGATGAGACTTCCTCAAATTCTGTTGGCACTGTTTAAGTGACTTTTCAAACTTTGACCAAAGAACTGTGCAGGTATTTTTAGGAGCAACCTTACAAATAAGTATGTTTTGGTTATTTCAACGAATCGAAGCTTGACACAAGATTTCTGTTCAGAATTTTCGGTGGGACTTAAATAAATTAAGAAGAGCAACTAGTCATCTCTTTTCACAGTCAGTGCAATGGAAATACATGTAAATGAAAATAAAATAATAATAATAATAATAATAATAAATATCATGAAAATCATGACAATCCTTTTGTTGCATTTTTATGACATGCACGATCTCTATTTGACGTTTCTGTTTCAATAATTCTCATCACTTGTTAGCTAAGAAACTATAATTATTATTATGATATTACATGTATATTAAAATAAACATTTTTAGCCTACCTGGTTAACAAACCTTCAAAATCCAGCCATGGCAAGGTGTTAATTCAAGCAAACAATTTAAACACAGTTAGTTAATACAGCAATTAATTATTTATAATATTATCATCAAAACATTGACTAGCAACACTTTTATTGAGTTACAAACTAATCAAAGTTAATCTCTTAAGTTAATAGCTTCTGTTCCCATAACATAAAATACTGTAACACAGATAGTTACGTTTATTGAAGGCATTAAATTAATAACACTGTGAGTGGGAGTTCCAGAGGTGGACCCCACAAGAGACAACCCTAAGAGAGTACAACCCTTAACAAGAGACGACACTTCCATTGCTGTATTATGATGCAAAAATATCTGTTGGGGGAAACTGATTTTGAATTTGACGTTAGACACAATAGTAGTTTTCATTCTTATCTAACTCGTACAAGTAATGATTTACACCTTCCTCGCGTGCGTACCAATTGGGGCAAGCAAACTTTCATTTATCAAGCCTCTAAAGACTGGAACAACTTAGACAATGACATTAAAAACAGCAAATCATTGTCCCTTTTTAAGGCAAAGCTTAAAAGTTTCTGAATGATGCACTTTCTGATTCAATTTAGCTATTTTTAATTTGTTTGATATTGCGAAATCATTTTTTAGGTAATTTTATTTTTTAATTTAACTTTAATTTGCAGGGCCCCACTAAAAACCGCCAAGGCAAGAGGGCTCCCGGGATAAATATTATTATTATTATTATTATTATCATTATTATTATTATTATTATTATTGTTATTATTATTATTATTATTATTATTATTATTATTATTATTATTATTATTATTATTATTATTATTATTATTACTATTATTAAAAAATCCAAAGTGTCAAAAATTCCAACAAGTATATACTGTAAGATGAAAACTACTGAGCAGTACTTTCCTTCACAGGTAGCCCGAGCTCTAATATAAGAGCATTTGTTAATGCTGCATACACTGTAGTAGCAAAACAAATATATTAACTCAAGGTTTATTTGAATATGAACCAAATTGTACCTATTTGAAACTGCAAAATTGCAATTTAAAAATCGTTATGGTTTTTGGATAGCTCTTTGAATTTGCCTTGAATAGTCATCCAAAAGAGTCCAGGTGAACAATTTTCAGTCAAACTCCAATAAAAGCATACTTCAATTCTATTGGTCGGTACTTACCGCATTATTTTAAAATAACAAGTTTATTAGAAAAATTCAATTTTTCATTGAACTACATGTGCCTACCTGTTCCAAGCCAATGATGTAAAAATGTATAATCTGATGATTTGCTGGTATGTTTTGAACTATTTAAAAGCATCTGAAACAAACCAAGCATACACAGTCCTCAAAAGCATGTTAATATCTATGACCAAATTCTTGCCCTAGAAATGGTGCGGCATTGATAAGTTTGATGCATTTTAAAACTTCAGATGTAAAGTAGCCTTGAGATTGTAGCAGGCACATAAAAAACATAGGGCGTGCGAGCCAAGCGCGCACGTGCGCGAGAGAGAGAGAGAGAGTCATGCGATGGCTACTTTCACCCTCGCGTGTCTCCCTCCCTTACACTCCACACTTTTTTTTCGCGCCCTATATATTTTCCACATGCCAGTGCCACACAGGCTAGATGCATGAAAAGAAAGTAATAATTATTAATAATTAGTCGGAGTATTCTACAGTACTCCATGGTCTCTATTTATAACTTCGAGGGGGGGGGGGGGGAGGGGGGGTATAATAAATAAAAGATGGTCTTATTACTCTTATATGGGGAGGCTCCGCCTTGAGATCCAAACCCTTACCCTATTATACATGCATGCCACTTTTGAAAGAAAAGGCAACCCTTTCATAGGGAATGGTATGGAACTCCTTTCACATACCTACAGTAACAACACTCTGTATTTTTCTTTTGTTGGGTCTATTTGAGATATTTTGAAAGGCCCTTTAATAAATACCTAAATTACAGGTTTCTCCAACCCTTTTGTATACTTCGGCTCGTGAAATCTGTATCTCTTTATACCTCCGTCGTGAGAGAGGTACCACTTTCGGGCAAAGCAGTGCCCCCCCCCCCCCCCCCCCCAATACTACTTATTACATTAGAGTTGGGGGAATTTGTTAACACATCACTTGACGATATTTCACCTCTGGTGATCTCTTCCATTTATTAAAAAAAATTAATTGCAATTACCTGCGTGTTTCATCAAACAGTCACGCAGTGAAAATTTGTAAGGAGTAATTAGAGGCCCAAAGGTTAATGTGAAGACGAGCTGGGCATATTAATGGAGTGGTGGTTCAGTTTATGACAAGGTTTGAATGTGCATGCAAATATAATGGGATTAAGTGGAGTCTCATACTGTTACATCCGTTCGATATTCATTTGCTTCATCACTAGTATGATTGCTGTAGGAATTGGCAACATTACTTGCTGTTAACATCAAGAGATTCAATTGTTCATGGTACCCATATTCAAAAGTGCATACATCGTGACACATGTACTGTCTTAAACACGAAGACGCGCTATAAAAGGAGCGGTACCTTAGGTACCTTCGAATCATTTGTCAATCAACCGTCGTCGCATACAGACCTCTATACAATACTCCTGAAATAAAAGTTAGTTTTCAAGCAATCTGTCTGTTGTGCTCTATTTGCAGAAGTTTGAATTTTCGTATTGCCGACATTGTTAGTCACGATGGAAAATTATGGTGATACAGTCCACCTCCCGTAAGAGACCACTTTGTAAACAACCGTTTTGCTTCTCAGTTAAATAAGTTTTCAAGAGCTCTCTCGTAAGTGACCACCGCTCTAATTTCTTAAGAGACCACGACCACTTTTTAGGCCAGAAATTACACATATTCTTTTGTCTTCTGTTTCCGGTAAGCGACCACACAACATAGTCACATATGATTGTAGTAAATCATTACTTAGAAGTGACAATTAAAAGTTCAATTTTTAATGACGCTACATGTACCTCGGACTGCTGACAGATAATAACAGTTTACAGACAGAGAATATGGCTATAATTAGATCTGTAGGTAAACGGGACAGATCTGTTCCGAAATGTTTTACAAAGTTTCATCAGAAGAATGAATAAATGTGAAAAAAACAAATAATTAAATTAGTTTCTATTTGCCTATTTAGCTGCTAAGATAATTACGCTTATTTTGTTGATCTTTCCCGTAAGCGACCACCTCCCGTAAGCGACCACTTTGTCATGCAACAAGGGTGGTCGCTTACAAGAGAGTTGACTATTATTTTGCTTCGAGCAAACTTTCAACTTGCTGAAAGTTGCAGAATATCCACAGGGCACATAATTCTTGCACCAACAGTGTAACAGTGGATTGTTTCTGTGTTGTGACAGGGTAACTGTACACTGTTCTGATAAAATGGCTAAAGTTTTAAAATTATACTGAAAAAATGGTAAAAACTTATGGGAAAGTCATACTAGATACTAGCCTTAATCAAGCCTTTAAGTTCCAGTAGTGACCAACACATATTACATGTACAGTAATTTCTCCTCCCTAAATCACTACTTGCATGATCAGCCATACAAGTCATGAGTCAGAAAAAAATCATTTCCTGATGTTTAGAGAAATTCTCCCAACTGCTACCATAGAAAATGTATCATGAACAGTGAGAAGAATACACTCTATGTATGATGATACTGCGTCTTAAAGGGTTAAGAGGCCACTCAGAGCTTAACCCAGTTTCTGAGCCTGACACAACTAGGAATTTGCTAGTCCATTGCTGAGTATACGGTGGCCCCAGAAGTAAGTTGTTGGTATCATTAATATACACCTGATAAAGAGAGACGATGGCCAGAAAATGCATAGGTACTGGCCTTAACAGACAAATAAAACCATTATTTTTAATAATGCAAAGCAGGGTAATGCATATATGGGCTGTTGTTAATTTAAAAAATATATTACGTACATTTTTTTTATTCTCACCTCTACCAGTTCTGGTTTGAACAGGAGCACAAGTGGGTATGTTGGCCCAAGCCAGAGACACAATAATCCTTCCTTACGAAATTGATCTGTAAATCCTAAGATTTGTATAACCAGTTCTATAAAGTACAAAAAAATAAATAGATATTGATCAGTGGTGGATGAAGAAATAAAGAATAATTTTCCTTATTTCCTTAATCAGCTTGATCATTATTTTGATAATTACGCAGATTATGCCTGTGGCAGCCCATGTCAAGGTTTTATTCAAGTACAGTATCTCTTCTTTTCTTTTTCTCCATCGTAGTCACAAACCGCAATAATTTTCATTATTATTAAATAATTTAGTCATTAAGCCTGGATTAAAACCCTCACCTTGAGTTCCCTACAAAGCATATTTTTGTCCTCTATTGATCCAATTGTCTTCAGGAAAAACTGAATCAGTCAACCCATTATCTGTGCATATATGTATACAGCTGTAGCTCTTAATTAATTGGGCCTAGAAAGGAGGACATTTGTCCTGTCGTACAAAAGATCCAACCAGTCAGTAAAAATGGCAAGTAGTTTGCAAGCATAAATGGACTAATGACATCTCAGTGGTCCAGAGTCTCTGATAAATGAATAAATTATTTTTTTATCATTCCAAAGTGCAAGCCATTCCAATAGCAAGTTCTGTTCATAATTCAAATAGATCCACGAACAGAGACGAACCTTACCAACATGCATAGAAAATTAACCTGTAGAGCCATTTTCAATTGAATGTCGGAAGTATTTTGTGTTTTCTCTGGTTATGCTTATTAATTTACTTATGCTCTCTGACTGGTTGACAAAATTCATATCACTGTGTAAACCGATCCAATATGCAAACCCAAAACCAACAGTGACTTCTTCACATGCATTTTCCCACACTTGGGTCCAATTATTTGCTTCTTATTCTGGTTGGTTCCTTACACTGTTTGCATTTGTTGTGATCAATTGCAGGTCAGAGTTGGTGTTATGGCAGGCGTCACGCTAGTCCCACACTGTCAAACAGTGATGTACTCTTTCATGGTTTGACTTGACAATAATAATAGGGAGTTTATGCAACAGGAGAGCTGATGTGGTGGATGGCAGTTTGTGCTTGTGTGACCAACGCGACGGCCAAGTATTCATGAATCTAGATTGTAACATTCCTACTGCTCGTGTTTTTCAGGTTGTCACAGATGAGAGAACACCAGTTTTAGTCGAAAATAACCAAAAATGTGAAGGTACTAACAAAAGATGTCATGTCGGTCACACAACGATATTTCACTGTCCCCTTCCCTCAGCCGTCCTGTTGTGTAAGCTTACTAATAATAATAATAATAAAAATAATAATAATAATAATAATAATAATAATAATAATAATAAAAATAATAATAATAAATAATAATAATAATAATAATAATAATAATAATAATTTTTAAAAAAAAAAATTTGGAACGATAACTTTATTATTTACAAGAATAAAATCTACTAGATACAGTTTGATTCTATTAAAACCTGAGTGATTTCACAGTCATGTTGCTGTCATAAAATTATAAAATATCAACATCTTATATACAAAAGCTAATTTATATGGGTTGATCAATGTAATAAAAATATATATACCCTCATACTAAGAATATTCTAAATAAATGCCCAATATTCTAAATAATAATAATAATAATAATAATAATAATAATAATAATAATAATAATAATAATAAACAGGAGAAGAAGATGATGATAATAATGATGATGGCTAAGATGACGTCAATGAAGAAAAAGAAGAAGAAAGAAAAAAAACATCACACATTGATAGCAACATGTTACAGTGCAATCTAACGTAACATTCAAGGTTAGATCAATGCAAAAAAAGGAAAATGTTTCCTTCTATCTTGACTTGTAGACCTATGGACCTGTCTATGACATATTGGCAAGTAAAAAAGCCAGCCTATTTACGAATTTACATCGAAACAAATTCTACCATACCTTAATGGGTGCCAAATCTCCATAAAGGGTACCCCCAACTTGGTGTTTGGGCGACAAGCCTTAACCTGCCCCCTCAAAACACTACCCCTAAAATGTACACTGTACAGCTGTATATTTCCTAACATTGCCAGTATAAAATTAATCAAAAGCTATTATATAACTCAGGCCTATATTAAAAAAATCTCCAGGCAAATTTTTAAACGTACCTTACCACAATTGCGTCTAAAGTCCTTATTTACATGTAGGCCCGGGCATATTCGGAATAACGCTTTCACCTACATGTAAAGCTAAGGATATTAGGATTAGCTTTTGGCGGTAAAAGGTAATTTACCGGAGCGTGTAGAAACTCGACAGGCCTGATCAAGCTTAAGATGATCGACTTTACGTACATTTCTCTGTACATATAGATACCAGTAAACACATTTAGTCCTAACACACTACTCTACAAACTGACCAAGGTCGACCAAGGAGTCCTGTTACTCACCATCTGGAAGACGAGCAAGCTGTAAAGCGTTCCCAAACAGCCAGTTTGGTTTCGGACCGGGAAGCTTTCTGACGACAGCCAAAGCCTGATATTTTACAAGATGAACTAGTACTCCAAGGGAGATCGCTGCTATTAGCAGAGAAATTACCCCCATGAGAAACAGCTCCATTGTGATCAGTCGACCAAAAGACGAAAAATTCTGCCAAAATCAGTTGAGCTCTTCTTAAATAGTCAGCGAATTCCAATCGTTATCACCTTGAATATCCTTCAAATGATAAATATTCTGCCAAAACCAGTTGAGGTCTTCTTAAATACTCAGCGAATTCCCTCACCTTGAATACCCTTCAAACGATCATGACTCAGTCGCCATTTTGTCCTGGGTGGTTGGCCTGGGGCGAATTTGGTGTCACGCGTAATCCACCGTCACGCACCCTTCAGCTCCCAGGTGTTGGTCCGATAACTCGACCAATATTTTCCCTTTCCTTGCTGATTGCAGATATCCCTTTTAAGAAAGCAAAAATCTACGGCTTAAGGCTTACGGCTCACGGCTTTGAGCTTGGGACAGACGTAAGTCTTGCGTGTCTTTACTAAGCAATTGATCACGCCATCATATAGCTTCACCTGCTTACCACGCAAGTCACGCGTACCTCGTTTGACCGATCGACCGTTCGATCGACAGTGTATTGCATCATTTTCATCATGATTGTACTTTTCCTGTTACACAATAATTATACTATTCCAAGTACAAAGTTGTATTACTGTTAACTAGTACTGTATTCTTGACAATTATACTTTCTTGTTTGTATAATAAAGAATGAGTTGAATAGAAGCAATGACACGAGTTACTTCTCTGTATCACTACACAACAGACAACAATACAAACACAATGCTCTTTCCTGTTGTCGTGATTTTGTTGCTTATCTTTGCGCTGGGGATAGTTACACTCATCATTGTTGTAAACCTCCAGCATTTTTAGATGATAAAGGGAGAGAATTGTCTGTTATCTTCAGTTCCTTCTCATTTACGTCCTTTCTCTTTTAATTGTCATTGCTCACGGTACCTCAATTGTAAGTGCCCCCCCCCCCCCCCCCCCTTGTAAACCAGCAAATAAATTTTTGGCACTTCGTAAAAAAATGGCACTTTTGTTCAATTGTCAATAAAATAATGACTTCAACGGAGGGTGCTGAAGGGGGAAATGGGAACTCAGATTTACCATTCTTTTACTTGAAAATGCATGGTATGTGGACAATATGTGAGCTGGCAAATGGGATTTGTAACCCCTCTCCCGCCCGCTTGGATAGCCTCCTAATACAGTATTACCGACCTTCGGCTGTCAACACTGTAAAACATTAAACGCGCCAAAGAAGGGTTTTTACGGCTCGGAATGGCAAAAAAGCACCATGCGTGACTCAATAAACATTTCCTTGAAACTTTATTTCAACATAAAGGTTAAAAGGCGACTTTAAATACCGCTACTCTGTAAAAAATTTAATTTCAAGCGGTCGTGTGGCGAGAATATTAAGTCTCAAGTTGCACACCACACAAACAGAGGGTGGTCCACCTGTGATATTAGCCACACTTGCTGTACGGAAATGCTTTATAACCAGATTAGAGTGTGGCCAATGTGCGAGCCAGCGAGCGAAACGTGCGAGGCATGAACAAAAGATGCGAGGCTTGCGAGGCATGAAAAACCCCCAACATAAATGCTAACCGTTAACCGGGGAGCTATTTAAGCTAACCTGAGTGCTATTTTAGGCTAACCGGAGTGTTTTTTTAGGCCAACCCGAGTGCCTCGCACGGCTGGGCGCCTCGCATGGCTAGCTGGCTCTCTGGTTCGCTGGTTCGCTGGCTCGCAGATAGTCAAGACCCAACCAGATATTTATTTAATTCAATATTTATCTAGGGGCATCCAATTTAGCAGAGCTAGTTTAAATGGAGCCCTGATGCAGTACAAGACAAAACATTGAAACATAAAAAAACTAGACAAACAATTAAGTTATAAATGCCGCATGTACCGTAACAACTCAGCTCGTTTGGTTCCTTCTATTCTGAGTATAGTTTCATTTCGCCTATTTAAGTTAATTTTTATGCCATTTCCATGTACTCTATATTTATCACAAAAGTGTTGTTGTTGTGAATGTCGTTATTTATCCACCGACGTTTGATCCTTCGGAGAGTCTCAGAGACAAAACAAACGTCAACTTTTGTTAATTTACGAATATTGGAAGCCTTCCACTAAAGGAAACTATATATCAAGGAACATCTCCAATACTGCACAGGCGTGCTCTAGTAACTTGTATCCTTAGAAACACTGTCTTTGGAAATTCGAAACCAAAATTAATGCCGGATTGTGGCCCAGTTTTGCTAAAAGTTACCACACTTGTCCCTTGAAACTATTCATAAGCGCATTTTGCAAGGGATGGTCAGGGTGTCTGGATGGAAATGGGTTGCATTTTTTTTCCGGATCGATCAGTGTTTTCTTTTAAGTTCCCTCATTGAGTCATGAAAGAAATCGTGTAAAGCCCCGTGATTATTAGGGCTTGTTCTTGCTAAGCGAATTCATCAGAATTTTCCCCTTGGTGTGTTATGACCATACTTTTTTAAGGCAAATGAAACGTTTTCAAAATTTTAGAATGATTTTGATCAGAAACCAGAAAAAAATCTCTGTGTCATAATAGTCCTTTCATGCTCCGCTGACACGGGCGCACCGGCGAACGCAATCATGATCCCCTTGACGGGCTCCAATCCATGGCAGGGCTGCTCCTACACTTTGTCAGTTTTCTCGAGCGGCTTGATTCAACGGCTATCATTTATGCACTCGGATAGAGAAAGAGGCGAATGTGGTTTCACGGTTGTTCTTTAAGGACACAAAATTAACATGAGGGCCGACCAACAGATCGAGAGGACTATTATATATATGCTACAATTAAGGACAAATGGTCTTTGGACAAATCTTACAAAAAATCATATCATGTCATGTCATGTCATATCATATCATATCTGCCGGGTTATCACGATTCATCTAAAATAACACTGGTTTTATTTTCTATACTTCCATTCATTACTTTAAATCTTTCGTCTTTTTTAGGGCAGCGTTTTGCCATCCTGGAAGAGAAGACCATCTTAGCTCACGTCCTGCGTCATTTCCGCACTTCCTCCGTGCAACCATTTGAGCAAATCAAGACCTGCGCGGAATTGGTAACCAGACCAAAAGGAGGCATTATCGTGTCGCTCTCTCATAGGAAATTGAGGAATAAGGAATACAACTGCATAAACTTAAATAAAGAAGTTTTATTTTAAATGAATACATTTTCTGGTGTACAAACTTACCAATGTGTAGGCTTCATTCTAGGAGGCCAGACAAAAGTTTAAGTATCAAGGCCTCGTAACAGATAGTTCCTAAGTAATATAGTTAAATAAAGTTTTAATATAATAAATTTTAAATTTAAGCAATAGAGGACTTTTTCCGTGTTTACATAGCCTCATCTAAACACGAGGGGGGCTGGGAGAATTCGAGGCAGTTACGCAAACCCGAGACGCAGTCGAGGGTTTGCATAACTTTCGAGAATTCTCCCAACTCCCCGAGTGTTTAGATGAGGCTATGTAAACATGGGAAAAAGTCCTCTATTGCTTTTATAAAATGTTTCTAAAAAAAATTATTCGACAAGTGAAGGGAAATTTTGTTTATTTATTTCTTGATTGGAATAGATGTTCTCAGTACACGCTCTGGACAATCATTTTTGCTACTAGCCAATGAAAACGCACATCTTACAACACGTGAACCAATCAAAATTTGCGTTATAAAAGTCAAAATCAAGTTGAAATTTGTGGCAAGCGTCAGTGAGCCCCGTGTGGATGACGGCGATTTCAGCTTTGAATTCTCGTAAATCGTACAGAAAAATACCGAACATTCGGTGAAAACTAGAAGAAATGTTCAAAATATACGATTCTGTAAGGAAAGAACTTCAAGATGAGGAGTTTATTTAATTAAGCTGAAAATGAATCTCACTGTGCATGGTCGCTCTTGAAAGTTATGTGAACTTGCCCGATGTGGCAGCCTGAGATGTCGAGTCACTAATCCTGTCTTGTGAAGTTTTGCTGTTTAGGAATCACAGCACAAGCAGCGGATCCAGACTGTGAAGTTGTTGCTGGTAATAGTTATCGTAACAGTAGATTATTACGCCGAGAAAGTCTCAGAGAAAATACATTTTATACAAATTTGACAGCCAAAACACGGCAACCAGCCGTACAAAGTTTGATTTGAAACATTTATAGTCTGTAGCATATAGTTTTGTGTTCGTTTTCGTGTACATTTTTTTTGAATAAAGAATGTCTTTTAGGGAATTTTATTGTGGTACCTAGATGCAAAAATTACCTTGAAAAATGTTTACTGCGTATTTGTTGCATATTTTGTCGTCTTCTCTTGAGCTCCTTCCACAAGGTCGTCTAGCGAGGCAGACAAAGCGCTGTGGTTCTTCTTTCTTTTTCTTTTTTTCCCTCTGGTTCAGGGGGGAGGAGATAGGCAAACCCCGATCAAAATTTTGGGAAATTTTTTTACCATTTCCTTAACAGTTGTACTCGAAATTACTTTGCGAGTCTTGCAAAAGCTTTGAAATGTTTTCAAATTGTGCCGGGAGACACAGAAAGCGTGACGTCACAACCATGTTTACATACTCTCATCTAAACACACCTATCGACCAATGAGAGCGCGCGGACTATCTTAAATATTTTATAAATAATTATAATGTGATATTTTTTTTATAAAGTGTTGTGAATTTAAATGAACAATACTGAAATTGCAGTCAGGAATGGTCATAATACGATCTTAAGTGTGTACGACCGTATGACTTGTAAAAACAGGTTAAACTGAACAAAACGTTTATTAAAAATTTTATGCAGTCATCGACGCAAACCTCCACAAATTATATATCAAAGAACGACAAATTTATTCATCTATTTGAAATTGTCGGTACATTTATTATTTCAACCATGCGTTCTCAAGCAAACCCACTTTTTCTCTGTCCAGTCACGCTAAATATTTACATAAAACGCCAACGCAAAAAAAAAAAAATGTAAAAATGCCATACCTTAATTATAATCGCGGCCAAATCGCGGCAAAATCTCTCCAGTTTGTTACCAACAGTAGATTAGACATTTTGCACCTTATTTCTGGCGGTACATTTGAAAAAGAAAGAAAGCAGTATTTTGCCCAGCATAGCATGTTTTTAGAGCGATTTCCGCAGATGTCGGCATCACCCGATACGCCACAGGGCAAACGCATGGCTCAATGCCAGTTCGATATGCACTGGTTGCTTTTCTGGGAACTACGTGACCTTAATGAGCGGATGTGGTAATCATAGGCGCATTGGTGTTGATATTGTTTACGTTCTACGGTTCACAGTTCAACTCGCTCATTTGCTAACTCGGGATACTCTTTATTAAACCCTTTACGAGCTTTGGCGCGGTAGAAGTCGTAGATTCGTCCCATTTCTTTTTCTGACAGATTACGTTCTTCAAAGCGAACAACGGTGTTGAGTGCATAAGTGAAAATTCCAAGAAGCTTCTCTCTATGTTCTTCCACAATTTTGCTCGCCGACAATTTAAATTCCAAGTAAAAGAAAGCGTAAGCCAGATCGATTGTGGAATCTTCACGTTTGATGCTGACGGTTCTTCCATAAAGAACCCTCCCAGGGCTACCTTTTTCAAATTTAAATTCTCGAACAACTTCCTTGTTCATTTTGCCATACTGTCCGTCCAAGATCGACTCTTCTATATTGGCTGGAATCTGGTGACGAGTTGCAATTCTGCTAACAACAGTTTCAAAGTCTCTCTCTTTGATTTTTGTGAGAATCTTGCAAGAGATTTTCTCGTCGTATTTGTCGAAGGTGAGACCTCTCATCAGCTCTTCAGCAGCCGTAAGATCTGTTTCTTTGACGTCCGCTGAAGTGAAAGATTCCAATAAGATTTTACCGACAGTTACAGCCGCACGCCACGAGTCAGCACTATTCTTCGCCATGGAGACGTTTAACAATACTAGGAGCAGCAACACAGCAGTTTTGACCGTCATTTTGACGTAAAACTCTGGCTTGTGAATCAGGGAAGTTGCAAAGTCAAGTATAAATGAATTTGGTCTGGTCTTACTTGATGGAAATTTGCTTAAGCGTGGCTTCTTCTGATTGGTTGTCCAAATAACGAGAGGCGTGTTTGAAAATCTGAGTCAACACTTTCACTTTCCATATCCGTCACGAGAAAAGATCCTGGGAACGAGATTGAAATCTGATCGGTTTCATCGTGGATTCTGGTTGCTAAGGGACGACGCCACAAACCTGCTTAGGAGTTAAATTTAGAAGCCGTAGGGACTCGTAGTGGGATGTCATTACTGTTTTGTTTCACGCTGGATATATATATTAAAACAAGTTAGCGGACTTTTTTGCCCCGTTGTACGTCTCGCACATTTTTTAAACCTTTTTGTCGACCGGCGTAAAGGTTGAGGACCTGAGGAGAAAGTGCTGCCTTTGTGATGACATCTAAAAATGGTTAGACTTTCTAGTCTTCTCGGATAAGGACGATAAACCGTATAGGCCCCGTCTCACAACCCTTCTCGTAGATAACTCTGATAACTCTGTGGGACGTTAAAGAACCCACTCACTGTTCGCAAAAGAGTAGGGGACGTAGTTCCCGGCGTTGTGGTCTGGTCTTTGTGGTCCTTTGTGTGTATATTCTCATGGTTGGGTGGGTAACTGTGCTCGGGCATATTAACTGCATATAAGCTACAGTCTACAAAAATCCGAGGGTAAATATAGAGATGAGATGAGATCGACGTGATTGAGCTAATTGAATAGTTTTATGTTGAAAGTATATGAAATGATTCATATATGAACTGCGGATGTAGATGAAAGTGAGAAGTGATCATCGCAGTGAATTTTCCAATTTATGCAATTGGAAATTAGAAGCCTGAAAAAAATTAAGGCTTCAACAGGATTCGAACCCGTGACCTCCGCGTTACCGGTGCGATGCTCTACCAACTGAGCTATGAAGCCACACATTGGGATCAAGGTCAATTGTAGGTTCCCATTTTCCCGTGAGAGGAGTGAAACGTTGAAAGTATATGAAATGATTCATATATGAACTGCGGATGTAGATGAAAGTGAGAAGTGATCATCGCAGTGAATAGTTTTAGTCAGAAAGATAGCGTGACATTGTCATGGTAACCGGCTACCGTAACGCTACTTGAAGTCATGCCAATCTCGTAGCCAGAGTCCTCGGGCTCTTTGGCCAAAAAGCCTGATCATGAGGACTCTGGGTACGAGATTGAAGTCAAGTCGGAAGTTGCTTAACTCTGGCCCTGAAGGAGACTAGTGATACTAGTTGAAATAGTGACCCAAGTGAATTACCCCTTTGCCATATGTAGCGAAAGTGTCTGCCTTGCAATCAATTTGGTTTATCCATGTTAGCTACTAAAACGGAAGTAGTTGCTTTTGAATATTTTAGGTGGTGTCTCTGATCTCTTCCTTTTTTTACAAAAAAAATCGACAAATTCCATACTTCTATATATATATTTATATTTGTCAAAAAAGCCTTTTATAGTATTTTCAAAAATTTCCAAATTTAACGTTCCCGAATTATTCCAAGAGCCCCCTGGGAATAAATCCACCTCCTCCAGTCCGGGCAGAGAAGTCCTGGGAAAGAGTTGGATCACGGAAGTCACGGAAGTAGTCAAAAAGATAAAGTTACGCGGAAAAATTGTTGAAGGGCCCAAGATTTCGGAAAAAATATGGCACAAATTTCTCTCCTGTAAGGAATATCCGAAGAAAAATCGAACCGAAAAAGAAGGTCGTTCAAAGTCGTTCACTCAGCGAGTTCATGAAAATCGATCAACACGTTTTTTTTCCACGATGCTTATCTTTTTGACGGCTGTGGTAGTGACCTCCCTTTTGGCGGTCTTTGTACTCGGAGCTATAACTTTCCTCGTCAAATATCGCTCCTTGGCTGAATTCAGGAAAATTCCGGGTCCACGACCGAATATTTTATTTGGTAATGCATGGGAGCTACCAAGTACCTCCGAAGGTCAGTTCAGGTTTGTTTACATGCGTTCCCTGAATAGCATATAACCTTATTGAATTCTGCAGTTACGTACATGTACGCCATTAAGGAATTTACATTTAAGCTTAATGTATTTGACACTTTACACACAGCGCCGGACGAATAAATTTAAGCAAATTACCTAAAATGTCGGGTATTATTTTCCCATATCGTTGTACGATCTGTTTTGGTCCCTGCGTCTTGCTCAATTAACTCTGCATCTTTTATTGTTTGCTATCCGTCGGGTGCTTCTATGAAATACACTAAGCTTAAATGTGAATGGAACACCTTGCCACTGGCTCTAGCTAGTTGAGTCGCATTCTGTTTTGTCTTTCCAAGATAAACTGGAAAAATCGGGATTGTACTAAAAGATGGAACGCCGGAATGCCGGAATACTAAAATTACTAAAACCCGGAAAGCATGAAAAATAAATAAATTAAAAAATAAATAAATATAAATAAAAACCTCGGATTTTAGGATCCCCAAAAAATGTTCTACCCGATTACCAATGCTTATTAATACAGTAGTATTCAAAGAATTGATGAGACACTGAATCGAAACATTCCAAAACTCATTTTTAAGTGCTCACCTCTTTTTTCCAGGCTTTTAAGACTGCTGCTAAACACAAAACAATGATTACTTAGCTGGTATTTAATACTTTGTATATCTTAAACATAATAAACAAAAAGAAACAAGTCTTAAATAAAGAATGTAACAACACTTATCTCGCAGAAGCGTCCATTTTCCCAACACTGTATAGCCTGTTCCAGGCTCCTAGAGAGACGCGCGAAGTAGAGGTCGAGGGGACGAAAACGAGGGGGGCTGGGGGAGAGAAAAAGAGGGAAAGAGGGAAAGCCTCTACTTTCCCTCTTTTTCTCTCCCCCAGCCCCCCTCGTTTTCATCCCCTCGCCCTCTCCTTCGCGGGACTCTCTAGGAGCCTGGAACAGGCTAAACACTGTACCACTACATGTGACTTTGATAAATACATTATCATAATTACATTTTGGCGGGAAACATCACCTTAATGTTTGTCACCCGGAAATAAAGGATCGTCACAAAATATTAGATGATTTCTTAAAACACATCATAATCATCATATCAGTTAAATTAGATAAGTATCACTGCAAAAGGTTCTAACCAATTAAAGATAGTCATTTTTTTTTTGCAGGTGGGATTGTGGGTGGGTGGGTGACTGGGGGAATTTTCCTGTTTGAATTGAAGTATGTTATGGGTTTTAGAAATACAGGTTTTTATTAATTAATTAATTCATTCATTCATTCATTTCTTTATTTATTTATTTTTAAGTTATTATTATATTTTTCATGCGTTCCACGTTTTAGTAATTTTGTGTTCTGGGTTTTAGTATTACGGCATTCCGGCATTCTGGCGTTCCATGCTTTTAAGTACAACCCGAAAAATCGATCTTGATGTAGAATTGTGATTTTACAATAGTAGATATGAAGTAGACTCAACCTTGACCTGAATTCCTAATTTCTTTTCTTTCTGATTACTGGGTCATTTAAATAAGGTTTTTATTTCAGTTTTCATGACACAGTAGCTATTTAGTAAAGCTGATGATGGACCATTTTATATTTGGCTGGTCTGTGGGGGGGGGGGGGGGGGGCTGGGTCAACTAAAAAAATGATTATTGCAAAGCCATGGCCATGGAACTGAGCAAGCGTATGCACCAAAAATAATTATACTTTGTAATAAATTGGTCTGTCCCTAAAATGAGATGCTCTTTTATACATGTATGTATTATATATTTCAATGAACTGCGAAATCAAGGAAATAGTATTTTGTAGAAGTCACTTATAAGCATCATCCTGGGTAGAGGTTTGGGGCAGGTGGTGGGGGTAGGGATTTGTAGTTGTGGAGGACAAATCAGTTAGACTTTCATGAATTCCCAGTGACCGGTAATGCCTTGTGGTGAAATGCTGTTGGATAGCACAAGGCTGTGCGAGGTTAGATGTCAAAGATATATAACAGCCAAAGTAGGAAGGGGTGTGGGACTAAGTGGCTATAATATTACTGTCAGCTCAAATAATATTTTAAAACAATTGTTGAGAATATTCATATTCCTCCCATGGAAGGAACATTACACAACATATTCCTGTACAGCACCACTTTAAGCTGCTAATTAAATTAATATGTTAACTACACTTAGTAATTTGTACTTGATTGTGATATATTGAGTATCTGATCATATTTGTACTTTCAACTCTGAAAAATCCCTTTAGTGATTCAGTGGTCTCATAAACTGTTTTCTTAATGTAACAATTTTTTTAGTGTTGACCAGTGTATATAATAAATTTGTGTAATTTAATTTGCTATAATAATTGTAAGGTAGTTTAATAAAGCAATTTCTGTCAGAGTAGGGGGCTAATCAACATATTAGGCACCTTATGTGTCACAGATGACAGATGATAATATAAAAATTGCATGCTATCAGGGCTGTCAACTCTCCTGGATAATCCGGGAATCTCAAGATTTTGAACCGTATCTCCCGGTCTCCAGATTTATGTCTTTAATCTCCAGATTTTGAGCCGTGTCTTGTGGTATCCAGATTTATGTCTGTAATCTCCCGGATAATTGACGAAGTTAGCTGTTTGTCGTAGACAAGGAAATCTGAAATGGTTTAGCGTTGTTTTTGGTACTGTTTAATGTACAGTTAATGTCATTCTTTCTTTTTGTCATCCTAGCCCGCCTAGATTAGCTTTGCTACCTGCAGCGCCAAGAAATTGTTCATGCAAATTTATACAAACACCTAATAAAGTTGAAGTTAAAGTTGAAGCTGTCAATGCAGCGGTGAGTGAGTCTCCCAACCCCCAGCCCTGCTCTCGAAAATTGTAAGGAATGCATGTATGTCTTAATTCCTTCTTTTGAACTCAAACTATAGGCATGCTAAAACAAGTCTTGCAGTGGGCTAGCGAGCATTGGAATGAGGGATTATATTGCATTTGGCTTGGACCAGGACATCCTTACCTGCTAACATTCAAACCAGAATTAGCAGAGGTGTGTTTTTGTTTTTTTGTTAAAAAATATAAATTTGTATCATTGTTTATCCTTCCTTCAAGGGTGGAGTAGCCCTCCTACGCAGTTATATCTACAGTATTATCATGATCACTGACTGCACAGTGCATGTTGTCCTGTGCAAACATCAGCTTGAACCCAGGTAAAAATTACATTAGGAGCAGTCCACAGAACAACAGAATGCCAAACTATGGATGCTGATAACTGAATAAAAATGTTATTTTCAAATTATACTTGAGATTAATGAGAATGCTGTAAAGTTCCTTGGTTGAATTAAGTTTCAGTATTCTTGGTTCTGTGTTATAATTTTTTATTGTTCATGCATGCAGTGTTTTGTTCCTGCATGGATAGTTGTCGATTTTTTCCTTCTTTTCAGTATGTGCATCCTATTGTTCATATGTTGTGGTCCAATGTTATCCTTGGTTTAAGTTTTATTTTCCATTCTTTCAAATTCATTATCAGACATTACCATACCCAAACTCAATTGTTATACATTGCCATACACAAACTCATTATCATAGTACATTACCATACCCAAGAACAATAGATTGAAGGTCAGAACCACAAAACATATGCAGCCATACTATTAAATGAAACTGGCAGGACTTAACCCCAAATGGTTTAGTAAAGAAGTATCAAGTCTTCAAATTATGCAAATTGTACCATGTAGTGTGTAGTTGTGGTGGAAGGAGGGTTCACATTGAATTGAAGCTGTTGATCTGTGTTCCCAAACCTTTCAGTCGACCCTTAATTTCCTTTTTCGCTTGACTGCCTTATTGTCCTTGTCCCAAATAATTTACACAATATGTCTCCCACTTCTTGCCCATTGAATGGCAGCTGGTCCTAAAAATATCTTTTTCAGATTATCTTGAACAGCCCGAAACACATAAGGAAATCTCCAGATTATAATAGGATGATTCCATGGCTTGGAACAGGTGAGTTCCTGCAGCTTCACTTTAATTCCCTGACAGTGTGCTCCTTCCCTCCTCCTATCCTTTCCTCCCTCCCTCCCTCTCTCCCTTCCTTCCTTCCTTCCTTCCTCCTCCCCACTCCCTTCCTTCCTTCCTCCCTTGCTTGCTTCCTCCTTCCTTCCTTTTTCCCTCTCTCCCTCCTTCCCTCCCTCACTTCCTTCCTTCCTCCCTCCTATCCTTCCTCCCTCCCTTCCTGCCTCCCTCACTTCCTTCCTCCCTCCCTTCCTGCCTCCCTCCCTTACTTCCTTCCAGCCTCCCTCCCTTCTTTCCTTCCTCCCTTCCTAATCCTCCCTCCCTCCCTCCCACCCTCCCTTCCTTTCCTCCTCTCCCTCCCTCTTTGTCTTTCCAAATCGTCCAACCCTTGTTTTTCCTTAGCCTATTTTCTCTTTTCCCCTCTTCCCTCCCTCTCTAATTCCCATCCTTTCCTTTCCTTCTCTTTTCGTTCCTCCTCTCTCTCTTCCTCCATCCTTCCCTCTATCCTTTCCTTCCTTCCTTCCTTCCTTCCTTCCTTCCTTCCTTCCTTCCTTCCTTCCTTCCTTCCTTCCTTCCTTCCTTCCTTCCTTCCTTCCTTCCTTCCTTCCTTCCTTCCTTCCTTCCTACCTTCCTTTCTTCCTTTCTTCCCTCTTCTTCCTCCAACTCTTTTCTTCCCCAAAACTCCAACCCTTAATTTTCCTTACCCTATTTTTTGTCCTTTTCCAACTCTTCCCTCCTTCTCTCATTCCCGTCCTTTCCCTTTCCTTTCCTTTCTCCCCTCATCCCTCCCTTCATGCCTTCCCCTTTCCCCTCTTCCTTTCTCCTTACTCCCCTACTGCCAGTTTCCCTTCTTCTTTTCATTGCCTTTCGTCTTTATTATTTCCTCTCCCCTCCCTCCCTCCCTCCCTCCCTCCTTCCTCCTGTCTGTTGTTACTTCGTACAGTGCTACCTTTCCATTCATTTCCTGCATTCTTAACCCCCCCTCCCCCTCCCGTTCTTCAATCCATTCGGTCTTCCTTACGTATTCTCTTCTTAAGATAGCACTCAGCTTTATGTTTAGCAGTAAGGTTTTTTTTTTCTTTGTGTCTTACTCTTATGTTTGCCTTGCATCTGATGCTTGTCCTGGTAAGCAAAGGCTTATTAATAAGGTAAGCTATGCCGAGGGAATAAAAAGAAATTAATGTGTAATAATAGAAAAAAAAAAAAAAACAGAAATAAATAAAACATTTTGCCACTTTTCAAATAATTACAGAAATAAAGCCAAATGTAATACCACTATGCATTTGTTTATTGGCTCTGCAAATCCATGGTTGCTTGCCCTTTGAACAAACTTCTGGAAATTCTGGATGAAGAATCAACTTGGACATAAATTGTTTGGACTTTGGGTAAAAAAAGGGTCAGTTAGTTTGGGAAAAAATTCCTTGGAGACCCAAGGGCAGCTAGTCGGGAGGAAGGGATTTTCGTGGGCGACAGTTTACAACAAGAAAAAGAGAGCTCTCCCGTTGTTGTTGTTGTTGTTGTAAACTTTCGTCCATGAAAATCCCTTTCTCCCGACTAGCTGCCCCTGGGTCCCCGAGGATGGGAAAAATACGTGGGATGTAAATAAAACGTTGAACGTTTTTAGTGCAGTTTATCAATTTTTATTTCAGGAAAATAATCTGTGCGGAACCTCAAATTATTTTAAATTTCCCCTTTTGTAGAACTTTGAGTCTTTCTGTTTCTTCACGTTCAATTTCATCACTCTTTCGGCGACTTTTCGTCTAATTTCAATATAATAAAACTAGTTAGAATTCAAAAGCAAGCCTCATCATAAGACTATCATGCATATACTCAGCAACAAAACAGAGCTAAGGGAATTGGTTTCTAAAGAAACTGCATGTTGTGCTGGGTCGTTTGGGAATCGGAATAAGTATTTGGTTTAATAAAGTAATTTGGCCACTGATAAAGAGATTCGAGTGCTGACATTTCGAGCGTTAGCGCTTCGTCAGAGCAAACCAAGGAATCGTTGGTTGTGTGCGGTTTATATTTTGAGCAGTTGAGCTACGCTATAGGTGGAAGCGTTTTAGATGTAAGAAAAGAAGATTGACGGATTAACTCAAAATGCGGCATTTCACTGGAATATTATTCTAATGGTTGTTCATCGGAAAATCCAGCAGATTGTGGATATTTTCCAACTGGTGAATTCGATTCATGGATCGAGTTGAAAGCGGGTGTCATTGGCAATGGCAGGATTCATGAAGCTCTTGGAAGCTTTCCCCAGTAGTTATACCTCCCTGGGCTCTTTTAAACCATTTTTGAAGAATACGCATAAGTCTTCTTTAATGACCGTTTTTGATAAATTATGGACCTGGTCTGTTCGTGGTCCACTCCACGGGATTGTTCATGTCACCACACATAGAATAATTTTTAGATTGTCTTATTTTTGTATATATTTAAAAAAAAAAAGTTAATCCCTTGGGTGGGTGCCTCGCAAGGATACGGTGTCCCGTTTGTGCCTTTCCCTTTTGGGCAACCTTTTTCATATTTTATTATGTATTTTATCTATACCATTCATATCTGTATGTAATGCCCAATAAAGTTTGATAGAAGCTAAAACGAATCCTAAGAATTGTTTCTAAAGCTTTACCTAACATCTTACAAAACATTTCGTCGTAGTGATGGCTCCAAGTGGAGGACTCGAAGGAAGTTGATAACTCCAACGTTCCATTTTCGAATTTTGAACGATTTTATACAAGTGTTTGAAGAGCAAGCGGCGATACTAGTCTCACACCTTGAGGTACAAAAATTAGCTAGGATGATTAATTAGGGGTAGCAGAGAGCAGGGATGGCGCAGCGGATGTCGGAGCGCTCGCCTCCCACCAATGTGGCCCGGGTTCGATTCTTGGACTAGGGACCCGTTTCTTGAAAGTCCCGGTAACTTACCGGGCCCGATAAGTATATTTTTGAATGTTTTTTTTATTTTTCGCCGATTACACAGTGATTACAGACATGGTACTTGGCCAATCGTTTCACAGAATTATAAGAATTTAAAATTTGGTATTCAAAGCTAACAGAAATTGACTTCTGTTAAGAAACATTTATCACCAAAGACACTTATCGGGCCCAGTAAATTACCGGGACTTTCGAGAAACGGGCCCCAGCATCATATGTGGGTTGAATTTGTCGCTGGTTCTTGTTCTTGCTCCGAGAGGTTTTCCTCTGGGTACTCCGGTTTTTCCCACTCCTCAAAAAACCCACGCTTCCAAATTCAAATTCGATCTGGATAGTGTCCCCAATTAGTGCCCTGCGGTTGTTCTTTCACCAGGAGCACTAAGCTAGAACATGAAAGCATCGTTCTTAGCATGTCGTCTGTTATCCCAGATCGTTTTGTTGAATTTTAAAGGCATAGTTGCATCTGGTTCAACAGTATGATCTGTTCGCTTGCGTTACCTGACAGTTTAAGTCTTTAAAAGTTTGGGAAACGGGACTTTATTTCCCGAATTTACGAGCTGTTGTAAGTTGACTTTACGAAATGCTAGCTAACGTTTATATTTGCCCCTCCTTAAACGAAAGAAATTAGTTTTCAAGTGTTACGAATTTTGAGCTGACAACTTGCCAAAGGAAACTTTGGATCTTTTTTGTTTTTTTAACTAAATCCGAAGTTCTGAGGTGAAGTGAACGGTTGGGTGCCTCTGTTTAACATACAAGGCCCGGACTACAGTTTAGAGTTCCGCCCATTCCCCCTGGGAGTATGTTTTAGAATTGCTCGAAAAATAACCCATTTTACAGTGTAAGCAACGGCGTTTAAGTTTAGAATGAGAAAGAAAAATTCATGGTCGTGTGTCCATGTTGTTCTTAAGACTTTTGATCTGGTCATTTCCTATTTGTTTTGTCGGGGACGTCAAAGAAATGTGCTGAAATTTGAAATGCACTTGCAGTCACTGTTTCAACCATTAAACCTTGGTTTGTATGTTTTTTAACGTCTTTATCGTCACCGTCATGTATGGTAACCTAAAAAGAGGTTTCCAAAAAGACAAAAATTGGCATAATCATATAATTTTGTATCACTTTTAAACTGAAAGCGAATACGAAAATGCTTAGTGTTGACGGAAACCTCTCTGAAAACGCTTTTTAAACCTCCTTTTCCAAATAAAGGTGTGTCGAGATTTGTGCTTTCATGCAAGGCGCAGGGCCTCATTCATCTTCATCACCTATCGTGCACGTACTGTTCTGAAATTTTGGTCAGGCATGCAAAAACTGTACGTAGTAACCGATTTAAAGCATTTTACACTAGTTTACAAAATAAAAGTAATACTAAATGGATCAATTATTTAAACTGCACCCAAATCTTAGTCCCGTTACCCACATTCCTTCTGCGTCATTTATTTCAACAGAAGAAAGTCGACAAAGGTGTCTTCAACATCATGCCCTACATTTCGCTGTGTACTTTGGATGTCATTTGCAGTAAGTAAATTATCTCAATAAGCTATCTGAAACCAATGGTCACGCTATACAGTTCCGCGGTAATATTGGCCAGTACCTCACGCATGCGCACAGCCATATCACCCGGGCAGTGGCAGCCATGGTCAGCTGTTTCGGCCTTATTAGCCTCATCAGCATGGCATAGCCGTACTACGGAGCTGTGTAGTATGGCCATTGCTTTCAAATGGTAAATTATCTCCACTGTTGAACTGTTAAAGGAGATTGTTAATTTGACAATTGACGCCTTGACGACACAAAACACTTCTAAGCTTAGACAACAGGGCCGAGTTTCTCGAAGCATGGTTAGCGCTAACCATTGGTTGAGAGGTATTAAAACCTATAGGTTGTCATGGTATTTAACCCGTGTTAGCGCTAACCATGCTTCGAGCAACTGGGCCCAGGACGGCTCAGTGAGGAGAGAAGACGACGTCAAACTGTTATTGTATGGCAGGCGTACCACCTAATAATGCAGTCATGTTTGTAAACTAATGTACCTTGCCTCCTGTTTGTTGTTGTTGTTTTTCGGATTATTATTATTATCATTATCGTTATCGTTATCGTTATCGTTATTATTATTATTATTATTATTATTATTATTATTATCATTATTATCATTATCATTATCATTATCATTATCGTTATCGTTATCGTTATCGTTATCGTTATTATTATTATAATTATTATTATAATTATTATTATCATTATCATTATCATTATCATTATCATTACCGTTATCGTTATCGTTATCGTTATCGTTATCGTTATTGTTATCGTTATCGTTATCGTTATTATTATAATTATTATTATTATGAGAGTTGTAAAAACTTATGTATGCCATAAGATTATACATAGACCGGTGACGAATTTTGGTATATATTTGTTTGCTTCTCAGTCACTTCAATGGACGCATCGCCTAACGCCCAAGGAAATAACAATTCTCCTTATGTGAATGCCGTCTTGAGGTAAAACATGTTGATGTTGCATGGCACTGGTCTTGAAATTGCTGTTCCTGCTAATTGAGTAATACTCTTTTTATTGCTGGAAATCGTTTAGCTCTAGCTATAGAGCGGTTTCCAATTGACTGTCGTAAACCAAAACCAAAGTAATTACTCTGGCCAATCACAACAGATGTAAACGAGCCAATCAGAATTCGAAGCAACACATGTAACTGGCGCCAACCGCGGGAAAACGTGTGTGGCCAAAACACGATTGTTTCTGGTTTTGCTTCCCATTGGTTGAGAAAGTGGCGCGAGGGTCGTTAAACAATCACAGAGCGTAGTAAAGCAAAACCAAAGCAAACGCGAAATTATTTTCGACGCTCAATTGAAAACCGCTCTAAGTTTCACACTTAGAGAACTGGTCATAACAGGTTTGTTCGAAAATGACTCACTTTGTCTGGGGTGGGGAGGGGGGAGGGGGTGTGTTCTAGAAGACACCATCTATCTCATTAATATTACCAACAAAATTTTATTGGCTTTGAGTTGCCGGACACAGAAATATTCAACTAATTTCAACTAGCAAGAGTCAGTATTAATAGATAAACAAGAAAAGTGTGGTTTGAATCTTATTGTCATTTTTTGGCTGCTGGTAAGAGGTAATATGGAATAACGACGCCATCTTTTGAGGTTGAGGAAGGAGGGTGCAGGTATAGGCCACCGCTTCCTTTTTCTGTGGTTTGGTGGTTCCTGTTCGAGTATAGTAGTTTTGACCACTTTCCTTATTAGTCATATGATTTGTTGACGCTAGAGCCGGGGTTACCTCCAGTCCATCTATTAGAGAGGTTAAGAATGACGTTTACGGCAAACGGCAAACGTGAGGTATGACCACGTGACCATGTTTATCCTGTATTTGCCGCTTGCTGTTTTCAGTTTCTCTGTCTAATTGAGTAGTCAAACGCCAGAATTAGTTTGCACTATTCTCATCTTTGTACTCTTTATTTTCAAGAAAACATAAACGCGAATCTCACGTTTGCCGTTTGCCGTAAACGCTTTTCTTAATCTCTCTAATGTTTATTCTTCCCCTCAACCGAGTTTAAGTTGAATTCGTTTAAATACTCTACTATTAACATGCTAGATTTCTTCGTTATCCACCGAAATATTATCATTAAGGACGGCTAATACAGAAGTTGTTATCAACGGGAATGGACTCTTGTAGTGTTTTATAGCGTTTTAATCGTCGATAACGTACTGGTCCACAGCGTTTTTCACCTGTATTGATTTCTCGCGTCGTCGAATCCTAATGGGCCATTTCTGAATTGCTGTGAACCTCATTATGAAAGCGAGACTAAGTGCAAAAGCTTTGCAAACTTTGCACGTAGCCTCGCTTTCATGATGAGGTTCATAGCAACTCGGAAATGGCCTATTAGCAAACCGTATCAACCACGTTTTATGTACATGCTTTTCAACTGGTCACGTGATGAGCTCCTCACGCCATAAAAAGGACAACCTAATGTTCATTGTCGAAAAAATGTCAACTATACGATTCTCACAGAAGGGCTATCTGAGTCCTTATTGAAAATTGGGGATAAGCACGCATCTTTCAGAGATAATTAAGCAACAAAAATTCTAAAAAAAGGTTAAAATACAAAATAATATGTATGGTATTTTTCCGAAATTGATGCTTAATGATCTCTGGAATATGTGTTGTAACCCCTAATTTTCTTTTTGGATTCCAATAACTCCTGCGAAGACCTGCTTTTCCGGCGTAGTTATAAACCGCGCAAAAAATACTTTGTTTGAGCAGGCATCGCCATTACGAAACCCGACTTTCTCGGACCATCTGAGGTGCGCAGAACAAAAGCGCAGTAGCTTAAGGAGACATCCTCCAACCCCTCCACTTTCTATGTTAGAAAGCACAAGAGAATTACTTTAAAACTTAGCCGTACCAATGGTCAGAGCGTTGGTCAGTTGGTCTGTATGTGTAACTTAATTGGCCTTCGGTGTCAGAAGTATCATTGCGCTCAGGCAAAGGCTAGTGATACGTAATTCATTAGTACTATCGTTCAGTAGGTTGTGTGGTAATTTTGTTTGTTTGTTTGTTTGTTTTTGTTTTTTCATTAGGATTACCGCGTTGATTCATAAGCGTCAGCGGTCACCCTGGTTGTGGAATGATACCGTGTATAGTTGGGCACCTTCAGGAAGAGAGCACGATAAATGCCTAAAGATCCTTCACGACTTTACAAACAAGGTAACAAGTTTCCGTTTTTTTCTTTTTTTCCAAATTCGCTCCCGCCCTCTCTCAGTATTCTACGGTGTCAACACCTGCGTTCTCTTTTCGCTTCTTCCTTCCTTCCTTCCTTCCGTCCTTCCTTCCTTCCTTCCTTCCTTCCTGCCTGCCTGCCTGCCTGCCTGCCTGCCTGCCTTCCTGCCTTCCTTCCTTCCTTCCTTCCCTCCTTCCTTCCTTCCTTCCTTCCTGGATTCATGCATGTATCCTGTCTGCCTCTCCCTGTCATTTCGCTCCATCATCTCTTCATCCTTACCTCTCATCCATCCACCCACTCTCCATTCCTCCTTCCGGCTTTCCTTGCTCTTTCCCTCTCCCCTCCCTTCCCTTCCATTCCCTCCTTCCCTCCCTCCTTCCCTCCCTCCTTCCCTCCCTCCTTCCCTCCCTCCTTCCTTCCCTCCCTTCTTCTTTCCTTCCTCCCTCCCTTCCTTTCTCCATTCCTTCTTTGCGTTCTTCCTTTCTAACCTCCAGAATTGTTAAGCCCATAGTTTGGTAAACAGATGCCAATATTTCCAATGTCAATTTTTCTCTCCAGGTTATTGATGAACGAATTGCAGAAAGAGCAGCCAATAAAACCGATCCGCAAGATGACCAAATAGAAACGCAGAATAGAGAGGAAGATGAATTTAAGAAAAAGAAGCGTCTTGCGTTCTTGGATCTGTTACTAGACGCTTATGATAACGGCGAAATTTCGCGAGAAGGAGTCAGAGAAGAAGTAGATACGTTTATGTTCGAGGTTAGAGTTAACACTGAATAAAAGCCCTTACATGTGGCATTGCACATTTGAGGTATTGGGTTAGGACCTGTAGCATCGCTAAAAGGCAACAAACAGCCCGGATCGATTTTTTGGTAGTCCCTACTTTGGGTGGGCGGAGTGAGATCACACTTGTACTATATAAGGCGGGAGGCAGAGGCGTCTTCTATATGTTAACGTTCAATCTCATTTCTCTGGTTCCTTGGTAATAGACCCTTCTCCAAAATGGCAGCAACAGATGTGAATGAGTTAAAATTGAACTGAATGAGAAACTGATACCAGCACTGGAGAGAGCACCTTTAGTTTACTAACCTTGCACATTTTCAGCATATTAGGTGTCATATCAGCTTAGGAAATGTAAGATGAAATTTGAAAAAATTTACAGACGATTGTATAACCCATACAAACGTCTGTGAATTTTTCATTTTTCAACTTACATTTTCTCAGCTGATATTACACCTGATATGCTGAAACTTTGCAGGGTTACTGAAGTAGACGTGCTCTTTCTAGTGCTGGTTTACGTTTCTAATTTTTACTTATTTGAATTTTCGGCCGCCATTTTGGAGAAGGGTCTATTCTGATACTAGCTGCAATGGAGGAAAAGTGGCACCAGATGCTACCTCGAATCATTTCATTACTCCGTGACTGACTGTTAGGGAAACTGGCAATCTCAGTGGCTTCATAATGGCGTTCTAATTTTCGGTAGAGTACTTGGGGCGTGTGCAAGGAAGATTACCGAACTGACAAACCTACTAGCTCGAAATAAACCATTTTTACTCAATTTTGTTTGTCGAATACAAATATTTTGGTTTAATCAACTCAGTTTATAAGGAAATTTTGCCACCGTAGAGATTCGAAAGCTGTCGTTTCGAGCGGTAGCCCTTCCTCTGAACGAATGGTAAAAGATTACAACGAGGATAGAAATCCTCCTGTCACTAACAATCAAAGCGAAGATCTCGGTTGAAACCATTTACAGTTTTAAGGACGGTGCCTGCTTTTGTTCCTGCGCATACGTTCTGCGCATCTCGAGATACTCGGGTTTCCTATGGGTGGTGCCTACTAACACCGGGATATTATATTTTTGCGCGGTTTAAAACTATGCGGAGAAAGCAGAACTTAGCAAGTGCCCTTGGTATCCAAAAAGAAATTTGGGGTAACCATGCATTTTTTAGAGAAAATAAAACTTCAATTTGGAAAAAAAAACCCCTCATACATTGCTTTATATTTTAGTGTTTTTTAGAATAATTGTTGCTTAATTATCTCTACAAAATGCATGGTTGCGCCCAATTTTCTTTTCGAATTCCAATAGCTTTCCCCGCATAGTCGTAAACCACACAAAAAATACTTCCTTATTAGAAGGCACTGCACCGTCCTTAAATTAATTGTCCACCCATTTCCCGAAGTGGCTTCAACCACTGTTGATGTTAATCAATCGATTTGTGTTATTTAT
Organism: Pavona decussata; assembly: GCF_977016875.1. Classification (NCBI taxonomy): domain Eukaryota; kingdom Metazoa; phylum Cnidaria; class Anthozoa; order Scleractinia; family Agariciidae; genus Pavona; species Pavona decussata. Next base: position 2,238,020 of record NW_028145450.1, read on the forward strand.
TTTACCAATAGGGTCACGACACCACAGCAGCCGGCATCACGTGGGCTTTGTATTTTCTTGGCCGTCATCCCGAGATACAACAAAAAGTTCATGAAGAAGTGGACCACTTTTTTGGTGAGAGTGTTTTGTCAAATGTTACTTATACTATGAAATAAATACTATAAATAATGGTCAATAAATCTGTAAAGGGCTTAGTTTCTATTTTTCAAAGATGTTAACCACAGATTGAGGATATAAAACATTTTTGTTAATTTAAAATTCAGTGGAATAAAGATGTAAAGCTACGGTGTTAATTTTAGATTAAAAGGGCTACGCGCAATTACTGTCAATTAACAAAGGTAAATATATACGAAATATAAAAAGGACGTTTCAAAAACACCAACATCTTGGGCCAGTTATTTAAACACAGTCTAACTTAGGCCGCGGCTTAAGACAACCAGTGGGCCCTCAAATTTGTTGATAAGTGGTTTATTTTAAGTAAATAAATAGTTTGCTAGTCTGGGATGCAAGCCTTCTTGTTACCCTCAGCAGCAGACAATGTTTAGATATGACTGTTGGCAAAATTGAAAATGGGTTAGAGCGTGTGGTTTTGTTAAACACCGTTTGAACTGCTTTTTAATAAGCGACCCCTTAAGTTACGTTAAAAAAATTGTCAACTGTATTTGGTATCTATCATTCTGTAAGGTCCTGTGGTTAGTTCTAAGTGGTGGAACACCATTGCAGCTGTGTACGCAACTTGAGTAGCTTCGAATTTAAGACAGCCTAAAATAACGAGATCCGAACCAAACACCACCGCGAAACCATTGCAGTACTCTACCAACTGAGCCATCGAATCAACTCAGGGAGCTGGTCATTTTGTGAAGTGAAATGTATGAGATTCGTGTATTTAAACTGCGGTTTGAATATATGAATTTAGTATACTTCACTTCCGATGCTATTTCTGTTTGGTTTTGCATTACTACGCTTTCTGATTGGTTGATAAAACTCGCGCCACTTTCCGGCTCAACCAATAAGATGTAAAGCCAAAACCAATCGTGACTCGCTGGCACGTGTTTTCCCGCCCTTGGCGCCGATTACATGTATTTGCTTTGAATTCTGATTGGTTCGTTGCAGTTTCTGCACCTGCTGTGATTGGCCAGAGTAATTACTTTGGTTTTGGTTTGACGACACTGGATTGAAAACCGCTCTAGTCCTTTCAGAACCAGTGATAACGATAAAACAAAAACGTTTTCTTTGTTGAATCGCTTTGCAGATCAGCGTCCAAAGACACTCACAGCGGATGATTTGAAAGAACTGCGTAACTTGGAATGTGTCATTAAGGTAAAAGAAAAAAAAAGACTTTTTTGAGTCACGGACGGAAGCCCGGAGTTATTTTTTGTATCAATGACACTTGAATTGAAATCCAAGACGCCCTCACTCGTTTAGTTTCCTTTTCATTTCTGAGTTATTTTTTTATTTATTTATTTTTTTTTTTCAGGAAGCTCAGCGTGTGTTTCCATCTGTGCCACATTTTGCCAGAACAACTACTGAAGACTGCCAGTTAGGTAATTACGGTTGGTTCTTGTTTTTGTCTTATATTGTCTTTATAATTCTAATTCGTTTTAATGACGGTGCACGTGCCTATATATACAGCTACTAATAAGAAAATATTTTTGTGTGGTTTATGACTATGCGGGGAAAGCAGAACTTATCAAGTGCTATTGAAATCCAAAAAGAAAATTGGGGTAACCGCGCATTTTTTAGAGACAGCGAAGCAACAATTATTCTAAAAAAAAAAACAGTAAAATACAAATTACTATATGGCGTTTTTTTTTTTTTTTTTTTCCAAATTGAAGCTTTATTATCTCTGAAAAATGCATGGTTGCCTCCAATTTTCTTTTTGGGTACCAAGAGCTCTTGCTAAGTTCTGCTTTCTCCACATAGTTTTAAGCCGCACAAAAATATCCCTGTATTAGTAGGCCCCACTCATAGGAAACCCGAGTATCTCGAGATGCGCCGTAACAAAAGTAGGCACCGTCCTTAATAATTCATCGCATCGAACTTAATAAGGAATATCTAAACTTGATTTGCAGGCCCGTATTTTGCTCCAAAAGGCACAACAGTAGGGGTATCTCCAATTGCACTGCACAGAAACCCAGACGTGTGGCCAGCACCCCTAAAGTTCGATCCAGATCGTTTCCTTCCTGAGAACAGTCAAGGACGCCACCCATTCGCGTTTCTTCCGTTCTCAGCAGGACCAAGGAATTGTATCGGTAGGTTTTCAACTGATCGTGGTTAAAAATGTAGTAAATCCCCTAGAATGATTGACTGAGTGACTGACTCGCTGATTGATCAATTGATTGATCGATCGATCAATTGATTGTTTGGTAGCTTTCTTGCTTGATGGACTGGTTTTCAGACCAACTGTCTGGCTGACAGGCAGACCGACAAGCAAATTAAATGACTGGTGGCTTACTGACCTATGACTAACCGACTGACTGCATCAACTCAGAATGACAGTCGGACAAAATGGCCGACGAACTTAAAACGACTAACAGGGCAATTGTATGACTGACTGTCCAGGGGGCTGACCGACAGGCTGACTGACTGACTGACTGACTGCCTGCCTGCCTGCTTGGCCGGTTGGCTGGCTGAATGGAAGAATTACTGACAGGCTGGACAAATAGATCGTTTCATTGAATTTTTGACTGAATAAGTGATTAACTTTGACTGATTGATACATTGATGAATTGATGGATTGATCCATTGATTGATCGATCTGTTGATTGATTGATTGATTGATTGATTGATTGATTGATTGATTGATTGATTGATTGATTGATAACTTTATTGAACACGGCATCCCCGCCCAGTTATAAAAATATCTGTTTCTGTTTTGTGTTTGTTGGTTCGTTTGTTGTTGCGGTGTTTGTTGTACTAGTTGTTTTAACCAGGGAAAATCGTGTGGGAAACAGACGTTTTTCTGCTGTAAACTAAGCAATGTTCCGTGTTGGCGTACAAAGGAAAGACTAAAGCGTTACTTTTCCTTGATTTTCACGTTTTCTCTATCGTTGTTTAGGTCAACGGTTTGCTCTTCTGGAAGAGAAAATCGTCTTGTCTTATATTCTGCGCAGTTTTAACGTCGAGTCCAAGCAGACCTTTGATGAACTCTTGCCATGCGCCGAGCTGATCACCAGGCCTAAGGAAGGGATATTTGTCACTTTAGTGGGGAGACAGTAGATTGAAGAAAAGCAGATGATTTAAACGCCTGAAAGACACGTGATTGAAGAATTTATTTATCACTGATTACTTGCCAAAAACAACTATCTGTTCGTCACATTTAGATGAGATATTCTAATATTCGTTAGGGATATACTTGTGGACTCAAAAGAGATCACTAAAAAGGAAATATGTCACTTTAGTAAAACGACAGTAGAGCGAAAATGAAAAAATATGAAGTAGCGCGAACGAAGATAGACTATTTAATTTTAGTCTGAATTGATCAACAGACCCAAAAAGAGATGTTTGGAGTGTCATACCAGTCTCTATCAGTTCTTCTTTTTGATCGCCGTCATCCCCCTTGTAACAGCTTCTTGATGGCTTTGTTTTCGTAACTCTTTTAAAAGAAGTGAGGAAAAATAGTAATAATAATAATAATAATAATAATAATAATAATAATAGTAATAATAATAATAATAATAATAATAATAATAATAATAATAATAATAATAATAATAATAATAATAATAATAATAACTGTGATACCATTTGAGATTTCTGAAGAATAGGAAACCCTGCAGCTTAAATTTATAGATAATAAAATTTGAAGTGATTTTCAACATGTCTGTAATGGCAAAATCTTTGAGTAATAATAAGCATCAATAGCCAGTGTAATACGTCAGGCATAGGTGAAGCATGAGTGGGGGAAAGGCGCATGCGTGCCGCAAAGAAAATGATGAACAGCTCTGGTATCCTGTTCAATTGTTTTTCTTTTTTTCTTTTTTTCTTTTTTTTTTTTTTTCGTTTCTTTTTCTTTTATGTTTTGCACTTGAAGCGTCCATGTTTTTGTTTTAGTTACAATGCCATCTTTCCTTTCACGTAGAGTAAAAATAACATAATTTTTAAGTTAAGACATGAGTGGTCTGTTGTACATTACACAATACCGTACAATAACGTACACGTTGGATTCTACAAGCGTTATAATTGGCCCTTGTCCATGATCTATTTTAATGAAAGATTGACTATCTCGGCTGATAGTTGCCCAGCCAGCTTCAAATCCGATACGACATCACAATTTACCGGTAGATATGACACAAAGCACCGTACAACACGATCCAGTTACATTTTTGTCCACTATTACCGTCCATATATGTGAACGAAATAGCACATTACTGAAATCATTGAGCTGCGATTTCAGTACGATCTCAAACTGAAATGAGCGAAATACACAAATTTCCTCTAGCAAATAAAAAGAAAAAAAGACCGTTAAATTAGAATTTTCTACGAATTCAAGTCCCAACATGTCCGTAGAGACAAATGATACAATACCGTAAACTGCCGCTAATAAGCCCTAGGTTATACAAATTCGTAAGGGGTTTTAGATGGTCTTATAAACGGAAGGGCTTATATCCGAGGGGGCTTATAACCGGAATAAAAAAAAAAGTTTCGAAATGAGCGATATGTTGATCGAAATACGTTTTTCACTTACTTTAAAACGTCAATATTTGGAACAAAATTAAAACGAACAACACGAACGAAACTAGAGGGGGTGTCATCCTGGGAGGGGTGTGGGGCGCTTATAATTGGCTGTATTTTTTGTTTTACATGTAGATGGGCCTATAACCAGGAGTGCTTATAAGGGGAGGGGGGGGGAGGGGGGTATAAACTGCAGTGAGGGAAATAAACAGACGTTCCCTGTCAATTAAAGAGACAATGACTGCAGTCTGCATGCTTTATGAGACCCACCAATCCTAAATATTACAAACAATCGTAAAGAGGAACTTCTGTTGCTCTGTGTAAGAACTAGAACTAACAAGGGCATAAGCAAACGGACATATGGGGGGGGGGGGGGGGTGGCGTCATGGCAATGCTTTCCTTGTACTGCTGTAGATAATGGCGTTTCCAAAAACATCGGATTTCCTCTGAGGTGAACTCTCTTTTCCTTACAACAATCGAAAGAAACTAAAAGGTTTTTTTGAAAATTCATTGCACACTAAAACGAAACAACGGCAGAAGATTGCTATTTATTAACTCGTGAATGCGCGCATGCGCAATGAACGAGTTATAGCGATAGCTGGCTTTTGACTTGGTCGATCAGTCGGTCGGTTTTGTCGTTAACTTTCGGGCGTGCGCAGTGAATGAGTTAAATTCAATTAGTGGAAAAAACACGCGAACATTTATTGTTCACGGCGCATCAGGAAATTCTTATTCAATATGTAGAGAATAATTTGACGATCAGTTAGTGCAAGAATGGAGATTTTTCGTTCAATCTGAGCAAAGTTACAAGTTTTTTCAGTTTTTCAGAAAGTCCGGGGTCGTAAACTCAATTAGTGAAAAAAAAAAAAAAAAACGTGAAAATGTTTTTCACGACGCGTCAGAATTCTCTCATTCATTCTGTAGAGAATAATTTGACAATCATTTTAGTGTAAGAATGGAGATTTTTCGTTGAATCTGAGCAAAGTTATAGGATTTTTTCGTTTTTTTCTACAAAGTGCGGTTTCTTTTAAGAATTAAAAAATAATTTAATCTAGAAATAATTTAATTAAAAATAATTTAATTTGTCAGTTTTCACGCGAAAGCGGAACGTGCCATGTCACGCATCATTGACGTCGTAAACAAAATTATGCAAATTTCTGGTGAAATGAACACTTAAAGATCTTGTCAGCTTTCATAGAGGTTTCAAAGGGAAAAAATGTTTCATTTTCGTAATTTACAACTGGTAATTTATGGGAAAGTAAAAGGATGCGGTCGATAAATAATTCTTATTTAGCAAGAGCTTGTCATAGTTCATTATTTTTACTTGAGGATTGCGTGGACTGAACTCCAAAGGAAAAATATCACGCATTTATGTCGGGCATGAAATGTAATGCGATACTTTGTTGAACAGATTTCCCTTTGTGAGATCGGCTTGCCCTACAGTAATTTTGTAATTTTAATTCCCAAAAAAACTTCACTTGCCCATCGGGCAAGTGATGGTTAGAATCCACCAGCCCGATCGCGAAATCCAGTAGCCCCGGACTATCGGGGACACGAATTTGCATGACGTAGCTGCACATGGCGAGCTTCTATGAACTTTGAATAAAAAAACACGTGATTTTTTTTAATCAGCGCATCAGAATAATCGGCTTATTTAATCTGTACAAAATAATTTGACAATCATTTTTATAGTACAAGAATGGTCATTTTTCGTTACATAATCGGGCAAAGATATAATTTCTTTTAGCTTTCGAGGAAGTTTCCGTAGCCGTCTAAATTTCAATTACTATGTGTCATCTGCATTCACGAGTTGGCTCACAGGAGCCTTTGATTGGTTAAATATTAGCCTTCAGGACATAGAATTCTTTTTGGCCCTAAATTTTTTTTTTTTTTTTTTTTTTTTGTGCCATTTCAGTTTGAAAATTTATCGCTCAAGTCATGACTTCAACAGGCGTTATTTCAAAAACTGAAAATGCCAAGAAAATGACGAGGAAAGACCTGTTGAGAGAATAAATATAATGTTATTTCTAAGGTCAAAGACAATGGAACTCAGTAAATTTAAACCAGTAAGGTCTGGCCGAGAATTGTGCGAATGCCAAGTTGCAAGTTTTCAGTATCTTTTTGTTAAGGGAAACGATTGAATAATGTTTCATAAAAACGACCCACTTTGAAAATGATAAGACGCTGAAGATACGACGTAACTGTTAGATATCGTAATCAGACTAACATTCGCTTCTAATCACTTCCTCATCAGCAAACGTATTTCGCATTTTAAACAACTGATTAGAATTGCAAAACTCGTCAGAGACACCTGCCATTATCGACTGGTTGGTGTTGAAATATTACAATTACCTGTCTCAGCTTCCTTTCTGGAAGGGGAATCAAGTTCCATAATAATAAAATAAAACGGTGGTAAGGCGGATTCCGAGGCACTAGAACATAAAAGTTATTCCGCTATAGAAGGAATTAGCCCCCGCTTAACTTTAGGCCGTGTTCAATGCATATTTAGACCTCCGGCTTTCACCTACGGCCGTGGCAGCTTATTGAACTCAGATTTTTGTGAAAGATGTATGGCTTCGAAGCCTCATGGAAGGCGAAAACATTGCATGTTCGTTAGGCTCTTTAAAAAAAACATATTTCTCTAGCAGTAGCTGTAGAGAAGACACATGATATTTGGGCAACTCTTTTAGGCTTCTGCGATCAATTAGTTGTTAACTGAATGTGACAATCAGCCCAGGCCTCTTTTTATACTGACAATTCCAGTTTCTTCAAGAGCAAGTTGTGAATTACATTTTTTTACAATATACGCTATGAATTACGATTAGGAAAAAAAACCGCTTTTTATCTTTCTTAAATGATCTGGCTAGGCAACTGAAAAAATTGAAGACCCGTTACAGGAGTCGTTATAGTGAAAATAGGTTATAAACAAGTTCTGTAATAAGTTTTTTAATATATTACCTTGGTTTTCACAACCTGACTCTGATGGAACAGTAAGTAGTAATAATTCATAGACAGAAGTCTAACTGACGGACTCTAATGATGACTTCCTCTCGGGTTTTCGAAACATCCGTCGATGTGACCCTCACTCGGATGATCGTAGTTGACCAACTTATGATATTACGATACTACTACTGGGTTCAAACCATTGAAAATAAAAAAATTCCGTTTAAAGTAATAAAATATACCAGTCCATATACTTCAGTTTGTTATACTTTTAGATCTGAAAGAGCCAAAATGTGTCTGTTTTTTTATCTATGTATTATGCAGTATTAACTCTTTCGTGCATTTTATATGTTCAAGGTGTGCCAAGAATGAGCACAACTTAGCGAAATTGACTTTATTAAGTCCGTGTTCACTGGACTTTTGTCAGTAAACTGTTATTACCGGGTTTCTTCCAACTGCTACAGAATACAAAACCTCCCGTGCCACACTTGGATATGGCAAGTTCTACAGTCAGACAAAATTCATTGGTATGAAAATTGTCACCCTTTTCGTCAGTTCTGCTTAAACTGCACGCTACGACATCATCACGTGGTACTAATTGACCAATCAGTATGACCGTCTACCTGATGGACGGTCGAGCATTGGAGGAACAGCAAGAACAATGGACTGCGGACAGGCGCTTTATTTTTCTCTTACCCTCGTCTCGCGCTTCGCCCTCGTGTCGCGCTCCGCGCGAAATATCGCGTTCACCCCGCTTGGCTCATAAAGCGCCTGTCATGCAGGCTAAGCTCTCAGGTTTTCGAAACGTTCATCAATGTGACCCTCACTCGGATGATCTTGGTTGACCAATTTATGATACCACTCCTGGATTCAAGCCATATTAAAAAGAATCCGTTAAAAGTAATGAAAAGGGAGTCGTGAACGAAATACCCTTTTTCACTACCGTTATGGCGACAGTCCATTTATTTCAGTTTGTTTTACTTTTAGAACTGAAAGAGCCAAAATGTATCTGTTTTCTCATCTATGCATTATGCAGTATTAACTCTTTACTGCATTTAATTGGTTCTAGGTGTGCCAAGAATGAGCGCATTTATTTATCGCGCGCACGAAATTGTCTTTATTAAGTCCGTGTTCACTGGACTTTTGTCAGTAAACTGTTATTACCGGGTTTCTTCCAACTGCTAGCGCTACAGAATTGAAAACTTCCCGTGCCACATTTGGATCTGGCAAGTTCTACAGTCAGGCAAAATTTATTGGTATGAAAACTGTCACCATTTTGGTCAGTTCTTTTTAATTTTGAATTAAGGTTCACTGCAGTTGAGTTGGGTGTGATTAGGTGGAACAACGCATTGAAGTTAATAGAGAGATTTGCCTGTTTTTAGTTGATGTTCTTGCTTTTAATTAATGGTGCACATGAGTAGAAAGATTTCAATACCTTTATTTCTCCAATCACATTTCCTTGGCTAAATTAACTAAATTCAGATAGGCTTTCAACTTTGAACGAGTAATGTCCTCCTTGGTAAACCGCTCCTGTCCATGACTACATGTTAAGGGCATGATTTCTCTAAAATTGAAGTTATAATAAGATTTTGTTCAAATTTCGTCGTTTACCAACCTATATATGCTTGCTCCAAAATTTAAATAGAAAGAAGGAATCACATAGTCGTTGTTGAGAAATGAGGAGCTTAAACATTATTGTAATCTATACATTTTTGGAAGAAATTACTTTAATTTAGCACATTTGCCTACATTCGGAATTTTTTTCCCAGAGAGGAGTTATCAGGTCATTTCAAAGCATTCTAGTGTTGTGTAACTATAAATTGTGTTCAATGCCAAGTTTGTGCGAAAATTATTCCTGACTAGTATTACAGAGAAATTCAACGCACTCATTTGATTTGTTATCTCAGGGCCGGAAGAGCTAAATTTCCCATTTGCTCGATTTCAACTCAAAAACTTCATTTTTCTAACAATACGACTTTCGTCAAACAAAACGTAATAGGGTGATGGAAGGACGTTACCAACATGTACAGATACTGATTAAGTAGTAATAATTCATAGGCAGAAGTCTAACGTGCCTCTAATGATGACTAGCTCTCAGGTTTTCGAAACGTTCGTCAATGCGACCCTCACTCGGATGATCGTGGTTGACCAATTTATGATACCACTCCTGGATTCAAACCATTAAAAAAAGAATCCGTTAAAAGCAATGAAAAGGAAGTCGTGAACGAAATACGCTTTTTTCACTACCGTTATGGCGACAGTCCATTTATTTCAGTTTGTTTTACTTTCAGAATTGAAAGAGCCAAAATATGTCTGTTTACTTATCTATGCATTCTTTAGTGCATTTAATTAATTCAAGGTGTGCCAAGAATGAGCGCATTTATTTATCGCGCACTCGAAATTGTCTTTATTAAGTCCGTGCTCACTGGACTTTTGTCAGGAAACTGTTATTACCGGGTTTCTTCCAACTGCTACAGAATAGAAAACCTCCCGTGCCACACTTGGATCTGGCAAGTTCTACAGTCAGACAAAATTCATTGGTATGAAAATTGCCACCCTTCTCGTCAGTTCTTTTTATTTTTTGAATTAAGGTTCAGTTGAGTTGGGCGTTATTAGGTGGAACAACGCTTTGAAGTTAATAGACAGATTTGCCTATTTTTGGTTGATATTCTTGCTTTTATTTAATGGTACACACGTGTACAATGATTTCAATACCTCTGTTACACATTTTCTCGGCTCAATTAACTAAACTCAGATAGACTTTGAACTTTTAAGGGATTGTGCTCCTTAGTAAACCACTTCATGACTATCAAGGACATTTCTCTGAAATGGAAGTTACATAAAGGATTTTGTCCAAATTTCGTCAAGTCACTAACCTACATATGCTTGCTCCAAAATTGAATTAAAAAAGAGGGGATCACTATAGTTTATCGTGAAGAAGTTGAGAAGTTGAAATATAGTAATCTACTCATTTTGGCTCAAATTTACGTTAATTAAGACTGGAGTTATTTTCTAGAGAGAGGAGTTAACAGGTCATTTTAAATTATTGTATTTACAGTGTATAACTTATGGTGAATGTGTCAAAACTATTCCTAGGTAGTATTCTTGAGAAATTCAACAATTTCAAATTCAACTCTTCCAATTCGTTTCCTCAGTAAGGACTATAAAATTTTCGTTTTCTTGATTTCAATACAAAAACTTCATATTTCTAACAATAGCATTTCCCATCAAAATTCTCACACTGGCTGGCAAACGTTATTGGGGGATAGAATGAGGTTACCGCATTGTTTTTTGCTGATGATTTGGAGGAGAGCTGTAAATAGAGCACAAAACTACTTTTTTTCCGAGAATGGATTTGGGCAAGTATTACGAAAACACCTTAACTTCTGTGCAAAATGCAAATTAAGATTTGGTTGATGTTTTACGTTAGATTTGAGCCTGAAGTTATGCTTGAGAGAAACAGCAAGCATGCCCGACACGTTGCCAATTCAAGTTGTCATTCATTTTGGCCGTATTCCGAGACAACGCGAATTTATCTGGAGATATTATTTTAATTTTCAATATCTGAGAACTCTACTGAACCGTCGCAAAAATATATAAAAGAAAAGCAATGGAACTAAAACTCACTGAAATCGCGCTAAATCGCTCCAAAAACCACATAGGAGAAAGAACAACAGACAAAGGAGTTCAGGTAGCGAACTCGTTGGCATTTTTAAATTGCCTGAGTAGAAATCGTTTTTCCCTATACAAATCCTTATGGTAATGGTAATGCATTTATATACCGCATTTTCTATTCACATATATTCATCAGCATATGTCCATTAGCGACCTCATCCTACCCACCGAACCCATGAAATCATGAAACAGCACAGAGACCAGACCAGCACGCCAGGAACTCCATTCCCTACTCTTTGCGATTAGCGTCTGGGTTCTTTAACGTCCTACAGGGTTATGAACATTGAAGTGTTGTGAGACGGGGCCTACGGTCTATCGTCCTTATCCGAGAAAACTAGAAAGTCTAACCATTTGCAGAAGTCATTACAAAGGCAGCACTTTCTCCTCAGTTATTTAAAGACCCTGAGTGTTGGTCCGGCCGGGGTTTGAACCCACGACCTCCCGCACGGTAGTCTGCTCAATCAACTGAGCTAACCGGTCGGCGGTTATTATTCCGCCGTGACGCTCAAATTACAACACACACGCAAATGTCACGGTCTTTGTCTCTTATAGAGCTTGAGGTACCTGTAACTCTTCGTTAGCTGGCCTACATCAAACTTTTAAATTACCGCGACTGATAATTGAGAGTGCGGCAGACCACTGATGTCAAACTTAAGGATGCTTCCACATCCAATTTCGACTGCCCATTGCCATTCATTAATTAGGTTCGACACATGAATGGAGTGTTTCAGTAGACGGCTTAGTTTCAATCCACCTGAAAATGACTTTGATATGGCTGTTGTAATAGTTTTTGTGTTATCCTGGCTGTGAAGGCCCGTTTAAACGGTTTCAACATGCGTTCAACACAGTTGTTGAACCAAATGTCGGGGGCATTTGAACATGTCGTTCAACATTGTTGAAAGCGCAAAAAGATGTTGAAATCTTGTTGAAAATGTGTTGAATCAAAGTTAAATTGGTTGAAACTTTCATTCAACGTTGATTTCAACATTTCCTTTGTTCTTGAAAGTGGTGAAGGGCGTTGAAACCGCTTGAACACTTCGTTCATTCAACATCAATGCCTTACATCCGTTCAATTTTTGTTGAACGAATGTTGGGTAATTTTAGAACCGTTTTAGCGGGCCTTGAGATTTGTACGTCTCAATTTTTTTTTTCTAGACATGGTCATGAAACAACTCTTCTGCTTCTCAGTTTTCCTTGTCTTGAGTCAAATGTTCTACATAGCAGAGACTCAGCAATGCCCAGCCTTTGGATCCGAGCTGTCCATCTTTGGATGGATGTTGCAGGGACACATCTATAAGACGATGATGGCCGATCTAGGTCTTCACTGCCTGTTAGTCTGTCGTACAGATGATCGATGCCAAAGTTTCAACTTTGTGATGTCTCTCCATATGTGTGAATTCAGTGATCGGACGAAGGAATCCAGGCCGGAGGATTTCATTCCTGACCCAGACAGATATTATTTCAGACGAGACATTAACAGATGTAAACTACTGCTTTAAGAAATAGCTAAGTTACTGTGGAGTCAATAAACAATGCATGAATAAATTCTGATTTTGCTTTTCAGTTCCCCTTGGTTCAATCGCAGAGCTGCCTGCAGAGACATGCAAAGAAATAAAAGCGAGTGAAGAAGGTCAAGTGGTCAGTGGCAAATATTGGCTGTCTACCATAATACCAGGCAAACCGGTACTAGCTTATTGCGACATGAAGACAGAAGGTGAGTTTGATTCTGGGAGCCGCTTTTGTTACTAGATCTGTTTGACAGAGCTTGAAAGTGGGAATTACTCAGGGGAAGAGTGTAGGTTATGTTGGAGTAGGAGTTAAGGTTAACCTCTTTTTAAGCCAGAATTTGACGTCCCTTACAACAAGATACGGTTCCAGCTGGATGATTTTTGCGTTGCTTCACATAAGCCCCTTATGACAGGCTGTTGCTGGGGTCGTTATGAATAATTTGGCTCTTGCTATTTTGCTGCTATTTTGTGACGTATCAGGAATGTTATATTTATATTCTTGACCTAAATAAAATACAGCTGTACTTGTCGTTGCTTTCAAGGTTTTTCTGGGGTTTTCGGTTTTTTTTCTCTCTACTCCAACTCTGAGCTCTCCCTGACTTTTAATTTTATATGGGACCACACCCAAGAGGTGTGTTAAGCTTTTAATGATCAGACTTGTGGTAGTCTGTTTCTATGAAAATTACAGTTGAACAGGCGATAGAGAAAATCGAATTGGAGTGAGTCGAGGAGAAGCTGGTATCGCTCACTCAACTCAAGTGTATTTAACTACCACTAAATAAAACCTCGATTATTTATATCACAAGTGTTTAGAAAATTGTTGTTGGATTTTTTTTTTTCAGATGCTGACGAGTGCACCGCTTCTTCTCCGGTCTGTCACGTAAATGCCAAATGTCAGAACAACCACGGCTCTTATAACTGCTCGTGCAATTCAGGATTTATTGGTGATGGAAAAACTTGCCAAGGTAAGAAGAAAATGGAAAGCTATCGATACATGTTATCAACTATATTGCTTAACTCTTTGCTTCTTAGCTTGATGGCTCAGTTAGTAGAGCACTGCAACGGCATCGCACAGGGTTCGAATCCCGTCCTTGGAAGCCTGAATTTTTTCAGGCTTTCTTTTCGCAACTGCTTAAGTTGCGTACTAAACTGCGAGGATCTTTCTTCTATTTGATCTTTCATCCGCAGTTCAAAATATATGTTTCATATATTTAAATTCGTTAACATGTTTACGGATTTACGTAAAGGAAACAAGTTACATGCTTTAGCAAGGAGTGATTTATTAATAAGTCACGCACATGTAATGTGACTGGGGCACATGCTTTTAAATTAAAAATTGGCATACCACGTCTTAGCAGATCACATTGTTGTTGATGGTGACATGTTCTTTCAGCTGAGGGTAAAAATAGACGTGAACACTGCAAAGGACCGCGAACAATAATGCTGATAGCTGACGTAAGATCTACAAGAGACCTAATCAGCCAAAAATAAACTAACACAAACTGCAAGGCTGATACTACGTGAAAGAGTTGACTTTGCGAGACAACAACCCGACAGAAACCGACAAAACAGGGCTGCAACCGTGGACAGCTGTTTCGTTCTTATTGGAACTCGTCAGCACGGTGTAGCAGTTCTATATGAAACCAGCAACAGTGCCAGCTCAAGTAAAATGCAACAAAACCCATGCCCTATCAAGTTTCGTACTTTGAACCTGCCCGCTCAATTTTTTTGTCATTTTCATCAGATATCGATGAATGCACTCAAGGATCTCATGACTGCCTCCCAAGAAATGCTAGCTGCACAAACACTATTGGATCATACAACTGTTCTTGTATCCCTGGATAGGTAGGAGATGGAAAGAAAAGCTGCATGCCTGAACGTAAGGATAATTTAGACTGTTTAGGCATTCTTAAACTGTTTATGAAATTGAATATGGAGAATGAATAGTATAAGTAAAGACGTTTCCTTCGAGGTCCACAACGGATAGTGATAAGATCAACTTTGGCCGTGTTGGATCTGCCACCCCCTTTTCCTACATTTTCTAAAACTTCCCTAAATTCCCCCCAAAAAATAAGCAACAATTTGACAAAACCAAAGGAAGAACATTGCAATGGCCTAATTTCTAAAAAAAACCTGCCTTTCAGAATTTGGTCACTACGGTGAAGTAATACAGCAAAAAATAACCCACCAGTCTAACATTCTCCAAATGAATTTCAGAAAAATTCCCCACGTTTCTTGGAGGTATAAAAAATGGCAAAAAGCTGGACAAACACACGTTCAGTGTCAAATCCTCAATTGTGACATAATTTGGTGCTAAAGGAATGAAAAATACCGGTATAGGATATTACTAATGCAAAGTACACAAAAACTAAAACAATAAAACAACAGAACATAAAATTACTTTTCGGGAATTTCATTATTGCATTTTTTCAATAGTAATAAAAAAAATTGAACTTGTCAGGTTTACTATGATCAACAACTTTATACCTGTCCATCGCATGGTACAAACAATATAGCTTTTATCTCATCTCGTGAAATTTACTCATTGTAACTTTTTATTCCTATGTGAATAGATTTTACATTTTATTATTCCGGTTAATTGTATAAAGCCACGATGTTTAGCTAGCAAATGAACTGTCTCAGTCCAGATTCTCTAGCTTCCGTTGCTTTTCTCTTTCACCTGTAATCTTAAAGGGGCAGTATCATGGGAGATATCATGATTTTTGGCCAAAACTCATTAAATTTAAACTTTGAACACTGTGTTAATTAATTTCTCAATCGCTAATTTAAAGAAATATTAATATTGATTCTAAGACGAAAGGTTGAACCAAAATATAGTACAACAGGCGATTTTTAGTGCGTTACAACAGCGAAATTTGAAAACGTCCGCCAGACGTTTTCAAATTTGAACCCCTCTCTATCTTAGTCATCTGCCGGCGAAAATATCCTTGGATAGTTTCTTTGCATTCTGATAGTCTTTTAATGGAATTTTATCATTATATCTTGGCTGCTATTAACCGGATAGCGTCTGTCCGATTTTCGATGTGTTACTAAAAATAGCGTGATAATGTCCCTTTAAAGCGCTTGGGTTTCGTTTTTCAGCTCCATCAATGTTGCGTACGTACATGTCATCATCATATTTTTTTAAAATCTTTGGATGTGAAGAAAGAGGCGCTTACGTGCCATAAACCATATTCAGTGTCATCATTATTGCAGCAATTGCAGTAATGGCACTGTAGGTATAGTTCCTTGGCTTAGATGGGGCGCGCGCGTGGAAGGAGGGGGGGGGGGGGGGGTGGAGAGTGGCCTGGGGGACCTTTAAGCTATGAAAAGGAAAACTGGAGGATGAACTATTTCCTTCCCTTTTCGATGAGAATTCAATCATTAATTATGGATAGCTGCCATTTTGGAAACTTGGTATTGGTTTTTTGATTTCTTTGATACTCACAAAACCATAGAAATTCACCCCAAAGTTATCAAAAGCAGTGAAGAAATGGCTTACTTTTTAAAGTTGTCACATTCCATCTCTGTGACCTCTTTCTATTCCTCAGCATGCCAAACCTATCAAAGTTTGAACAGTGGAACTAGGAAGATAACCTACACCACTTATCGTGGTTATTGTGACGACTCAATTACTCCGAGATGGTATCGATTTGAAAGAGCTGCTGGCACAAGAATGCCTACTTCATGTACTCCTGGTAGTAAGTGTGGCACTCACGGAACCAGCTGGCTGGAAAATGGTCATCCATCGGTTGCCGATGGTGAGGTTACAAGACGAGTGTGCTTCAGCTATAATGGAAACTGTTGCAGTCATTCAGTTTCTTCCATCAAAGTGAGAAACTGTGGTTCCTACTATGTCTACTACCTAATCAGCACGAATGGCTGCAATTACCGGTACTGTGGCATTTGACTAAAACCATACTGATGGCATACCAAATCTAGTAAACCAAGGTATCTTCTGTTATAATATGATGGAAATTTCGATAGATTTTAAAAATTAGTGAGAACATAGGCTAAAAATCAAATTATAGTAGTTTTAAAAAGAAGTTCTGGTTGAAAGCAAAAGGTAGTTACTAAGGAGTATTTTTGCGCGGTTTATGACCACGCAGGAAAAGCAGATCTTAGCAAGGGCTGTCGGTATCCAAAAAGAAAATTGGGGGTAACCACGCATTTTTTATTAGAGATAATTAAGCAACAATAATACTAAAAAGCTGTAAAATATAATAATAATAATAATAATAATAATAATAATAATAATAATAATAATAATAATAATAAATTTATATAGCACTTTTTATATAATATTCAAAAGCGCTTACAATATAAAAACGAAAAATTTAGTCAAAATCAATAAAATATAAAATTCAAGAATAATCAATCAAACAAAAAGTAAGAAATAAAATAAACAAAGTAAAGAATAATAAGATGTCATATGCTTTTTTAAACAAAAATGTCTTCAAGTGTTTCTTGAAAGTATTTATTAAGTTCTTGGCAGTCCTAATTGCCAGAGGAAGCTTATTCCACTTGGATGGACCAGCAAAAGCGAATGCTCGATCACCAAAAGTCTTACATTTCGTTCGAGGCACCTCTAACAAAGTGAGGTCATTAGATCTCAAAGAGCTTCTGATTGATGCCTTTTCCCTGATGAGATCACAGATATAACGTGGAGCGATACCATTTAACGCTTTGAAAACAAGTAGTAATATTTTGAATTCGATCCGAAACTCTACGGGTAACCAGTGAAGATCTTTTAGATAAGGTGAAATGTGACTAAATTTGGGTACTAGACAGACGACTCTAGCTGCAGCATTGAGGACTTTTTGGAGCCGATCCAGTTGATATTTTGGAAGTCCAGAAAGGAGAGAGTTGCAATAATCCAAGTGAGATGTCACAAAAGCATGAATTAATATTTTGGTGGCCTCAGTGGAAAGAAATTTTCTTATTTGTCTAATGTTGTAAAGACCCTTAAAGGCTTTGTTACAAATGTTTCCAATGTGAATGTCCATCGCCATGTGCTCATCAAACCAAGATCCCAGATTTCTAGTACTCTTTACAGGTTCAATGATGGAGTCCCCAACCATTATAGAATTGATGTTTATTTTGGACAGCTGACCACGAGAACCGATAATCAGAAATTCAGTTTTAGAGTCATTTATCATAAGAAGATAAGAGACCATCCAGGCACGAATATCAGCGACACACTTTTCAATCGTACTAACTGCATTATCCTGAGCCAGCTGTGATTCCGGTTTAAAAGAAAAGTAAATCTGGGTATCGTCTGCAAAGGCATGTGCAGATGGAAAGTGTTTTCTTATGACTTCAAACAATTTAGATCCATAGAGAAGAAAAAGGACTGGGCCCAGACAGCTTCCCTGAGGTATTCCACGAGACAAGTTGAATTCATCAGAGAGATTGTTTTCTATAAAAATGCATTGCTTCCTTTCCGATAAGTAAGACTGAAACCATAGAAGAGCAGTGTCCGGCCCAATGTATGGCCCTTTTTTGTAATTGAAGCTTTATTATCTCTGAAAAATGCATGGTTACCCTCAATTTTCTTTTTTGGATACCAAAAGCACTTGCTTAGTTCTGCTTTCTCCACAGAGTTCTAAACTGCACAAAAATATCCCTTTATTAGTAGGCACAACCCATAGGAAACCCGAGTAGCACTGTTTAGCAATTACGTGTACAAGGTAATGGCCATTTTTCGAGCTAAGCAAATATGTCATAACTGCAACGAATTGAAGGAGACCTCTTGAAATGACTATTACCTTGTAGTAAAGATTGCTTTGTCCTTGGAAGACAATGTGTATTATTATTGAACACGTTGTGACACTGCCCAAATATGGGCTGATGGTGAACTCAATATGCGTCGTCCGCACATAACAGATATCCTGCGACTTTTAGTATACGTAATTTCGTGTATCAGGAAGAAAAATGGCAGAGCGGTTTCAAAAAGTAACGACCTCGCAAATACACCAAATTATTAATTGCTCTGTTTCATAAAACACAAAGAAGGCAACCAAGTTTGCTGGCAAGATTTGTAATGGTTAGTGCAAAAACTTTTACTGTTAACTTTTTGTTTATGAACTGGCAAATTACAGTTCAGCCGAAAGAAATTTCGCTAGACTTTTGTATTGTCCCGTATTAGCTAGCAAAGGCTCGGAAATTGCAAAAAACGTATTTTCTTAGATTGCTTCTCACAACAATTAAACAGAGTTCTCGACTTGTCTTGAAGAGATCAGTGGAGAAAACCACCCGAGAAGACCGAGCTCTCATAGTGCTTCAAGAAATTTTGTCTCTCTGGTAGACAAAAAGATAGAAGGAGTGCAAAGCAGCTAATCTCAAAAGCATTAGAGCTGGCTGTAAGAAACCATTTTGTATCATAACAGATAAAGAGCTCTCCAAGTGAAGCAATAGATGCGTTTGACACGACACCAAGGAAAGATGGTGAAATTGCTTGAGTAGTAAACAAAGAAACACTCACCCGAGAAATCGTTGTTCAAAAAGCTTTTCCAGTCTGTTTAGCTCGGCCCAGTTGACAAACAGAAATGTCTAAGCTGGCCCGAGTAATGAATCCTCTCACAAAGTGTAAATGTTTGATATTTATTCAGCTGGGGTTAGTTTTGGTTACGAACGGGATCCTCAAAATATCAAAACACCAACCCCACCCCCCAAAAAAATAATGATAATGATAGTGATAATGATAATAATAAAGCGAAAAAAATAGAAAAAAAAAACAAGAACTAAATTAAGCATGATCAATTCAAAAATACCGTTCTGGTCTAAAAATTAGCACCATTCAAACAATTACGTCTATCCATTGCCGCTGCTTTTATTAATCTACCAGCTGCATTGTATAGGACTGGGTAGGACTAGATTATGGGAAGGATATTGTATATATGTGATATACTTGGTGTATTGTAGATCTGCGTTATTGTTTGATAGATTACCACTGACACCGGTTAAGATTAATATATTGCAGTCAAATGTAACTGTATAATGAGCTTCGTCTTAGTGATTATTCCTTAGAGTCTGATAGGGACCCTCGGGGGTTCTCCTGTACGGGAAGACACCGCCCGTAAGGGGTAAATTAGGCTGGAGGTATTTAAAAAGGTTACGAACATCATGAGCTGAAGTATAGACAAGTGTTGTGAAACTGTTATTTAAGTATTTAAAAGAGGAATTTCAAAACATCTCAAACACAACCAGAGAAAGGAGATGTAATGTTTCAACTGAAAGAGCACCATTTTTGTGGAAGATGTATGAATAATGGGTTTCCTTTTATGTAAAAGCGTAAAAGTTTTAACGTATGGGTGAAGCCTCCTCATACAAAAACTTGTTGAGAATCCTCTCAAATCCTTCACTCCCTTAACGGGAATTGGGGCTCATTTAACAGATGAGGAACGTAGCTTACTTACAATTAACATTTGTAGTTTACAGAATAAGACAAATAGCTGATAAACCTGAATAACTGTAAGCTTAGATCATGAAAATTTCGCTGGATGTGTCAGCTGTAATCTGAGAAATGACTGTCACGTCGTGTCATATAATCTTAAACGAGAGGATTGAGGTATTCATTCAGACAGTTACTGCTATATGTATCTTTATGGCTACAGTAGCTTTGCTTTTTTTGTAGTGCTGTATGGCTAACCAGGCCCGTGGCAGGGGGAGGGGCAGGGTAAGCTTTAGCTCCCGTGAAAATTTCGGGAAGTTTAAAAAAAATGTGCCAAAAAATATATAATTAAAACATATTTAATGTGCATCAATCAGTAATCAGTCTTGAATTCTGTTTACTAACTGTCAGTTTCCTTCGCCAACAGTTTGTTTTTATATAAAACAGTAACAAAGGCACTCCTACCTTGTGAATCGGAACTAAGAACAAAAATGGATTGAAATCAACAAATCTCAAGTCATAAAAGCTGTTGAAATAAATTACTCGTTTTCTAATACATCCGCTGGTTGATAGCAATGTAAATGTCCTCACTTTATAACAATTTAGTGTTCACGCGTTGTCGAAAGCCACACAAATATGTCCTTTCAAGAGCCACCAAAAAATAAATTATCCTAGAGTCGAATTTTTACTGCCTGATTCCAAATTTAAAAAGAGAAAGAAAAGTCTCTTGGCGTTTGTTTACGTCCTCCTTCAAACGCGAAATTAGGAATTTCACGTGGTAGTCCGCATAAAAGAAACATCGAAGAAATGTACCAAAAAGTGTGATGCAGGTGCAAAGAGTGTTTTGCTTGCTAAAACTACTGCTTTCTTGACGTTCTCTGTTGCATCTTAAACTCCCTAATTGGCCCGTTTTATGAGTGACGGTGTGGGAGAGTTTTAATTAACCTCGCCCCCCAGTTGTTTTAGCCTTGCTACGGGCCTGTATAGTGTAGTAAAATGTAATTGTATAATGAGATTCGTTTCATTGATTGTTCCATAAACAGTCTAATGGGGACCTCGGGGGTCTATATGGGAAGGCTCCCACCAAAATGGGTATCTTTTTTCAGACTGAAGGTTTGGGAAAACTGTCATTAAAAATAAAGATAATGGCTTGATAATGACAGCGGACAAACTTGGCTTACAATTGGTCAAAAATGCAGTTATTTCCAGAATAAAAACCAATAGCTGATAAATCATAACTGTCAGTTAAGATCATGAACATCTCGATGGATGTGTTAGCTGTAAGCGGACAAAAAAAGGACTGTCACTTCTAATCTTAAATATAATCTTAAACGAGAAAAATTGAATTCATTATTCAGACAATTACTGCTACATAATTATTCTGTATTTTCAGTCTACTATAGCTTTGCTTTTTTGTAGTGTTGTATTGCCAATAAATTTGCTTGTGCTGTTAAATGAAATGTTTTGTGGTTACTGAGAGCCATGTAATATTTACATTAAACATGCAATATTGCATTAACATCCAACGGTTAGATTCAGGAAGCCATCCTTAGTTAAGATGTATCCTAAGTATTGTTCTGAACAATAATAAGCTATTGTTGGAATACGAATTAGTTTGTTGTTCAGAAGCAATACTTATGATACATCTTAACTTTCGAGGGCCTCGTGAATTTGGCCGCAGTACAACTGGTGTCCATTGCACTAATCACCATCAACAAGAGAGGATGATGATCCTCTCTTGCCATCAACCATAATGCTACTTATTTTACCTATTAGTTAGTATGCGTGGTGTAATTGGTCAATTTTGCGGTCCGTATTTCACTGTACGGCACTCTAGCTAGTTTCCTTCACCGTTCGCCCGATTAACCTTAGAAATATAACAAATACTAACCTAGTTTTCTCGGTCCGTACAATAAGTTACGGATTCTCACTTTTTCCCGTTGATTTATGGCCCTTGCACTTCGCGATTGGGCCATTAATCAACGCGAAAAACTCGTCCGTAATTATAACTTACAGTATGGACCGAGCAAACGAAGTTAGTAAGAAGTATTTGTATTGATACGCATCCAGAGAACACTGAGAGAACACTATCGCCTGATGAAGACCAGCAGTATAGCGGTCGAAACGTCGCAATCCACATTTGTGCCACACAACTGTGAAACAAACGATTAATTTGAGCTATCAGTTCTCCGGTGTTTACTACCTGCGGAGTATGAATTCTGGCCCAGAGGCCAGGCCTCAAAATTTTTAGACTTTAGTATACCTTTCTTGAGGGACTTAAATGTCTCACTCGTTTTTTCTCAAGGAGGTCTTATGGACCTAAGTGAGACGGATAGATTTCAATTGGACTCGTTAATTTGGACAAATTGTTTTCTAAAACAAAACTAGTCAGTTAACCATTGATGGGCTGTCCCCCTAATGTCGTATGCTTCCAGTTTTGATAGTAGCATCGCGTGATCAAGAGTATCGAAGCCTTTTTATCAATCAAGAATTATAGCAGCTGAATACTTGTGGCAAGTAACTATCTTATCTTCTAATTGCTACCACGTTTCGTTGGTGTCTCCGTGATTCCCTCAATGAAGAAATTATTTCGCCTTGATCTTTTTTGGAGGTCCTCTAACTTGTTTGCGAGCTCCTCGATATGTGTGTTGGTTTCTTGTACTCTGCGGTCGGTACTAAGTATCTCTTCAACTTGGGCTTGGGTGAACTCCAAACTCGACTTGACACTTTAGACAGTCTTTGATAAGATTATTAGTTCTAGTATTGACAAAATCCATACACGCAGTAAGAAACGTGTTCATCGATGACTCTTGTTGCTTAAGTCCTTCTTTCACCAGTGTAAGGGGCATTTGAATATCGTCTTCCTCTTGATTTCCACGTTTGGACTCAGAGGAGGTCTTTGAGCGCGTTGTCGCTATGATTATGCAAATGAACTCCTCATTTCTTAAGCACATTATGTCAACCGCAACAAGCGAAATCAAAAAAACGCGAGAGAAAAGTTTGAAGACGGCGCAGCAAGAGAAAGCATCCTGCTTGCACCAAAATGAACGCCAATAAAGTAAAGGAACGCGGCCAAAACATGAAACAAAACAAAGCAAAAAAAAAAAAAAAAAAAAACCCGCAAACAAACAAACACCTAACAAAAAACGGGTGATAATCGTGGAAAGAAAGTATTCGGGCCAAGTGAAGAAGCCGTATTATTAGGTACTAATACCGTTAAAAAGGAAAACACATCGCTTGCCAAGTTTAAGCTTTTAGGATCTTGATGTATAACCATTTCTACGAGCTGAACTGTTGCTGTAAAATCCTTTTACGTGAACCGCAACGTTCAGGTAAGATCTTTTATTAGATCCTAGCCTGCGTGCAGATGTTGACCAGGTTACAATTACTTTAAAATGTTATTTTCCCTACTTTTGTTTACTGCGCCTTTCAATAGCATGCGGACTCTGAAGTTCAAAATTCGATCAACCGTTACACTTTTTACTGCCGTCAATCACTGCAGCGGACCTCGTAGAAAACAAAACGTTTGGCTCAACAGGGTCAAAAGGTCATGTTCGTGCGCTGCGATTGGCTGATTTCGATCCACTTTGTCGGTTTCTGTATTTTTCTGGTCAGTTGCTTGTCACTGTAATTATGATTGACGGCAGTAAAATACACAAATTGTTAGCTGGGGTTGAAGTTCAGAGTCCGTATGTTATTGAAAGGCGCAGTAACGCATGGCAGTCAAACATTAGACAAGCTTATTCGGTCTTTGACGCGATATTCCTCGGATGAATCGTAGGACCCGCAGTGGTATGATCGGAATAAATTACCTGAACTCTTAGCATTTAATAAGCTTTTGTCTCCCTAACATTCAACAACAACAACACTTTATTAAAACAGACAGTTACAAGCTGGTTATATACCTACCCGCAAATAGCTGAAGCTAGTCGAGGCGGGTATATCTATACTAAACTAACTAAATTTGGTGTTTACAAATTGACTAAAATAAAAGTTAAATAAGTAGAAAACAAACAAATGACGCAAAAAGGATTCACTAGCTGTTAGAAATTAAAGGATTGTTACAAATTTAGAAGCTTTTTTGTTATTTCAAGAATTGAAGAAGGTGTAAGGTAAGCATTTTCTTTTTTTTTTTTTTTAATGTTGATTAGTATTTCATGTATTTGTTTTTTGAATAATTTTCAAATAATAAGATCTTTAAAATATAAAAAAAAAATGATCAAAAAATAGGTGTGCTTCAAATCTTACATGTTAAATGCACTTTACCCAGTTATTTTAAAAGCACATTTTTATGCTCGTGTCTTGAACGCTTTTTTTTCTTGGTTTCCCGCAGTGGTGGGGATCTCTTACTAGACCAAAATTGAATATTTTAGTGACAAAATTCAAAATTTAAACAACCTTGCAATACTTACTTGTAAAATTTGATGCAAGGCTAAGTGCAGCCAACTCTCGTCTCGCGCACACCGCGCTATTACGGACACCCCGATAATACGACAGCGGCTAAATCCCCGGCAAAAATAAATTACAGACTGGTTTGACTGAAATAAATTCGCGCTATTACGGACTCTCGCTATTAAAAACCCGAGGGTGTCCGCAATAAAGGGAGTTGACTGTAATACGATATTGTTATATGGATAAACTGGTTTGTGTGGAAAAGAAGGATTCTGATTGGCTCCCTGAGCTTATGTTAACTCGATCGACTGCAAGGCAATAGTTTCGTTCGGCTCGCACTGGAAGTGCCTTTTTTGTCAATAGTCGTTGGATTTTCCACTGAACGTTTGAACTCCTGCAACCTTCTTGCATATAATATGAGCCAAGATCGCTTACAACCAAATTTTCTCCTCTTTCCTGGGTGAATGGCTTAGCCAGAGAGATTTTCGCCGTTTCGGCTACTTTACCGAAGAAATTTAGCAAGGTGTTTCCTTTCTTTCGCTGGAAGACATTGAAGCGAACTAGAAACCAATTTTCCTGTGAAATATAACCACGCTGATAATCCTGTTGTGATACCCAATAGTATAGCACGATGAAGCGCTTCATATTAGATATTAATAACAACTGAAGAATGATTTTAATTAGTGGTGACACAAACTTTCCAATGCCTTCTTAGTGGTAATGAAATTAAAAAAATTATAAGTACGTAAATTATGATCATCCGGGTGAGTGTAGTCCTGAGAAGGACTGTTTGTGGTGACTTTGACTGACGTTTCGACAACCTGAGCGGAAGTCATCTTCAGAGTCAAGTGAATTGTAGAAATGGTGATATCAACAATCACATTGCTGAGCACCATTTACAAACAAACCAAAGAATCGACTGGGACTCTGCCAAGTGCATTACCTACTGTACAAATTACTATCAACGACTCACTCTGGAAAGCTGGTTTACTAACTTAGAACAAACGCCACTCAACCGTTGCCTACAACTACCTGCACCATACAAACGACTTATTGACAACAACAACGAAACAGACAAACAATAGACATTTTACTAACAATAGACCCACAGACTTTTTGACTAACAAAAGACGGATCGAAACGCACCAATCACTTTTTACAGTCTTCACAGCCAATAACATCACGGCTTACTGACAAACGACCAATAACATCTGGACTTCGTTGACCAATCAGGTTAACAACCAGAGACGTATATACCGCCTACTGACGTTCCACAATTCACTTGACTCTGAAGATGACTTCCGCTCAGGTTGTCCGGCGAAACGTGAGTCAAAGTCACCACAAACAGTCCTTCTCAGGACTACACTCACCCGGGTGATCATAATTTACGTACTTATGACATGACTCCTGGGTTCAAACCATTTACAATTTTAAAAAAAATTAGCTCGTAAAGTAAAAACGCCTTTGCCAAATTGTTGCAAATTGTAAATTCCGGTCCTCCCGATTCAAATCGCCTAGAAATACTGACGTGTATTTTGCAGCCAAATCCTGATACTATGTCGGTGTGCATGTTTACTTTTACTTGCTCTCGATAGTGAGATCAGTAACGTTATACCAAAATGAATGTCAGAAAACTGGCGTGAACCACAATTCCCGTTTCATTTTACAAGAATTCATCTTAGCATTTCCATTAGTAACTTTGAAGTATTAATTACATTGGGTAGTTTCCATAGTTTTCTAGTCGTGTAAATTTGTGAAGTAGGGGTTCATTAAACCGCGTGGTTCAGCTTAATGATTTTGTCGTTCTTTCTGGTAAACTGCCGACAAATCATAGACAGAAATAATTCGATAACCTGAACGCCGCATAAAAAGCTTTTGTTACATTAATGGCAAGACTAATAGAAGGTGACGACTGCATTATAAGCATCCTTAATTGGATAAAGTAGAGCTCGGTTATGCCAGAATACTGAGTTAGATACGTTAGGGTTTAGCTACGTAAGCTGCGATTTGAAGTGTCTGCATTTTTCAGCAGGACCTCGCTAAAATACTAAAAACAAAAATTAAAGAAATTTCTAAATAACAAATTAAACCATTAGCGGGATGTCTGCTAAGGTGGGGATATGAACACAATGAAAACAAACTGATTAATTTTTAACGAAAATACGCCTCACTGCAAACTCCAAATTCAAAAACAGGAGATTTACTAGGACAACATTATTACCAAGAAAAACAAGGTAAGATAAATTTAAATCTTAAAAGCTTTCAAATGCGACAGTTTATAAACTTGAGTAATTTAAATGACGTTTGTACTTTTAAGGAAAGTAAGTGTTGAGACGTCATTTTTCATCGCAATTTCGTAAATTTCACCAAGAATATTAAGCGACTTATCGTTAACAAGTTCTGGCGCTCGAAGTTATCTTTTTGGCAAAAAATTACCTGGAACAGCCCTGGTGTTTTAGCGTTCTTATTTATAGCACTGCTGGCTCGCCTAGCTCAGCATAACATGTCATATTTAGTCAGATGTGAAACAGGACAGACATCACACTGAGTTAGGAGGCTGTCGCGTACTTTTGCAATAGCTTATTGTGAAATATAAATTGGTGTTTGTTTGTTTTTTACTTTCTTTTTTTTAAATTTTACCCGAACAAGTCCAAAAAAAAAAAAAAAAGGAAATAAAAGGAATGAGAGAAAGAAAGAAAAAGGAAGGTTAAATACATTTAGAGTGCTAAAATCCAGCCCACTCTCATATTTACCTGTGATGCGTCTGGTCGGGTGAGACAAGGATGAAGTATGAAACTGTATTGAGGAAGAAATATGGGCAGTGGAGTGTATTTTCTCTTGACAATTGTGAAACATTCAACTTGCCTTTTTAAAGCGCAAATTGATTCATCTGCTTGAAGACTTCATTTTCCGACAACAAATTCACCGTGTGTCGTCATCCTGCTTAATTTTGTCTGAGCCCAAAATCGCTCACTTCATCCGGGAAATGCCAAGCCAGAGGATACTTTTTTAGGTTACTGATTCTGTTTCTCCTTAAAATTAAATCGTCATTATCATCACCATGGAGTCGTTCTTAAAGATATTTCTATCACAAACATTGAAAACATCTGATGACCTTAAAACCCTTAAGAGGCGGTCGGTTGGTCTTTCCGTGAGTTCAGATATGTTCCTTCACTTATAACATTTGAAATATTAATCGAACACATCTTCACGATTTGATGACTGGTAAAAGCATTGTGAACTTAGACCAAAGATAACAACATTCATTCCCAAAATAAAGAAGCCACATAAATCGTTGCTACGGTCCAGTGATTGCGTGATTGAAAGCACAATCCGTGATAGGTCGGTGGTTCTCCCAAGACAAGCAAAACGAGAACCGTGATGTTCCGGTAACAACACTGGCTACACCGAAGACTGCGAAGCCTGTTCCAGCGTACGGTTTAGCCAAGTGTCTCAAGTATATTTGAATGAGGCCGTGGCACCAAAGTTGAAGCAGGATATTTCTTCAAAGAAACGAACCCCTTTCTGATAGCGTAGATTGAGGAAAATTGCGAACTTTTATGTCTAAGCACAAATGTCAAAAACTACATTCAGAAGTTAAGCCGACCCAAGGGAAAGAACAGTAGGCATATACGAAGTGTTGTCAAAAATGAACATTTTGAGGTTCACAGACTGGAAACTGCGTCTTGGTACATCCGTGCTTAATTCCTTTGCTGGGATGGTGTGTTGGAAGAGCAAAAAATATGATGTTTGTCTGATAGTTACTAGATATACAAGAACAGGAAGAATGAACAGACCTTTACTAACATTCTCAACAAAGTTATTAAGGACATGACGTTAAAGTAGATTAATTTTGAATTCTGAAAGCAATATGTTAAAATCGAGAGCGAGTGCTTTAGTAGGTGTCCGAAACACCGAGAAACATGTGTTTCGAACACCGACAAATTAAACAGGTGTTTCGATGGGTTGGCACCGCTGATGAAGCACAAAACAGGGTCTTCTTGGCTGACTTCTCAAAAGGAAGTTATGAATAAAACTAATGAATCGAATGTATTGCTAGTGGATTGTCTCATCATTTTTATTTATCTTTCATAGTTAGCCGTAATGTAGATGGTGTTATTTCTGTCCTTCTCGTTAACTTGGGGAAACATCGTCAGCAATTTTTCCATATTATTTCTTGGGTAATGTACGAAGATACGGACAGTAGCAACATACTTCCATGTCATTTGAACTTTTAATGATAACTTTTCTGGCTGAATGAAATAGTATCGATGCGTATCGTCCTTTGCAGAACCACACAATATGGTGTCAACAAAATTCTTCAACATCATAACATTACTTTCACTATATCAAATGCTTTCCAAAGCCAGGACTCAGCAATGTGAAAGCGAATATTCCGTTTCGGGTAAGATGCTTAAGGGATTCAGGTTCAAGACGATGAAGGTGAAGAATCCATCGGAGTGTTTTCATACCTGCAAAAGTAACGATAGATGTCAAAGCTTCAATTACGTCATTTTGGAAAACATATGTGAGTTGAACAACCGGACCAAGGAAGCAAGACCTGATGATTTGGAAGTTGATCCACGCAGATATTATTTTCAGGTGAAACGACCCCCTCCAAGTAAGTTTTTCTAATGGGATTTTTATAAACATTAGTAAATAGTTTTACGTATTTTACTATGATCGTTTTATGCACGGCAGTCAAAACCCTACATTTACAACCTCTTCATATACAATGGGTTACCAGTAATATCTACAAAATGCGTATTTTCGTCCTGAACACTGATCCATTCACACGAAAATTGTAAAATAATCTCTTCAAAAAAGCCACCACTCTGACCTAAAACAGCATGGGAATGATATTGGAACTGGAGGATTCCAGTCTCCAGTCAGAAATGACGAAGAAAGGGTAAAAATGTCTGTTTTGTCCACGGAACATGTATTTAAGAGACGAAGTTAACTTGCAAAATTCTCTTAATCCCATAATAGCTGTTATCGTATTTTGATAAAAATGTGTTAGTTTAAGGTTATTTTCTCAAAGTTCCAGTGATCTTTCACTACTATCAATTATTTCAAGAAATGAAATAAATGCGATAGGTCTCCGTATCCGAGAAGGAGCTACGATCCACTAAATTTACGCCATAATCGCTTCCAATATGCCCTTTAATAAATTAGTTTGTTTGATCAGTTATTTCCATGTCTCTTGGTAACAGAAGTTACATAGATAAAACACAACTTAGAAAACGTTACACTAGAATGTATGAAACAACGTTCACTTGGCAATTACAAGTGAACTTTTAGGCAGGGAAGCACAATTTGAAGCAGTATCGACCCAAGACGTTTCTTGCGCGCGAGTTCTCAGTATGGCTATTTTATGCCCGCGAGATGTGGGCAAGCTCGTATTTCTGGCAACAACTTAGACTGCGAGTAGTCCTACTTTCTTCCTCAGATCACGCGCGAAAAGCGACGGTAACAATATGCAAATTAGAAAAGCGAACGAGGAGGAATTGCTCCGCAAAAAATCGCGCGAGCGTGACATAACTTAAGAGAAGAAAAGATTGCTAGCAGTCTAGAAATAAACTTATTTTTCTGTCGTCATGCAAGTTTTTCTTAAACGTTTGAAACATAAATATTTTGGGAAATCCAGGTATCCATAATGGTCGCCATTGACCAAATTAACACTTCATATGAAGTCATCACCTCCCGTTTTGGACCCCAATTAAGAAAACATGTTTTGACGTTCTTGCAAAATTTGGAAGGGACGGAATCCCTCCTCCTTCTCCCGCCCTGAGAAGATGAAAAGAAAAAAAAAAAAACGGCCTAGATGGGATAAATGTATTTTTTGTTTTCTTCCTTAGCATGTCCAGATTATCAAAGTCTGACCGATGCTTACAGAAACGTGGACTCTTCCAATAATTTAAACTTTGGTTGTGACAAACGTATTGGCCCTGGGTGGTTCCGTTTCCAAGGAGCTGCGGGGACACGAATGCCCACTTCATGTCCCCCTAAGTACCGCTGTAACACCAATGTGCCCGGTTGGTTAAATGGTGTGCATCCCACAGTGGCTTCAGGCGAGGTAACCAGGAAGGTATGTTTTCACTGGGGGAAAAGTTGCTGTTATTTTTCAATCAATATCAAAGTAAAGAACTGTGGCTCTTTTTACGTGTACTACTTTGACAGTACACCAAATAATGGCCAGTGTCATCTTCGCTACTGTGGAACTGATTAAACACTACTTCGGTGACTCTAGTCATACAGAATGAAAGGAAAATACTCTCATTTTTCATTATATTGGAGGAATTGTCATTAAGGTAACAGAAACTAATGCTCAGGCTCACACACTTCCTGTTTTCCTTAACCTTATCTAGACCGGGGCGGTGGAGGCATTCTGTCAGAGCCCACTGAACGCCCACTGAACGTTTATAACTCATTTAATATTTGGGAAAGCAACACGAAACTTGTGACCTATTCATCAATTAAGCTGGAGACAATTAGGCCTGTTATGTCAGGATTCACTAATTTGATGATACAATGACAACCAATTTTTAACAGCCAGGTTTTCCTATTTTGAAAGATTTTAATCTTTCAAAATATGAATGTACAAAAATATAAATATAAATATAAAAATATAAATATAAATGTACAAAAAATAACTTATTTATATTTAACTTCACGGTTTTTATATTATTTTCGTGTTTTTCTTCTTTTTGATTCCTTTTTTGTCAATTTTGGTGCTTTTCTGAGGTTTCAAGAGATCGAAGATGGTGCATCCAAGATGGACCCCCACTTTGAAACTGTGATGCAATTATCGCGTCTATTGACGTCATTTTTTCCGTTTCGGACCTCAGAGGAAACACCTTTGGACTTACTATCTACCTTCCTTTTCGAGTTTTCATAGCTTTTACACTCGCGAAGTCATGGAAGGGAATTCCCTCTGGTCCAAGAAGACAAAAAAATCCCAGTCTAGATAGGGTTAACGGAATGTATACACGAAGTGCGACTGTTTATTCTGACAATAAATAAAATAAACATGAAAAGGTTTGGTATGCATTTCTTTTTCTTGAAAGATAGTGTCTAATGTGTGTGTGTGTGTGTGTGTGTGTTTTTTTTTTGTTCTAATGTATGCAGTATCAGTCAACATTTTCATTAATACCGTAAGGAGATTGGGTTAAGTTAAGATTATTTGGTGAACCTTCACATGGCAGTCTTACGGCACTTTTCAAAACTTTCTGTCCTGCACTTCATCTTAATCATAGATATCTTAAAGAGTAACGATCAAGACAGCTTAGCCGATTTTAACTCCTGACCACTTACAGGTGTCTGCATTGCAACGACCGTACTGTTTGTTACTTTAGCTAATCTCTTTTTAAAACCCGTGCACATAAGAGAATCTTTGTTTACATGTTTAGTCTCGTTAGCATGCATTAAAATAAGCAACAGAACTTTTGTTAACTGGTTTTATGTGCTATGGGAAGGTTTTTCTCACCTGGCAGAAAAGTCTAGACCAACGAATCCTCCCCAAGAGTGTAACGCTGTTTATTCAACTGTGGTTAGTTTTTATTAAAAATGACGTTCTCCCCCCCCCTTCCAAAAAAAAAAATAATGATTATAATAATAATTTTATAAATAATAAATAATATCTTCATTAACATATGTAATGAAAATTGCTAGTTACAAGTAAAAAGTAAAAAAACGAACTATTAAAACCTATTTACAAATCATTTCGATTAAAAGACTACTTTCAAGCACAATTTTTCTAAAGAGGAAAAAACAACTGTCATAAAGTTATTACTAATAATAATAATAATGATGATAATGATGATGATATACATTCCCCAAAAGTGATGATCCCTTTATTTTGTACCTAAATTAACTTAGATTTTAGTCATTCGTTGTATTAACCTCGAAAGTGGACCGCTTTTGTGATTCAGAGTCGAAAAAAATAATTTTGGTTGATGCGACACGAGAGCCAACCTTGTTTTTAAAGCGCGAGTGTTCCGCGCATTTTTGTTTTTAGTCCCTTTAGCTGCAAAGAGACCTCAAACACTTTGCATGGAATGGAACTGTTTAGG
Organism: Pavona decussata; assembly: GCF_977016875.1. Classification (NCBI taxonomy): domain Eukaryota; kingdom Metazoa; phylum Cnidaria; class Anthozoa; order Scleractinia; family Agariciidae; genus Pavona; species Pavona decussata. Next base: position 2,270,677 of record NW_028145450.1, read on the forward strand.
TGTTAAAGTGAACAAATTGGTCAACAATAGGAACGCGATGTTCCTGTTGTTGTAATTAGGAACTATTTGTTCCTATTCGATGTGTTCCTTTCTACTTGATTTGTTCCCTTAAGAAGTGAAAGGGAACTCAAGTTCCGAATTAATTTCTGCGATCAGGAAATTAGGACCAAGTGTTCCTAGTTCCCTTTACTAAAAGAGAACGGGAGTTCCGATAACTTTATTTTTTGGTCCTTTTTTGCAAAAATAAGTTCCGATCTATCCTGCAAAGGAACTTATCACTCCATCATTATTCCTATTAATTGAAAGTTCCTTTCTTACTAAATAGGAACTTTTGTTCCAGATTTGAAAAGTAATTAGGTATAGCATAACTGAGGGTCAGTGAATGCACAAATTAGTTTTTATGGATAAAGTCACAGGATGAATAAGTTAGGGGAGGGGTCGGGATGATTGGTGTCGGACAATTGATGGTGCAAACGCGCAATGTATTATTAACGTGCCAACCATTTTTTTTTATTTATAAACAAAAATCAGGTTCAGCCTGCTTGTCTGTTTATTGGGACATGCACAAGCTTGTCGTGTGCAAGCATGAACTTGCCAGGACTTGTCCAATTGTCTCGAGTCTAACTAAATGTCTGACCCGACAGACATTTTCCACGCTTGCCAGCCCTCTGCATTCCCGGTGACTTTATTTTCGTTGGTCGTTTGGGGCTGTTCACCGGGATTCCTCCCCATGTGCTGGGAAGGCTGTAATCTTCAATTGGTCTTACAACCCAGCTAGGAGTTGGGGGTACAAAGTCGGGGTCGAAAGGTGGGCTCCTTCTAGGTGTCGCTGCTCCGCTGGGCGAGAGAGGATTTAACTCTTCCACAGTTTCTCTGTAGCCACTGTCTTGAGTGTGGGAAGGCGCCTGCGTTATAAACATGTCCTCTTCGTCTGTCTCTTCGTCACGTCGCGGCAACGCCTCGCAGGGGTAAGGGAGTCACTGCCAGATGGTGCATATCCATTGCGTCTGCTGAGTGGACGTCCATCCCATTTCTACGCACTTGCGTCTCCGTTCCTCCAGCACAAGCTTTGCCAGACCTGGGACCTCTACTTTCTTGAAATTTAACTTAAGGGCCTCCTCGGCGACACCGATCATATATTGTAGGGCTTTTTTTACGTCTTGGTCAGTGGCAGAGTCTTCTTGCTTCTGGAGATCTATCAGCTCTTGTTCTTTCTGAAGAACCCACTCGTCTTCGTAGAATTTTCTCGCTTTTTCTTCGAGCTCTTGCATCTCTTCTTCCCGTTTCCTCAGAAAATACTCCTCACGTGTTCTCTCTATGTTAGGATGGTATGGTCCGCCGACCTTGTCTAGAAGATGGGCATCTTCCTCCCTTATCATTCCCAAACTCACCCATCGACGCCTTGTTTCCTCTAGGAATCTGCTCTCTCTATCGTGTAGATCTCTCTCTGCTTCCTCCATTACGTTTCGAACTTCCGCTCCGATAAGGGCGAGTTGTCTTTCCTTTAGGCTCTGCTTGGGCACTTTTCCTCTCTCCTTCGATATTCGTGATAGGTTTCTATCCCAGAACTCAGATGCTCGTAGTGGCACATCCTCTGCATCCGAATCTCCGTCAGATTCTTCTTCTCCTTCTCCCTCTTCTTCTTCTTGGGAGCCATCGACATTATCTTCGTTTTCCCCACTCTCGCTATCGTCAAGCAAGGCAGAGCGAATGCGCTCCTTTTCGTCCTCGTCTAGTGGTCCGTCGTGCGCTCTTGAGGTGTTAAGAGGCACTTCGTCTTCTGGAGTCACTGCTTTGGTAGAGGCCCACACGATGCAGTCCATTGCATGGCTTTTCAAGTACTCCTGGACACCAGCAGCGTTGATCGAGTTTAACCTTCAAAATAAGTAGGGACAAAACTTTAAAAAATACCAATAAGTCTTCCGAGCCATGCATCTCCTTTCCGTTTTTGTCAACGTTCGACACCATGTGAAGGTGTTTCTTGATGGCTGTATCGAGCAATAACTAGTTTGGGACGAGACCGAGAGTGCTTTTTAAGCTTTCTTACCTTTTGAAATGAAATTTCTGCAGGCGAACCTCCATAGCATCGTTGTCGTCGGCGCCGAAGTCCATCTCAGTCTGACATGTAATGAAAATGGGACACCGTATCTCAAGGGGGACCGCAGATTTGTATTCCTTGTCGTATGCTGAAATGCCGCCTTGCGTCAGCATCTGTATGAAAAGAGAGATGCAATTATCTCAGTTAAGAAAACGATAGTTTAACAATATCGTAAATTTTTAACTTAGCTTTATAATAATATTGTAATGCGCTTTTGATTATTTTTATAGAAAAAAGCGCAATATAAATAATAAATATTATTATTAATTATTATTATTATTTACTTTCCAATCATCTGGATCGAGCATCTTTGCATAGGCCTCGTCAAGGAATATGATCTGCGTGTCTGTGTCGATCATGCTCTTGTTGAATGCACGCTGTTTAGAAATCATCGCGATGTACCTGAAACGACACAAATAAACAAACACAAAACAAGTTTTATGAATAAATGAGCTCTTACTAGTTGCTGCATTTCATAAAAAGCTGACACTGTACATGCTACTTGCTTTTCAGTGTTGGGGTATTACCTCCTCGGAATGATTGCCGTAAGTGGAGTAAAAAGAGACGTCTTGCCACTGTTCGGCTCCCCAATAAGACAGAGGACCCTCTCTTTGTGCTGCTTTCCTCCGTGGTTTAGAAGCCGTAGGAAGTACTCGCAAAAATGCGAAATTTCTACTTCGTCGAGGCTGTTCTCGAGGATGGCCTGGAAATAGCCGGGTTCAGAATTCTTTGTGTGATCATAATCAACAAACGCCCTTGGTGTTATTTTGCCTATGCTTGGGTCTTGAATGGCGTCTTTGATAAACTTTCGATTTGGGATTGAGTAACACCAGCCGTCCCGCACTTCTACAAGGTCGTAATTTATCGTTAACTGGTCACACATCTCGCTTTCGCGGTCTCCCATGATTTGAACGAGTTGGCTGGTATGGTGTAAAACAGTCTCTCGTAGTTTGGGGTTGCGGCCAAGGATGCTCAGGAATTTCTTCACTGAGCTACAGTACTCGTATGTGTATTTGGCCGCTGTTAGCTTTTTATACACCTCGCCGTGAAAAAGGGCGTAGCCAAGTTTTCTCATCGCCCTTTCTACGTCGTTCATGGCGATGCCAATTGGTGAAGCAAGATCTTGACTTGGTTCTGGAGTGATTTCGGCGTTTTGAGACTCTTCTATCCCGAAGACATCGAAAACCATTCCGGCTTGGGCCAACGCCGGTATGGCCTTCTTTGTCAATATTGCCCTGAATTCCGGCGAGATCACTTGAAGGCGCACAACGCGTTCACTGCCCGTGGGCGACCCAATAGGTTCTTCGCACAGCTGGCTTTGAAGTAGTTCTATTCCATATCGAAAGGAGGCGTCTACCTTTCTTTGTGTGAAGGAGTTGTTGTGATCTTTCACAATTTGGTATAAAGGCGAAGCACAGCTTTCCTCTTTGCCTGGAACGCACGACGGTAAATTAAGATTTGGGGTCAGCTTCCACTCCGATTTCCAGCAAAGCCTTGTGTATGGGGACTGTAGAAACTTGCATGCCGTTCACTGATTTGAGTGCGAGCCAATAACTAATGGCGGGGTGGTAGGTTTTTTCTTCAACGGGACCTTGTTGTGAATTATTCGCTTGATCTTTTTGTCGGGGTCTCACTTCTTTCGAACCGATGGCCGAGAAAAAAAATGCCATCCCCTGTACTTTCTTCAGTGCCTGGTCACACTCGTCTCGCTTCTTTGTAATTTCTTTCCAAGTCTTCTCAAGCGATTCGCGTTCTCCGGTACTGAATGAAATTTTCGTGCTGATCAAGGAGCATCCTTTCACGGTTGTCAAAATGGTACTGATTAAAGCACTTCTTATTTTCTGTGGAAATAATATATCTTGGTTAGAATTTAGCTGCAAGGGAAAAAACTAAGCTGCAAGAAGCGCAAAGAAGTCCAACGTACCTTACTGTTGAGCTGCTTCGCAGGTCCGCTCGCCATGGCTGCTAGTGTTGAACTGATGACAGCGTCGTTTTGCAACCGATATTTATGCCCAAATACTTGGGAAATTTTTGTTTCAGCGAAGGCTTGTTGTTCCTTTAAAGTTTTTTCTTTTGGACCGAATATCTTGTACACTGACAATGCATGGTTATGTAATACATGAAAAGAGGTGTAGCATTCCTTTGACCACAAAAGGAAAACAGACTCTTTCATACTTTCAAGAAACGTGATAGTACATACCGGGTTTGCCAAAAATTGCGCTGATAGAAATCTTTTTGTTGGCTTAAAGGAGAGTCAACATGGTTATGTAATACATGAAAAGATGTGCAGCATCCCTTTGACAAGAATGTGTTTGTCAAGAAGCCGAAGCCCTCGCATAGTTTTCCATAGGCATGTTGTTAATTCTACATTCAGGATTTCAAAAATAGCACTCATATGCAGAAAGGAATCTGTTAGTTGATTTCAATAGTGTCATCAACAACATGCAATAAGTGCCCTGGAGAATTGTGTAGCATTCCAATACCAAACATGATAATAAGATTAAATTGAAATGGCATACCACTGAACTGGAAGTTGTTCCCCGCTTTCCCGTCAAATCTGCCATCCCCGTCATATCCAGACACTTTTAACCACGGAGAATGGATTCCCGTGAAAAAAAAAAAGCTCAGATTGAGCGGGTATACTGGGTTTACCGGGAACGACGGGGACAAACTTACAGTTACTCAGAATATAAATTCACTATTATTGATATACTTTTAATCTATTTAATATAACATATTTTATAACCGTAAGTATCTAACAGTATATTATAAATAATAATTAAATTATATTGAGATAACATGCAGTTAAACTGGAAGTTGTTCCCCGCTTTCCCGTCAAATCCGCCATCCCCGTCATGTCCAGACACTTTTAACCACGGTGAATGGATTCCCGTGAAAAGAAATGCTCAGATTGAGCGGGTATACTGGGTTTAACGGGAACAATGGGGACAAACTTACAGTTACTCAGAATATCAAGTCACTATTTTCGATATATTTTATGTAACACATTTTATAACTAGAAATTGTTCATCGCTTTTCCGTCGAGCCCGTCCTCCCAACAACATCCAAGTATTGTCAACAACGGGAATGGTAAAAAAGGCTGTACTTGCAGTAGCAATATTGGAACTGATGGTCTAAAGTGTTCCTAATGACTTAGGGGGCACGGTTGTTTTAATTAACAGGACAAGCTGTGCCAAATGACCAAAACAGGAACACAGTTCCCTTTAAGACTGTTCCTCCGGTTTAGCGCCATTGCTTAGAAATAAGACCATTGGCGAAAAACAGAGCGCTTGTTTCGAGCAACGAAATGTTCCGAGTGTCAGATAAGAGTGTAAAGAATTTACTTCAGCTGTGGTTTCGAATTCTGTCGACTTTGAAAACCGATCACAACCGTTTTAAGAAAAAGGAACAAAATTTTTGGGGAATGGTGATAATGATGATGATGATGATGATGATGATGATGATGATGATGATGATGATGATGGTGATGATGATGATGATGATGATGATGATAATGATGATGGTGATGATGATGATGATGATGATGATGATGATGATGATGATGATAATAATAATAATAATAATAATAATAATAATAATAATAAAATTGTTAAACACAACATAAACAGAAAAAAGGTGAAACAAAACAAAGATAAAATAAGCATAAATAATTAAGAAAAAAGACAGTCTGGTCTAAAAATGAGCACCTTTTATACATTTTATATGACGTCTATCCATTGATGCTATCAGCTAACTGACTGCATTTTCTGGGACTGGGAAGGACTAGATTGTGGGAAGGATATTGTATATATGAAACAAAAAGTCACATTGTATTGTAGGTCTGATGGTCACACCGGTTAAAATTTATATAGTGTAGTAAATAAAAATGTAACTGTATAATGAGCTTCGTTTCGTTGACTGCATAAAGAGTCTGATTTGCATCCTGGGTCGTTTTCCTTATGATGGACTATATGGGAAGGCTCCCCCGCGATTAATATATATATTTTTTATTTTCAGGATGAAGGTGTATAAAAATGGTATTAATTTCATGAGCTGAAGTATAGAAAAGGGTTGTAAAAACTGCCATTTAAGATTAAGGTATTTAAGTGTAAATTTCAAAATATCTCGAACAGACTCACCTAAAAGAAATGCAGTTTACTGTAGGTATGTGAAAGGGTTGCCTATTTTGTTAAATATGTTTTATATAGTAAAGATGGAGCCTCCCCACCCTTACCGGGAATAGGGGCTTGATTAACAGCTGACAAACTTGGCTTACAAACAGTCAATATTTGCAGTTATTTCAAGAATAAGACCAATAGCTGATAAATCTTAACTGTAAGTAAAGATCATGAATATCTCGCTGGATGTGTTAGCTGTACGCTGAGAAATGGCTTCACTTCTTATCTTATATAATCCTAAACGAGAGCATTGAGGTCTCCATTCAGTCAATTAATTACGGCTGCATATGTATTCTTTCAGTCTACTCTAGCTTTGCTTTCTTGTTGTGTTGCATGACTAATAAAATTGCTTGTGCCGTTAAATGAAATATTTTGTGGTTACTGAGAGCCATGTTATACTTACATTCAACATGTAAAGCAACATTACATTAACATCCAATGGTTAGATTCAGGAAAACATCCTTAGTTAAGATGTATCCTTAGTATATGTTTCGGAACAATAATCAGCTAGGACGAAAAAATGGATCTGGTCCAAATTTGCACTTAGTAAATTTAATCAAATTTGGTAAAAAGATATAGCAAACTAGTTGCAACCCCGTGCAAAACCTATAGCAAATGCGGCCTTTACCAGCATTGCTACTTGTTGGCTATATCTTTACCGAATTTGCTTTAAATTTGGTAAGTGCAACTTTGGAGCAAATCCATTTTTTCGTACAGTGTATAATTAAGCTATTGTTGGAATACGAACACTATATTGCTAAGAAGGAATACCTAGGATACATCTTAACTTACGAGGGCTTCGTGAATCTGGCCGAAGTACAACTGGTGTCCATTGCACCAATCACCATAAACCATAATGCTACTTATATTGATGCACATCCAGCGGACACCATCGCTTGATGAAGACCAGAAGTATAGCGGTCGAAATGTCGCAATCCACACCTATACCACAGAATAAACGCGATTTTTTGTTGTGTGTGTAATTTGCAGGCGAGTGGAGGGAGGTGCGCGTCGAGCACGGAGCCCTAGTCACGCACAACGGGAGGGGCACCCCTTTCCGTCGTGCGTGACTCGCTCTGCGCGCTTGTTGCGTGCTTCCCCCTGCTCGCCTGAAAAAAAAGGCTAAAAAATGATGCTTCTTTTGCAGGCTGTACAATCGTAAAACAAACGATTAATTTGAACTATTAGCTCAACGATGTTTACTATCTGCGGTGTATGAATTTTGGCCCAGAGGGTTCGATTTCCGGACGCGGCGTCACAAGTGCGCTGAGTTTAATATTGGTTCTTTTCCTTTGAAAAGTTTTGCTCCTGGCACTCCGGATCCTGTTTTCCCAACTTTTCCAAAACATGAGGGCCTATTCGGAGTCTAAATAAGAGAGGGATACTTTGTCAGAGAGTCGTTTGCGAGGGAATTGATCAGTTACGTTGCGTGGGTCAGCTCGTTTAATAGCTCGATTAAGAGGAGTAGCAACTTAAGGACGTAGGGAAATTATTTCTCGTCGGCTTCTTTCTCGGTATTTTAAATCGAACTCTTCTCAGAGCGAAAACTTTTCCCCTTGCAATTTTCGCAACAACGGACAATTGAGAAATACGATAATTTTTAATTTCTATATTATTGCTTGTTTACTTCTTGGTATATAATATTACTTCTACGCGTAAACTCACAAAGTGCATAGCTTTTCGCCATCCTTCAACGATGTCAGATGAACTTAACATCATTAAAAATTTACAACTTTGTTTTTAATTGCAAAATTAAAATTTTGTGAATTTTAATTTTCAAGTGAAGCATTGGTAAAAATAATACTTGAAAGTGTCTCTAAGTAACTGATATATTCACTTAAGGGTAAGACGTTTTAACGTTTTTACGTAAACTTTACTTATTAAAAACTCGATTTCAGGTACATCAGTTTAAGTAAAACCTTAAGCCCTTGAAAATTTAGACTTAAACATATTCCTTCACCAATTATGACAGGAAAAAGGCCACCCGAGATTGTCAATAACTGATATGACATTTGCGCCTATTTGAGCAATATGACGAGATATTATTGTATTGTATATTGTAAGTTCCATTTATTCTTTAGGAAAATTGGAAGCAATCGTAAACGCGAGAATTTGCTGTTGAATTACAACCAGGTTTAACCTAATTTTGGGGTAAACAGAGATTTTGCGGAAAAGAAGAAAAAAAAAAAACCAGGATATGAGATGAATTTTCATTCACTGAAAAGGAACTTAAAGGGAAGCGATGCGCAAATTAAAGCCGTTTTAATAATTAATTGACACTATATAAACAAAGGACAAAACATGCTGGCTAATGGGTAAATGTTGGGAACAGCTTTTAAGACTTGTGGTACTTAAAATACCGCAAGTTAGCCGCAAGTTATGCCCAATCATACAGTAGTTAAGAATACTTTCTGATTGAAAACAATATATGAGGTAAAAAAAAAAAAACAAGAGAGAGGCGATTTGACTTTATAACGAGGCGTTTTAGATTGCATATTTGGGGAGTCAACAAATAAGAAACTAAAATTGAACTTGAAGACGTGATTTTGCGATTAAGAGTTGAAAAAGAAACTCACATTCATGTTTTCATTTTTCGCTCTCGGAAAAAATTGCGGTTTATTTTGGACAATTTGACGTTAGTCGCTATAATTCTGTTTGTATTTAGCAATTAGATTCTGTCACTATAAACAAACATGAGGATGATGTGCCAAAAAATGAGGCCATCCGTTTATCACGTACACCGCGTCTTAATATTCAGGTAAACCACCACAGGACGTCTTCTTGAAAAATCTGAAAAATCCCAAGCAACTGGTAAGAAAATTGCCACTTTTTTTTTTTTCGCTTAAACAGCTGTTTTTATTTCTGAGTGTTAGGTTGAGTTGTCTTACTGAATTATTATTTTGTTTCTAGTTGGTACGTAAAGGTGACTTGCTTTTTAAACATCTTTTACAACCGCAATTATCTTAACCCAGCGAGCTTTCAATCTCACTATTTTGCCCACAATTCAGTAAAGTCCCGTTAGCTTTTAATTAAAACTCAATACTCTTTAATCTCCCAATGTGCTTTCATCTAATCGATCTCAATCCTTTAAACCAACCTTTGTTTAATTCCTTCGTCAAAGCAAAACTCTACGTTTACAAGTTACAAATGACAAAAGGCAGAATTTTTTAAATTTTATTACTCGCTCACCACATTTCGGAGAAACAAAGACGTTGATCTTTTTTGTTTCGGTTCTCACGAAAACGGCGAACTCATCGAAAACAATTTCTCAATATTCAGGTTATAGACAAACTGGAGATATTGGGACCAAGATCTTCCTTATCTAACTCGAAGCCTCTAATTGTAAAAAGAAGACACATATCAACGTTTTAAATTATAAAATCATAAATTTCCGCTTAAAAACTAACGCTGACTATATATTTCATTAGAAACTTAGAAATTTTAAGGTGCGTTAGTTTCAGAAAATACGTAGCTGTTTGTTTACTAAATATTGCATCCTTCTGTGGACTTAAATCTTTACTGATGTCACATTACGTGAAACTATCTTGGACGACTGTTGAATATCGTTTCGTATCAGATACTGGGTATATGCCAGTATTTCTTACTATAACTATTTTAAGTATGGAATTCATACTACTGTTCCATATCTCCATATCTTCATTCAAATGCTTTACCGAGCAGACACACAGCAATGCCCTGCCTTTAAATCGGAGTAGTCCATCTTTGGATGGATGTTACAACGACACATCTACAAGACGCCAATCTAGGTCTTGATTGCCTGTTAGTCGAACGCTTTTCAGAAATAAGACTGTCCCTCATTTTATTCTCACAAAAAAAAATACAAGCAAGAAATAGGATACCTTTAAGCTCACACAGTGTATATTTTTTTGTCATCCTTTAAAGATGTAGGATGAACTGAACATCATGAAAAAAATTTACCACAATTTCTATCCAAATTTTAAAAATTAAAAGTTTGCGGATTTTAAGTTTTAAATGAAGCAATGAAGAAAATGATACATCACGAACGCGTGTCTTAATAATTGTTAAAATTGACTAAGCAAATTCACTCAGGGTTAAGACAAACATTTTAATGAAAATACTAATTATCTCGAACTTCGTCGAGAAAGTTATTAGAAAAAAATAAAAAAAAGAGGTATGTAGCCTTCCCTTCCCTCGATCCAAGGAAAAAAATTGAGCCCCTAAAAAGTAGAGTTTACACCGAGAAAAACATGAGTTTTAAACAATTCCTCTTCAAAATACGTCAGGAACATAGGCCATCCGTGATTAAATTTTGTGCGATGCCTGAAATGAAATTTTAGCCATTAAGCTCCATTTTTCCTTTTAGAAGGTGGAAGCAATCGTAAAGTCAGATTTTGCTGTCGAATTAGAACCAGGTTTAACCTAATTTGGGGTAAAAAGAAAGCTTAAGAGAGAGAGAAAAAGAACAACAAAACAAAGGAAACAATGATCTCAGACAAATTCTCCTTTTACTCAAACTGAGGAACCTAAAAGAAAAGCAAGGCGCAAATAAAAGCCGGAACAACAGACTGAAAACATGCTGGCTGTTGGTAGGGCAAAATAATTTCGGATCTTAAAATTGGAGGTATAAAAGAGACTGCAACTTATTCTCAATACATCCACTGGTATATTATCTGATAAAAAATATGAGGTTAAGAAACACAGAACAGCAACCGATGTGTACTAGGAGAGGTAGATGGGACCTTCCTTGTCTGAATACAAACGATAAGTGGAGCTTTTGAATGGATTAAAAACTTATCTAACGCAGCCGGGTTTTTTTTCACACGGGAGCAAACGAAACCCGGTTAACTAGGTAAAGTGCCTAAAGCAAATTAGTACCTTAGCTAAGAACAGGAAATACTTGTTAAAGACAAACAGGATCAACTACAATTCGTGACTTTATACCCCGACGACGTGCTAGGAATATAATGAGGCGATATTAATTACCCTTCGACATTCACTCCTCCAACAAGACATTTTATTCTCATTTAGGGCGTATCTTCTTTATCAAATGTGATAAACAAGGAACTAAACATTCAGTTTAACTAAGAGTTGCAAAAGAAAGTCACATTCATGTCTCCATCTTTCGCGAAACATTTTACCAAACAGATATAATTAGATTAAAGAAGTCAATTAGGTTTCTGTGAAAAAATTGCGGTTTATATTCGACAATTTGACGTCAGCCCTTATAATTGTGTTTGTTTTACGCCATTTGAATTCTGTCACTATATGCAAACATGACGATGATGACCAAAACCACACCGCATTTTAATATCCAAGGAGTAAACAACCATAGGACGTCTTCTCAGCCTCCTTTTCCGTGTAAGACTTACATGCCCTATACTGAAAAATCATATTGTCGTGTAAGTGGAAAAATATATATCTTTCTGATGGGACGTGGGAGGGGGAAATTATTGTTTATTTTCCGTTGACACCGTTGCAAATATAACGTGTCATTTAGAAAAGTAATACGACAGAGAAACCGGCATTTTTTTTGCATGAACAGGGCAGAAAAAAATATACCACTTTTGCTCCTTAGAAGAGAACGTTTTAGGGGAGTGAGGATAGCCAAATAAGAAGACGGCGAAGCCTATCTGAAAGACCAAAAGAAAATGGCTAAAAAATAAAGCCAATTTACTTAATAATGGACAAAAACTGACAAATTCACTCAGGGTTATCTTTAACTTCGTCGAGGAAGTTATTAGAAAAGATATATAAAAAAAGGTGTGAAGACTTCCTTTCCTTTGATCCAAGAAGAAAAATTAAGTCGCTAAAAATTATAATTTACACCGAAAAAGTCACGAATTTTAAACAACTGGTACTTGAAATATGTCATGAAAACAGTCCACCCGTGGTTAAATTTTATGCGATGTTTGAAATGAAATTTGAACCATTATAATTAAGCTCCACTTATCCTGTTAGAAGGTGAAGCAATCGTAAGCACCAGATGTTACTGTTGAATTAGAACCAGGTTTAACCTAATTGGGGTAAGTAGAAAGATTGAGAGAGAAAAAAAAGGACAAACCAAATTAAGGAAACTATGATCTCAGACAAATTTTCTTTTATTCAAGGGAACTTAAAGGAAAGCAAGACAAAAATAAGAGCCTTTTTAATAATTAATTACATGACGCTATAAGAACAACGGACAAAACAGTTTGGCTGTTGGTAACGCAAAATAATTTCGGAGCTTAAAATTGGAGGTCTAATAGAGACTGCAACTTATTCCCAATACATCCACTGGTATATTATCTGATGAACATACGAGGTTAAAAAACACAGAACAGCCACCGATGTGTACTAGGAGAAGTAGCTTGGACCTTCCTTGTCTGAATACAAACGATTAGTGGAGCTTTTGAATAGATTAAAAACTTATGCAACGTATCCAGGTTTTTTTATTTTTTCACACGGGAGCAAAGGAAACCTGGTTAACTAGGTAAAGTGCCTAAAGCAAGTCAGTACCTTAGCTAAGAACAGGAAATACTTATTAAAGACAAACTGCAGGATGAACTACAATTCGTGACTTTATTCCCCGAGGACGTGCTAGGAATATAATGAGGCGATATTAATTACCCATCAACATCCTCTCCTCCAATAAGACATTTTAATATGTGGCTGGCTCCGTGAGCGGGCAAGATGAGTCAAATCCTGCACTGTAATTGGCTACCCGAGCGGGCAAGATGGAGCTATCTTGCCCGCTCGGGATAACCCGTTGCCCGTCCGCTTGGCATCGATAGTTTAATCCCAACAACAAGGCAATCTTTTCTTCGATTTTCATGTTGTTTTGGGGGAAAACGCTCACTAAAAAGCTCGGTAAACTCTCAACATTTATCTTAAGGAAAGGAAAGAGAATGGAATCGTCCTGGTGTAGTGAAAATTTTGTTTCAGCTACAATGAATGTGAGTTGAATCGGTGAGTTGCTCTGCGTGTAGTATTTTAGATAGAGTTGATTTTGTAAAACGTATTGTCTCAAGTCGAGTGCCAAGTTGATAAGTTCTCTAGGTCTGCAATGACTGTATTTAAATCATAGCGTAGTGGAAGTTGCGTTAAGTGTTTAGAGCAGTTCATTAAAAGTGTTTTTCTCAAGTTCGCCGAAGAAGCTCACGTTTTTAATTTAGCCGCGTCTTGCTTGTTGTAAAGAACAAAATCTTATCAAAGTTTTGCCCAGTTTTTTGATTTACCCGCTCTATTTTTCGGCTTATCTTTGCATATAATCTCAAAATCTATTGTTTCATTCAAGAATTAATGATTAGAAGCCGAAAACTGTCTAAAAATGTTTATTATTTACGCCACCGCGCGATCGGCTGCTAGCTGAAAATGGCGAGTTTGCCGGATTCTATTCAAATCTTCCCGCTCTTGCGAAAATCTAAAGTTTTCGTTCTTAATAATTGTATACTCCCTTTAAGCCATAATGAAGTTAGAGCCCTAAGATAATTTAGGATTCTTTGTTCTTCACGATTACATACTAATCCAATAATGCAATGAAAAGAAATCTTGCACCTGTCGGCTATGAAAAATTTCTTTCCGAGCAGAGTAGTTTTATGTCCGATTTTGTTTTGTTGTTGTAGTTTTAACTTGAAGGTAAAGCCATATAATAAATCCTTTATTGACCAAGCTTGTTCGGTCAAGATGGCTGGATATTGGCCTCGTTCTTTGCGTTTTTATGGACCTCGACTTCGTCTCGGTCCATAAAAACGCAAAAAAAGAACTTGGCCAATATCCAGCCATCTTGACCTCACGCTTGGTCAATAACGCATATTTATTGTGTTTGTGTAACGCTTTCGAATTTGGTCGCTATATGCAAACATGATGATGATGGCCAAAAATACACGGCATTTTAATATCCAAGTAAACAGCCACAGTACGTCTTCTTGGCTTCCTAGTCAGACTTACATGCCCTATACTGAAAAATCCAAAGAAATTGGTAAGAAAATTGGCACTTTTTAAACCAGCTCCATTTTGTCTTTATTTCTGAGCATTCATTTTCCATTTTACTGACTTGTTTTTCTTTCTTAGTTGGTTCGTAAATATGATTTGCTTTTTTAAATAGCTCACTCATCAGCAATTACCCACACCAGCACGCTTTTAATTTCACCATTTTGCCCAAAATTCATAAAATTTGGACCTCCAATAACTTCTCTTCAACTTTTACAGTAATTAAAGGCACTCCTTAAACTCCAAATGCGCCTTCGTGCTATCATAACTAATCCTTTATTAAACTAACCTTTGTTTAATTTCATCGGGAAAAAACCTCTAAGTTTACAAGTAAAAGTGACAAAAGGCAGAATATTTTTATTTTCATAACTCGCGCACAACTCTGCTAAAATACAAAAGTTTTGAACTTGCTTGTAGCGGCTCTCACAAAAACAGTCGAACAAGGAAAATAGAACCAATAATTAAATATTTTTTAAATTTTCAATGAGTCTCGCCATTCGAATATGCCATTTTCAATTGGGGATTAGATGGTGCAAACTGTTTATGTGAAGATTTAACGACGAATTATTTAAGTCCTATGAAACCATTTTTGAAATTTCCAGGCCTTGCAAACTGAATATATCTGGACCTAGATCTTGCTTATCTAACTTGAAGCCTCTCAGAGTGTAAAAAAAAATACACATGTGAACTTGTTTTAATTCATTTGCCTTTTGTCTTTTTGTTGTTTGTTTGTTAAATACTGCATCCTTCTGTAGAGATGTTTTGTCACGTTAAAATAACTTGCATTACTATTGTGTATCGGTTGCGTCAGATGCTAAAGGAGACAGTAATTCTTAATATTACTTTTCTAGATAGGGTCATGAGACTGCTGTTCCGTATCTCAGTTTTCTTTGTCTTAAGTCAAATGCTTTACAGAGCAGTGACTCAGCAATGCCCAGCCACTGGATTTGAGCTGTCCATCTTTGGATGGATGTTGCAGCGACACATCTATAAGACGATGATGGCCGATCTAGGTCTTCACTGCCTGTTAGTCTGTCGTACAGATGATCGATGCCAAAGTTTCAACTTTGTGATGTCTCTCCACATGTGTGAGTTTAGTGATCGGACGAAGGAAGCCAGACCGGAGGATTTCATTCCTGACCCAGACAGATATTATTTCAGACGAGATATTCACAGAGGTAAATTACTGCTATAAGAAAC
Organism: Pavona decussata; assembly: GCF_977016875.1. Classification (NCBI taxonomy): domain Eukaryota; kingdom Metazoa; phylum Cnidaria; class Anthozoa; order Scleractinia; family Agariciidae; genus Pavona; species Pavona decussata. The sequence goes on from NW_028145450.1 coordinate 2,286,103, forward strand.
AGCCAAATTACTGTAGAGCCAACAAACAATGCATAAATAAATTCTGATTTTGCTTTTCAGTTCCCCTTGGTTCAGTCGCAGAGCTGTCCGCAGAGACATGCAAAGAAATAAAAGCGAGCGAAGAAGGTCAAGTGGTCAGTGGCAAATATTGGCTGTCTACCATAATACCAGGCATACCCGTACTAGCTTACTGCGATATGAAGACAGAAGGTGAGTTTGATTCTGAAAGCCGGTTATGTAACTAGATCCGTTTGACAGAGTTTGAAAGTGGGAATTACTCTGGGGAAGAGTGTAGATTATCTTGGCGTAGGGGGTAAGGTTAATCTCTTTTTAAGCTGGGTTGACATCCCTTACAACAAGATACGGTTCCAGCTGGATGATTTTTGGGTTGCTTTACCTAAGTCACTAATGACAGGCTGTCAGGGTTCGTTATGAATATATTGTTATTTTGCTGTTATTTCGTGACGTATCAGGAATGGTATATTTATATTCTTGACCTAAATACAATACAGCTGTTCTTGTCTTTGCTTTCAAGGTTTCTCTGGGGTTTCCGTTTCTTTTTTCTCTATTCAAACTCTGAGCTCTCCTTAAGTTTAATTCATGGGACCATACCTTAGAGGTGTGTTAAGCTTTTAATGATCAGACTGGTGGTATTCTCTTTCTATGAATATTACAGTTAAACGGGAGATGGGGAAAATCGAATTTGGGAGATGGGGAAAATCGAATTGGAACAAGTTGAGGGGAAGCTGGCATCGCTTCCTCAACTAACTTCAACTACCTTCAACTAAACAAAACCGCGATTATTCAGTATATCAGAAGTTTAGAAAATTGTTGTTGGATTATTTCTTCAGATGCTGACGAGTGCACCGCTTCCTCTCCGGTCTGTGACGTAAATGCCAAATGTCAGAACAACCAGGGCTCTTATAATTGCAAGTGCAATTCAGGATTAACTGGTGATGGAAAAACGTGCACAGGTAAGACCAAAATGGAAAGCTATTGCCAATTCTAATGTAACCGCGATTACATGAGACGTTTTAAGAAATGTGATGTTGTTTTGACGTTGGATTTTTGTCAGACGTTGACGAGTGCACCGCTTCTTCTCCGGTCTGTGACGTCAATGCCAAATGTCAGAACAACCACGGCTCTTTTAACTGCATGTGCGACTCAGGGTTCACTGGTGATGGAAAAACTTGCCAAGGTAAGAAGAACATAAAAAACAATCAATATGATGCATATTATCAATGATATTGATGTACAAAAGTGTAAAACGTCAGAACATTTATACCACTGATTTGTAGACAACGTGTATTGGAAATGATCATATGTTCTGGCAGTTGAGGGGAAAAAAGTCAAAATTTTGTATTGTAATTTTCATCAGATATCGATGAATGCACCCAAGGATCTCATAACTGCCTACCAAGCCTTGCTTCCTGTACAAACACTGTTGGATCATACAACTGTTCTTGTAACCCTGGATTTGTCGGAGATGGAAAGAAAAGCTGCGCTTTAACAAGCAATGGTACTTTAAACAGTTTACGAATTCTGAAACTGTTTATGAAAATGAATATGAAGACCGGATACTAAATACAAATATTTTTCCTCCTAGTAGGTCCATGACCGACCCTGTTCTCAGGGCTTTTCTCTTGTAGCTTAGGAGGGGTCGAGAAAGACCCTGGCATTGGCTGGTCACGTGTCCAACAAATACCCGAAAATCTTGGGTTTAATAAATTAGCGATGATTGACATCTACTGGCGCTCTGCTCTCGGCTAAATAAACGCCATTCATGCTGGCTACGTCGAACCTCCAATTTTTGTTTGAAAGATTTTGATTTTAATTCTGACTGGTGATGTGGATGTCACTGTTCTTATAATTAATACTTTTGTTGGAATAAGAGAGGTATTTGTTTATTCCTCGTGTTGTCATGTAACTTAATGTATGTTTTGTTTCGTTCCTCAGCATGTCAAAATTATCAAAATCTGACCGGTGCTTACAGAAATGTGAATTCTTCCAATAATTTAAACTTTGGTTGTGACAAACGTATTGGCCCTGGGTGGTTCCGTTTCCAAGGAGCTGCGGGGACACGAATGCCCACCTCATGCCCACCTAAGTACCGCTGTAACACCAATGTACCCGGTTGGTTGCATGGTGGGCATCCCACTGTGGCTTCAGGCGAGGCAACCAGGAAGGTATGTTTTCACTGGGTGAAGAATTGCTGTTATTTTTCAATCAATATCAAAGTAAAGAACTGTGGCTCTTTTTACGTGTACCACTTTCATAGTACACCAAATAACGGCCAGTGCGATTTTCGCTACTGTGGTACTGATTAAACAGTTGCTATTTTTCTTCAGTGATCCTACATAAAGAATAAAAGGAATATACTAACTTTCAATTAAAGTACCAAAGAAACACATATACATTATCGTTTTCCTTAACCATATCCAGATTGCCGGGGGGTCGGCGGATAATTCTGCCAGGGCCCACTTTGAATGTTTTGATAAGTTTTTTTTTTTTCAATATTTGGGAAAACGAATCAAAAGTTCAATTTAGCTGGAAACAATGAGGTTTGGTAGGACAGTGGTCACTGATTTTGACATTACTATTGACATGCAGGTTTTTCTGAAATTGAAACACTCCTGTTTTAATTTAAAAAAACTAACTTTCTTACACTAAATTTCATGTTGTTATAATTATTTTCGTGTTTCTTTTTCATTTTGACTTCTTTTTGTCAATTTTTGTGGTTTAATGATGTTGTTGGAAAATCAAAAAAATCCATGATGGTAGATCCAAGATGGGCACCATTTTGAAATTTAGACGTAATTACCCCGTCGTTTAATGTCATTTTATTTTCGTTGCGGGCCTCAAAGTAAACATGTTGTGGATACACTATCTACCCTCTGTCTCCTTATTATAGCTTCAATGCCTACGAAGTTATGGAGGGACTTCCCCCCGCCCAGTCTAGATAGGGTTAACAGAATGTATCACGAAGTTCGATTGTTGATTCCGACAATAAAATAATAACATATCTATAAACAGCTTTGGTCTAGATTTCTGTTTCTTGAAAGATGTGTGCTTCAAAATAGGGCTGGAGCTCTATGATTTGCATCAAATCACGAATACGTCATATATTGTTCTTGTATGCAGTATCGGTTAACGTTTTCATTGATACCATAAGGAGACTGGGTTAGGTTAAGGTTATTTGGTGAACCTTCACACGACAGTCCAACGACACTTTTCAAAATGGTCTGTCCTGCAGATTAGCAGAAAATATAAATATTGAACTTTGCAAATCTGCACTTCATCTTAATCCTGGTTATTTTAAAGAGTAACGATTAAAGACAGTAAGGTGAAATACAGCTGAGTTGATCTAAACTCTACTTACGTAGTGTCTCAGATAAAATAGATTACTGAAATTAAATAAAGATAACTAGAATGTAACAGCCGTACTGTTTGTTACTTTAGCTAATCTTTAGAAAAAACCTGCATGTAGGAGGACCTTTGTTTTCATGTTTAGTCTCGTTAGCATGTATTAACATAAACAAAAAAACGTTAAGCTATAAATAAATGCACTCTACAGATTGATAGAGCTCGGAAAACTGAAACTCGCTGAAACTTGGAATGATATCTTAAACAGGTTTTTTTTTTTAAGAAATTAGCCTGTTCCAGGCTCCTAGAGAGAAGCGCGAAGGAGAGGGCGAGGAGACGAAAACGAGGGGGGCTGGGGAGAGAAAAAGAGGGAAAGAAGAGGAGCCTGTAATCATTCTCTTAAACACCTCATGCCGGTATACCAGCTCCTGGTATACCCTCTGATTGGTCAGTTTTGACAGTTCAGACATCACTCAAAAGATATCGCGAAAGAATCTAAGAGTCAAAATGGCGAGTGTGTCACACGCGCGTGGTTTTGATGAGACTGAGTTTAATGCAGTATTAGAGAATTGTCTTCGAGATTTTCCGCAAGTTAAAATACTCAGGAAGGAGCAAAAAGCGTGCCTTCTCAATCTAGCTCGTGGGAAAGACGTTTTCGCCATTCTACCCACCGGTTTCGGGAAGAGCTTGATATTTCAACTGTTTCCTCGAGTCTCGAGTGCTTTGTGCTCAAGTGAAGTCAAGCCGTTGTCAACCATTATAGTGGTTTTTCCGTTGGTTTCAGTGATGAGAGATCAGGTCGAGCAGTTAAAACAACTAGGGTTCTCGGCCGCAGCAATAGGAATTGGCGACGAATGTATAACAAATGCTATAGCTCTCGAAAGCAAGAGACAGCAATGATAAGCTTTGAAAGACGAGGATCTGTTAGACACTCATATCCGTGATAAACAAACATCCTGCGGCAGTTTCAATCTTCCCGCAGTGATATGCAATAGCATAAGCATGAATTCACGAGTAAAGAAATCCACGGATCCTGTTTCTTCACAGATAAAATTTATTTAGCGCTACCTGAAATCTTGCTGTTAATCCTAGCCGCTAAACTTTAACAAATGCCACAGAGCTAGCAAACACAATGGCATATCAAAATCTAATCCTAACGGCTCAGAATGATCAGTGAGAAACTCTCCATTCAGTATATATGAGAATTCCCCCTCACGATCAAGATAAACACCATTAAGCAGAGCGGTCGCATCACGTTTTGATCAAAAGGGAAGAAGCTCTTATACAAAAGGAAAATCGCTTTAAGACATGCTTGCATTGTAAAAGCTTTTATCAAAACAACGCATACACAGTGGGAGTCATGCAGGTCTGTCAACCGCATTTAAACATATTTAAACGTGCCATAAATTCTGGCCAGGATCCTCGCAGAAATGAGGCAGCTGACGCTGGAAAGCCCTTCGTTTCTTAAAAGCTTGCAAAGATACAACCAAGCGAAGGCACAACATCTGCCAACACTAGAGTCTCCTCGCTCGATAACGTCGCGTTAATAAGTTCCTTATTTCGAACGGCGTTGAACAAGTACACCCGGGGAACTTTCGTTCCAAGACACGTCAAATTTTTTTGGCAAAATCTACATGATTTTGAGGGTTGAAATCTCAAACCCGGAGAACCTTTCGGTGTCCGCGACATCGAAGCGATGTAAGGACTCGAGAACTCGCGTGAGTAATCGAAACCCGGACAATGAAAAGTTTGACATTTTGACATGTTGACACATTTTGGAAAAAGTGGGCGGCATGAGGTGTTTAAGGAAATGATTACAGGCTCCTCTTCTTTCCCTCTTTTCCTCTCCCCCACCCCCGTCGTTTTCGTCCCCTCGCCCTCTCCTTCGCGCGTCTCTCTAGGAGCCTGGAACAGGCTATTAAGAAATGAACTCTTAAAGTTGGCAACTCTTACCACCCAGCCCTTATTCTTTGTAATTTTCACAGCGTTTTTAAAGCTAATTTGTCCGAGATTATTCAACATATATAATTATCACACCGATATTCACCCTGATTACCGAGTGTGATGTATCACGCAGCTTTTTGAATTTATGGTGTACATTTGCTCATATCTGCTAATGCGACAAAAATGACAACAACAACTCCAGCAAAGATCCTCCTATAGGTATCCCGAGCGTTTAAACGTCGTCTAGGCAAAGGTTGGATTAAATCTTTTCGAGTTTGTTGTAGTCGTAGCGGAGGATCTAGACGAGGGGAGCACCCCTTTTTTTAAACCAAATCCTAGGCCCGTAGAGTCGATGCGCTGAGTCATTTCGCTTCACTTAGCGTACGTGATCGGGGCCCCCACTTCCTTGAAGTTGTAGATCCGCCGATGAGTGGGACAGAAACTATTCCAATATAAGAGTTCTTCAGTTGGTGATCAATCGCTAACTCCCATTTATGTGTATTACTTCCTTTTCATCTTTGTAATATACTCCATACCAACTCTACTACAATTAAGTAATTTTAGTCATAGTAAATCGAGGGACTGGTTATGAAACTTTGTCATGAAAACAATGGTGCTGCAATTTATGCTGGAAGGGCCACGACATTGCACAATCCTTTTTTTGAATGTTCACACTACAGTTGAATATCCTAACACGAACGTTTCTATTGGTCTGTTGCTCCAACACATTTCAAAATATATTGTCGTCTGTGCAATGTCAAGGCCAAAAATGCTCGCAAAAACATATAACAAAGAAATTTCACAGGCTTCATAACCATTTCCTTTCATTAACTATGTTCTACTTAACTCGATGTTTTAGTTTGCGCAGATTTCAAAATTTAAACAATTTTAAACTGGTTTTAGGTACTTTAGGAACGTGACAGAAATGTTTATAGACCGGTGAATCCTACCAGAGAGTGTAAATTTTTGTTGTTCGTTCATCTGTGGTTAGTTTTGGTTTCAAATGTGATTCCCCTAAAAAATCAAACACAAAACAACCAGAGAAAAAGATAAAAAATAAAAGCTAAAATAAGCATTAATAATCCAAAAACAGTCTGGTCTAAAGATGAGCAATTTTTATACTTTGACGTTTAGCATACTGATTGCGTTATCTAGCTAGGTTAGAGTATATAGGACTATAAGTTATGGGAAGGCGACTAGTATGTATGAAACATATGCATAGTGTATTGTAGACCTGCGTGGTTTTTTGATTGATTACCACAACGATTAAAATTTATATAGTGTAGTAAAATGTAATTGTAGAATGAGTTTCGTTTCATTGATTGTTCCATAAAGAGTCTCTTTGACCTCGGCTGTTGTCATTATTTTTTCCCAGTAAGAAGTGCCTTTATTTACCATTTTTTTTTTTAAATAAGCTGTTACATCAAAAGGCAGGAGATCCAGCAAGCTCTGTTGAGCTTCTTAAAGATCCCCGCTCAAGTTTATTTCAATAGATATGTAAATCAGTTATTAACGGAAGGCGAACTTCTTGTTTTACATTACTAATGGGAAAGAACTATTTCTTGACTAACATACAGTGGAACCTCGATTTAACGAACCTCTATTTAACGAAGTCCTCGATATAACGAATGATATTCTATGTCCCGGCCAAAGTTACAGTAAAATGTATGGAATAGAACCTCGATACAACGAGCCTCGTTATGACGAATTCTTCGATATAACGAACATAATCCGGAATCCCAAACGTAAAATCTACCTCGATGTAAAGAATTACAATGTCAACACTTTTAAATCGCTACTCTGAAACTGTCGTTTCTTTGTAAACAAAAGCTGCGCGTCTGCTCAAAAGTGAAAATAATTGCTACTGAAAGCCACCATTGCATCTCAAAACGTAGCACTTCTGGGTGACGAAAATTACATTGAATTGCGTGAGAGAAGTCACCTGTTTTGCAAATCAATTATTAACTATGACCTAGATATAACGAACATTTTGGTCGTTTCCCCTTAAGTTATCGAGGTTTTCGATATAACGAACACTCCATTTAACGAACAAATTTGGCCGGTCCTTAGCGACTTCGTTAAATCGAGGTTCCACTGTATTACTTATTTTAAAGAAAATGATTATGATTGATGATTATGATTATGATTATGATGGACTATATGGGAAGGCTCCCACCGAAATGGTATCTTTTTTTCAGACCGAAGGTGTCTAAAAATGGTAGGAAGTTCATGAGCTGAAGTATAGAAAAGGGTTAGGAAACCTTAAAAATTAAGATATTTAAGTGGAATTTCAAAATATCTCGAACAGACCCATGGAAAAGGGACGCAGTGTTTCTACTGTAGGTATGTAAAAGGTTCCCTATTTTGTCCAAAATGTCTTATTAACTAAGAGTAGAGCCTCCCTGTATAAAGCCTTGTTGAGCACTCCCCACGCTCCCAGAGAATAGGGGCTTGATTGACAGCTGACAAACGTGGCTTACAAACAGTCAATATTTGCAGTTATTTCCAGAATAAGACCAATAATTGATAAATCTGAATAACTGTCAGTTTAGATCGTGAACATTTCGCTGGGTGTGTTTATAGCTGTAAGCTGAGAAAGGACTGTCACTTCTTATCTTACATATAATCTTTAACGAGAAAAATTGAATTCATTATTCAGACAATTAATGCTACATAATTATTATGTATTTTCAGTCTACTATAGCTTCTCTTTTTTGTAGTGTTGTATTGCTAATAAATTTGCTTGTGCTGTCTAATGAAATGTTTTGTGGTTACTGAGAGCCATGTAATATTTACATTAAACATGTAAAGCAATATTGCATTAACATCCAATGGTTAGATTCAGGAAGCCATCCTTAGTTAAGATGTATCCTAAGTATTGTTTTGAACAATAATAAGCTATTGTTGGAATACGAATAGTTTGTTGTTCAGAAGCAATACTTATGATACATCTTAACTTTCGAGGGCCTCGTGAATTTGGCCGCAGTACAACTGGAGTCCATTGCACTAATCACCATCAACAAGAGTAGATGATGATCCTCTCTTGCCATCAACCATAATGCTACTTATTTTACCTCTCAGTTAGTACGCGTAGTGTAATTGGTCAATTTTGCGGTCCGTATTTCACTGTACGGCACTCTAGTTTCATTTACCGTGCACCCGATTAACCTCAGAAATATAACAAATACTAACCTAGTTTTCTCGGTCCGTACAATACCTTACGGATTCTCACTTTTTCCCGTTGATTTATGGCCCGCGCACTTCACGATTAGGCCATTAATCAACGCGAAAAACTCGTCCGTAATTATAACTTACAGTATGGACCGAGCAAACAAAGTTAGTGAGAAGTATTTGTATTGATACGCATCCAGAGAACACTGAGAGAATACCATCGCCTGATGAAGACCAGCAGTATAGCAGTCGAAACGTTGCAATCCACATTTGTGCCTCACAACTGTGAAACAAGCGATTAATTTGAGCTATCAGTTCTCCAGTGATTACTACCTGCGGAGTATGAATTCTGGCCTAGAGGCCAGGCCTCAAAATTTTTAGACTTTAGTATACCTTTCGTCAGGGACTTAAATGTCTCACTAATTTTTCTCCAGGAGGTCTTATGGACCTGTGTGAGACGGATAGATTTGGACTCGTTAATTTGGACGAATTGTTTTCTAAAACGAAAATAGTCAGTTAACCATTGATGGGCTGCCCTCCTAATGTCGTATGCTTCCAGTTTTGATAATAGAATCGCGCGATCAAGAGTATCGAAGCCTTTTTATCAATCAAGAATTGTAGCAGCTGAATACTTGTGGCAATTAACTATCTTATCTTCTAATTGCTACCACGTTTCGTTGGTGCCTCCGTGATTCCCTCAAAGAAGAAATTATTTCGCCTTGATCTTTTTTGGACGTCCTCTAACTTGTTTGCGAGCTCCTCGATATGTGTGTTGGTTTCTTGTACTCTAAGGTCGGTACTAAGTATCTCTTCAACTTGGGCTTGGGTGAACTCCTAACTTCACTTGACACTTTAGACAGTCTTTGATAAGATTATTAGTTCTAGTATTGACAAAATCCATATACGCAGTAAGAAACGTCTTCATCGATGACTCTTGTTGCTTTCACCAGTGTAACGGGCATTTGAATATCGTCTTCCTCTTGATTTCCACGTTTAGACTCAGAGGAGGTCTTTGAGCGTGTTGCCGCTATGATTATGCAAATCAACACATTTCTTAAGCACATTATGTCAACCGCAACAAGCGAAATCAAAATAGCGCGAAAGAAAAGTTTGAAGTCGGCGCAAGCAAGAGAAAGCATCCTGCTTGCACCAAAATGAACGCCAATAAAGTAAAGGAACGCGGCCAAAACATGAAACAAAACAAAGCAAAAAAAAAAAAAAAAGCGCAAACAAACAAACAAACACATAACAAAAAACGGGTGATAATCGCGGAAAGAAAGTATTCGGGCCAAGTGGAGAAGCCGTATTATTAGGTACTAATACCGTCAAAAAGGAAAACACATTGCTTGCCAAGTTTAAGCTTTTAGGCTCTTGATGTAAAACCATTTCTTCGAACTAAACTTTTGCTGTAAAATCCTTTCACGTGAACTATAACGTTCAGGTAAGATCTTTAATTAGATCTTAGCCTGCGTGCAGACGTCAACCAGGTTACGATTACTTTTAAATGTTATTTTCCCTACTTTTGTTTAACGCATGGCAGTCAAACATTATAGACGAGTTATTCGGTCTTTGACGCGATATACCTCGGATGAATCGTAGGACCCGCAGTGGTATGATCGGAATAAATTACCTGAACTCTTAGCATTTAATAGGTTTTTGTCTCCCTAACATTCAACAACAACAACAACAACACTTTATTAAAACAGACAGTTACAAGCTGGTTATATATCTACCCGCAATTAAATGAAGCTAGTCGAAGCGGGTAGGTATGTCTATACTAAACTAACTAAATTTGGCGTTTACAAATTGACTAAAATAAAAGTTAAATAAGTAGAAAACAAACAAGTGACGCAAAAAGGAGTCGCTAGCTAATAGAAATTAAAGGATTGTTACAAATTTACAAGAATTGAAGAAAGTGTAAGGTATGCATTGTCTTTTTTTAAAATGTTAATTGGTATTTTATGTATTTGTTTTTTGAATAATTTTCAAATACTAAGATTTTTAAAATATAAAAAAAAATTATCAAAAAATAGATCTGCTTCAAATCTTGCATGTTAATTACACTTTACCCAGTTATTTTAACAAGCACTTTTTTTCGCTTGTGTCGTAAACGCTTTTTTTTTAGTTTCCCGCAGTGGCGGGGATCTCTTACAAGACCAAAATTAAACATTTTAGTGACCAAATTCAAAATTTAAACAGCCTTGGTAACGTCTCACAACACTTACATGTAAAATTTGATGCAAGGCTAAGTACAGTCAACTCTCGTTTTGCGGACACCTCGCTATTACGGACACCCCGATAATACGGACAGCAGCTAAATCCCGGCAAAAATAAATTACAGACGTTTGACTGAAATAAATTACCGCTATTACGGACTCTCGCTATTAAGAACCCGAGGGTGTCCGCAATAAAGGGAGTTGACTGTACGATATTGTTACATGGATAAACTGGTTTGTGTGGAAAAGAAGGATTCTGATTGGCTCCCTGAGCTTATGTTAACTCGATCGACTGCAAGGGAATAGTTTCGTTCGGCTCGCACTGGAAGTGCCTTTTTTGTCAATAGTCGTTGGGTTTTCCACTGAACGTTTGAACTCCTGCAACCTTCTTGCATATAATATGAGCCAAGATCGCTTACAACCAAATTTTCTCCTCTTTCCTGGGTGAATGGCTTAGCTTGAGAGATTTTCGCCGTTTCGGCTACTTTACCGAAGAAATTTAGCAAGATGTTTCCTTTCTTTCGCTGGAAGACATTGAAGCGAACTAGAAACCAATTTTCCTGTGATATATAACCGCGCTGAAAATTCCATTGTGATACCCAATAGTATAGCACGATAAAGCGCTTCATATTAGACATAACAACTAAAGAATAATTTTAATTAGTGGTGACACAAACTTTCCAATGCCTTCTAATTGTTAATGAAATTAAAAAAAATTAGCTCGTAAAGTAAAAACGCCTTTGCCAAATTGTTGCAAATTGTGAATTCCGGTCTTCCCGCTCAAATAGCCCAAAAATACTAATATGTATTTTGCAGCCAAATCCTGATACCATGTAAATATGCACGTTTACTTTAACTTGCTCTCGATAGTGAGATCAGTAACGTTATACCAGAAATGGATGACAGAAAACTGGTGTTAACCACAATTCTCGTTTCATTTTTCAAAAATTCATCTTAGCATTTTCATTAGTAACTTGGAAGTATTAATTACACTGGGTAGTTTCCATAGTTTTCTAGTCGTGTAAATTTGTGAAGTAGGGGTTCATTAAACCGCGTGGTTCAGCTTAATGATTTTGTCGTTCTTTCTGGTAAACTGCCGACAAAATTCATAGACAGAAATAATTCGATCACCTGAACGCCGCATAAAAAGCTTTTGTTACATTAATGACAAGACTAATATAAGGTGACAACTGCATTATAAGCATCCTTAATTGGATAAAGTAGAGCTCGGTTATGCCAGAATCCTGAGTTAGATACGTTAGGGTTCAGTTACGTAAGCTGCGCTTTGAAATGTCTGTATTTTTCAGCAGGACGTCGCTAAAATACTAAAAACAAAAATTAAAGAAATTTATAAATAACAAATTAAACCATTAGCGGGATGTCTGCTAAAGTGGGGATATGAACACAATGAAAACAAACTGATTAATTTTTAACTAAAATACGCCTCACTGCAAACACCACATTCAAAAACAGAAGATTTAACGAGGGCAACATTATCACCAAGAAAACCAAGGTAAGATAAATTCAAATTTATAAACCTGATTTTTTTTTAAAGGATGTTTGTATTTTTAAGGAAAATAAGCGTTGAGTCGTCATTTTTCATGGCAATTTCGAAAAAATCTACCAAGAATATTAAGCGACTTATTCGTTGAACAAGTTCTGGCGCTCGAGGTATCTTTTGGCTAGAAATAACCTGAATACAACATGTCATTTTTAGTCAGATGTGAAACTGGACGGAAATCACGCTGAGTTAGGAGGCTATCCCTTCCTTTTGCAATAGCATATTGTGAAAGACAAATTGATGTTTGTTTGTTTGTTTGTCTTCATTCAATAATGCTTTTTACAAACGCAAATTCATTCATCCGCTTGAAGACTTCATTTTCCGACAACGAATTCACCGTGTGTCGTCATCCTGTTTAATTTTGTCTGAGCCCAAATTCGCTCACTTCATCCGGGAAATGCCAAGCCAGAGAATAACTTTTTTAGGTGAGCGATTCTGTTTCTCCTTAAAAGTAAATCATCATTATCATCACCATGGAGTCGTTCTCAAAGATATTTCCATCACAAAAATTGAAAACTTAAGGGGTGAGTTGCATAAAATTTAGCATTGGGCGTAACTGCCAACGCCAGACCTTCAGCCCAGTCACGTCACATTCAGTAGTTTAACGTCTGACGATAGCACTTACGTAGATATAGGAAAATTGGGAGCTTTTATATCTAAGGACAGATGTCAAAAACAATTCAGAAGTTAAACCGATCCAAGGGCACGAACAATGGGCATATACGAAGACTTGTCAAAAATAAACATTTTGAGGTCCAGAGACTGGAAACTGCGTTTGGATGCATCTGTACTTCATTCCTTTGCTGGGATGGTGGGCTGGAAGAGAAGAAAAGGGAGTTTGTCTGACAGTTCCTAGATATACAAGAGCAGGAAGAATGAACAGAAGCTTACCAAGCTTACCAACATTCTTAACAAAGTTATTAAGGATATGATGTTAAAGAAAACTACTGATAATTTTGAGTTTTAAGCAATATGTTAAAATTGAGGGCGAGTGCTATATAAGGTGTTCGAAACACCGAGAAACAGGTGTTTCGAACACCGAGTAATTAAACAGGTGTTTTGATGGGTTAAAACCGCTGATGAAGCACAAAACAGGATCTTTTTGGCTGACTTCTCAAAAGGAAGTTATGAATCTAATGAAGTTATGAATCTCACGAATGAATCTTATGAAGCTAATGAATCCCATGCATTGGTAGTGGATTTTCTCATCATTTCTATTTATCTTTCATAGTTAGCCATTGTAGACGGTGTCAGTTATTTGTGTCCTTCTCGTTAACTTGGGGAAACGCCGTCAACATTTTTTTCCATATTATTTTTTGGGTAATCTAAGAAGATATGGACAGTAGCAATACATTTCCACGTCATTTGGACCTTTAAAATGATTGCTTTTATGCATGAAAGAAATCATATGATTGCGTATCGTCCTTTTCAGAACTAGCCGCACAATATGGTGTCAACAAAATTCTTCACCATCATAACTGTACTTTCACTGTATCAAATGTTTTCCAAAGCCACGACTCAGCAATGTGAAAGCGAATATTCCGTCCCGGGTAAGAGGCTTAAGGGATTCACATTCAAGACGATGAAGGTGAAGAGTCCTTCAGAGTGTCTTCATACCTGCAAAGGTACCGATAGATGTCAAAGCTTCAACTTCGTAATTGTTGAAAACATTTGTGAGTTGAATAACCGCACCAAGGAAGCTAGACCTGAGGATTTGGAAGTTGATCCACGCAGATATTATTTCCAGGTGAAACGACCCCTTCCAAGTAAGTTTTTCTAATGGGACATTTATAAATATTAGCAAATAGTTTTGCCTATTTTAATATGATCGTTTTACGCACAGATGTCAAAACCCTACATTTGCAACCTCTTCCCATACAAAGGGTCAATATCTACAAAATTCTTATTTTCTCCCTGAATACTGATCCATTCTCCCGAATATTCAAAAACAATCTCTCAAAAAAGCCACCCCTCGAAGCAAAACGCGCCATTTTTTCGTCATTGAAATCGGGGCGGGGTGAGGTTGGGGGAGGGGTTGTCTGAATTTCTCATTTGATCTGTCCAAGATTGTACGATCCACTAAATTTACCCCATAATCGCTTCTAATATGCGCTTTAATAAAATAGTTTGTTTGATCAGTTATTGCCATGTCTCTTGGTAATGTATGATTTGTTTCGTTCTTCAGCATGTCCGGATTATCAAAGTCTGACCGATGCTTACAGAAATGTGGATTCTTCCAATGATTTAAAATTTGGTTGTGACAAAGGTATTGGCCCTGGGTGGTTCCGTTTCCAAGGAGCTGCGGGGACACGAATGCCCACTTCATGTCCCCCTAAGTACCGCTGTAACACCAATGTGCCCGGTTGGTTGAATGGTGGGCATCCCACAGTGGCTTCAGGCGAGGTAACCAGGAAGGTATGTTTTCACTGGGGGAAAAGCTGCTGTTATTTTTCAATCAATATCAAAGTCAAGAACTGTGGCTCTTTTTACGTGTACTACTTTGACAGTACACCGAATAATGGCCAGTGTCATCTTCGCTACTGTGGAACTGATTAAACAATTATTACACTCCTTCAGTGACAGTACATAAAGAATGAAAGGAAAATACTCTCATTTTTCATTATATTGGAGGAATTGTCATTAAGGTAACAGAAAATAATGCTCAGCATCACACACTTCCTATTTTCTTTAACCTTATCTAGACCGGGGCGATGGAGGCATTCTGTCAGCGCCCACAGAACGCCCACTGAACGTTTATAACTCATTTAATATTTGGGAAAGCAACACGAAACTTGTGACTCGTTCATCAATTCAGCAGGAGACAAATAGGCTTGGTATGTCAGGATTCACAATTTTGATGATGCAATGACAACCAATTTTTAACAGAAAGGTTTTCATAAATTGACGTCTTTTCCGTTTCGGACCTCACAGGAAACACCTTTGGACTTACTATCTACCTTCCTTGTCGAGTTTTCATAGCTTTTACACTCTTGAAGTCATGGAAGGGAATTCCCTCTGGCCCAAGAAGACAAAAAAACCCAGTCTAGATAGGGTTAACAGAATGTATACACGAAGTGCGACTGTTTTTTCTAACAATAAATAAAATAAACATGAAAAGGTTTGGTATGCATTTCAGTTTCTTGAAAGATATGTGTCTAATGTGTGTTGTTGTTTTTTTGTTCTAATGTATGCAGTATCGGTTAACATTTGCATTAATATCGCAAGGAGATTAAGTTAGGTTAAGGTTATTTGATGAACCTTCGCACGACAGTCCAACGACACTTTTTAAAATTGTCTGTCCTTTAGCAGAAGATATAAATATTGAATACTTTGACAATCTGCACTTTCTTTTAATCGTGGATTTTTTAAAGAGTAAAATCGAGACAGCTTAGCCGATTTAAACTCCATTTACGGGTGTCTAGAATGCAACAACCGTACTGTTTGTTACTTTGGCCAATATTTTTTCTTTCTTTAAATCCGTGCACATATAGGAGAATCTTTGTTTATATGTTCAGTCTCGTTAGCATGCATTAACATAAACAACAAAACTTTTTTTAAGGTTACCCTATACCTTCAGAGGTGTCTCGCGTCCAAGCGATGTAGCGCGTCCGGTTTAAACTGTATACCTAAACCGTTATATCAAATTAAAGCTTATAGAACTGGCTATCAAACTAAACCAAGAATTTTGAAATAAAATGAATTTGCTGAATTTTTAGCGCTGTTTTCTCGAATCATTTTATTCACTTGGAAGAGTCACTTCAAAGAAATAAAACTCAGGAGGAATTTGTTCGTTTGCCTTCAAATTTGGACAGTAGCTAGCTTAACATACAAACAACAAAAGCATTTCTGCGAATTTTTTCTTTCGAAATATTTTTTCATCGAGAGCGATTTTTGTACGATCACTCCACATTGTTTTCATCCTATTTCGAAAATGCTCTATAACTTTTTATTGCGATTGAATATGGCAAAACGCAGACACGTTTTTTAGCGCTTCGGGTCCGGAAACTGAGGAGCAAATTAAATTAGCGAAAAACAAAATTCGCTTTGACTTGTAGCTTTAAAAAGGTAATACGGACATTCGCATTTAGAGGTCGTGAAAAATTCGACAATTTATTGTATTTCAAAATTCTTGGTATAGTTTGATAGCCAGCTCTATAAGCCTTGATTTGATATAGGTGTTTAGGTATCTACAGTTTAAACTGGATGCGCTACACGGCTTAAACGCGAGACACCTCTGAAGGTATAGGGTAACCTTAAGTGGTTTATGTGCTGTGGGAAGGTTTTTCTCACGTGGAAGAAATGTCTAGACCAAAGAATACTCCCAGAGAGTGTAACGTTGTTTATTCGATCATATTGCGTTGTAGGTCTGATTGTCACACTGGTTAAAATTTATATAGTGCAGTAAATAAAAATGTAACTGTATAATGAGCTTCGTTTCATTGACTATTCCATAAAGAGTCTGATTGGCATCCTGGGTCGTTTTCCGTATGATGGACTGCTATAAGAAGGCTCCCCCGCAATTGATATCCTTTTTTTTAGGCTGAATGTGTATAAAAATGGTAGGAATTTCATGAGCTGAAGTATACAAAAGGGTTGGGAAAACTGCCATTTAAGATTAAGGTATTTAAGTGTAAATTTCAAAATATCTCGAACAGACCCACCGAAAAGGGACGCAGTGTATCTACTTTAGCTTGTTAAAAATGTCTTATATAGTGAAGGTGGAGCCTCCCCACCCTTCCTGGGAGTAGGGGCTTTATTGACAGCTGCGATCTTGGCTTACAAACACTCAATATTTGCAGTAACTTCCAGAATAAGACCAATTCCTGATAAATCTTAATAACTGTCATTTTAGATCGTGAACATTTCGCTGGATGGGTTAGCTGCATGTAAGCTGAAAAATGGCTGTCCTTCTTATCTTACATAATCTTAATGAGAGAAGTGAGGTCCCCATGACAATTAATTGTAATTACTGCTGCATATGTAGTCTTTCAGTCTACTCTAGCTTTGCTTTCTCGTTGTGTTGCATGACTAATAAATTTGGTTGTCCCGTTAAATGAAATGTTTTGTGGTTACTGAGAGCCATGTTATACTTACATTCAACATGTTAAGCAACATTACATTAACATCCAATGGTTAGATTCAGGAAGACATCCTTAGTTAAGATGTATCCTTAGTATATGTTTTGGGAACAACAATCAGCTAGGACGAAAAAATGGATCTGGTCCAAATTTGCACTTAGTAAATTTAATCAAATTTGGTAAAATGATATAGCAAACTAGTTGCAACGGTGGTAAATGCGGCATTTGCATACATTTGCTCCCCCGTGCAAAACCTATAGCAAATGCGGCCTTTACCAGCATTGCTACTTGTTTGCTATATCTTTTTACCAAATTTGCTTTAAATTTCCTAAGTGCAAATTTGGAGCAAATCCATTTTTTCGTACAGTGTATAATTAAGCTATTGTTGGAATACGAACACTATATTGCTTAGAAGGAATACCTAGGATACACCTTAACTTACGAGGGCTTCGTGAATCTGGCCGAAGTACAACTGGTGTCCATCAACCATAATGCTACTTATATTGATGCACATACAGCGCACACCATCTCCTGATGAAGACCAGAAGTATATCGGTCTAATCGTCGCATTCCACACCTACACCACATAATAAACGTGATTTTTTGTTGTGTGTGTAATTTGCAGGCGAGTGGAGGGAAGCGCGCGTCGAGCACGGAGTCCGAGTCATGCACGACAGGAAGGGCACCCCTTTCCATCGTGCGTGACTCGCTCTGCGCGCTTTCTGCGTGCTTCCCTCCGCTCGCCTGAAAAAAGGCAAAAAAATGAAGCTTGTTTTGCAGGCTGTACAATCGTAAAACAAACGATTAATTTGAGCTATCAGCTCAACAATGTTTACTATCTGCGGTGTATGAATTCTGGCCCAGAGGGTTCGATTCCCGGACGCGGCTTCACAAGTGCGCTGAGTTTGCTATTGGTTCTTTTCCTTTGAAACGTTTTTCTCCTGGCACTCCGGATCCTGTTTTCCCAACTTTTCCAAAACATAAGGGACTAATCGGAGTCTAAATAAGAGAGGGATACTTTATCAGAGAGTCGTTTACGAGGGAATTGATCAGATGCGCGGGTCAGCTCGTTTAATAGCTCGATTGGGAAGAGTAGCAACTTTGGGACGTAGTGTCTTTCTCGGTACTTTAAATCGAACTCTTCTCAGAGCGAAAACTTTCCCCCTTGCAATTTTCACAACAACTGAAAATTGAGAAATAGGATAATCTTTAATTTTTTATATTACTGTATACTTCTTGGAATATAATATTAGTTCTACGCGTAAACTCCAAGTTCATAGGTTTTCGCCATCCTTCAACGATGTCCGATGAACTTAACATCATTAAAAATTTACTACTTTGTTTTTAATTGCAAAATTAAAATTTTGTGAATTTTAATTTTCAAGTCAAGCATTGGTAAAAATAATACTTGAAAGTGTCTCTAAGTAACTGATGTATTCAATTAAGGGTAAGGCCTTTTTAAAGTTTTTATGTAGATTTTTCTTATTAAAAACTCGAATTTAGGTACTTCAGTTTAAGTAAAACATTAAGCCCTTGAAAGGGCGAAGGTAATTTTTTAAGTTCCGTGTCTGTCCGCGTCGTCGTTGTCTCTCCTTAAGGTCCCTACTGATGTCACATTACGTGAAACTAACTTGGACGACTATTGAATATCGGTTGTATCAGATACTGGGTATATGCCAGTATTTCTTAAAATAACTATTCAAAGTATGGAATTGAGACTACTGTTCCATATCTCCATATCTTCATTCAAATGCTTTACCGAGCAGACACACGGCAATGCCCTACCTTTGGATCGGAGTAGTCCATCTTTGGACGGATGTTACAGCGACACATCTATAAGACGTCGATCTAGGTTTTCACTGCCTGTCACTCGGACGCTCCTCAGAAATAAGACTGTTCCTCATTTTATTCTCACAAAACCGACAAGCAAGAAATAGGATAATAAATCATTTTCGATATTTTTGTTTATTTCTGCGAGTACCTTTAAGCTCACAGAGTGTATATTTTTTTATCATCCTTTAGAGATGTCGGATGGACTAAACATCATGAAGAAAGTTACCACTATTTTTCTCCAAATGTCGAAATTAAAATTTTGCGGATTTTAATTTTCAAATGAAGGAATGAAGAAAATGATAGATCGTAGATGCGTCTCTCAATGAAATTTGAGCCATTAAGCTCCACTTATATTATCCTTTTAGAAGGTGGAAGCAATCGTAAACACCAGATTTTACTGTTGAATTAGAACCAGGTTTAGCCTAATTTAGGGTAAATAGAAAGCTTGAGAGAAAAAAAAGGACAACGAAATTAAGGAAACTATGATCTCAGACAAATTCTCCTTTACTCAAAGGAACTTAAAGGAAAGCAAGTAAAGCCGTTTTAATACTTAATTTCATGATGCTATAAGCCGAAGAAAACGGACAAAACAGGCTGGCTGTTGGTAGCGCAAAATAATTTCGGAACTTAAAATTGGAGGTCTAATAGAAACTACAAACTTATTCCCAATACATCCACTGGCACAATATCTGTCAAAAAATATGAGGTTAAAAAAACACAAAAACCTTGTCTGAAATACAAACGGTAAGTGGAGCTTTTGAATGGATTCAAAACTACAACGCAGCCAGGTTTTTTTTTCACACGGGAGCAAACGAAACCTGGTTAACTACAGTAGGTAAAGTGCCTAAAGCAAGTCAGCACCTTAGCTAAAAACAGGAAATACTTATTAAAGACAAGCTGGATGAACCACAATTCGTGACTTTATTCCACGAGGACGTGCTAGGAATATAATGAGGCGATATTGATTACCCATCGACATCCTCTTCTTCAACAAGACATTTTATTCTCAAAGAACGAATCATTCAGTATAACTAAGAGTTGCAAAAGAAAGTCACATTCATGTTTTCATCTTTCGCGAAACATTTTACCCAACAATTGTATTTCTGTGAAAAAAAAAAAGTTGCGGTTTATATTCGACAATTTGGCGTTAGTCCTTATAATTCTGTTTGTATTACGCTTTTGAATTATGTCAATATATGTAAACATGATGATGATGGCCAAAAATATGCCGAACTTTAATATCTGAGTAAACAACCACAAGACGTATACAAAGCCTCCAGTCACCCTTCGATACATCCTAGTACCCTGCAATTTTGTTTTTGGCTGCCGGGCAACCTCTTTGTTTTTAAGCTCTTCCGTTTTCGAGTAGAACCAGCATGTAAACTAAATTTAAAGGTTGTATTTTTAAAATAGCATCATTCGCTTTCTTCATTTGCGGTTTTGCTGATGCAAACCACAGCCATTGTATGGCTCAGTTATGCGTAGCTTGTGCGGATGTCGTTTTTTTTTTTTTTTTGTTTTTTCGTTTCTCGCTAAGCCAGTTATCGATCTGGTCAACGGCCAAAGTTAGTTTAGTGTGGGTTTATAGCTTCTTGAATGGATACAAAATGGTTATTAAAAGCCAGTGAAAGAAAAAAAATGATGGTTAAGGACGGTGCCTAGTACTACAGAGTTATTTTTGTGCAGTTTACTACTATACGGAAAGAACAGATCTTGGAACCCAAAGAGAAAATTGGGGGTAACTACGCCTTTTTTAAAGACAATTAAGTAACAATAATTCTAAAACGGGCTAAAATTTAAGGCAATGTATGGCATTTTTTTTTCTCAAATTGAAGCTTTATTTTAGCATGATTTAAATACAATTCAAACGAAAACGGATATAATGAAAGGAAATGTGATGTAATATATATATTTTTTCATAGTACTATGGACTCGTAGATCTTATCAGTGGGATTACAAGTGTGACGATAAATATTTTAGCTAAGTTATATTTTATTTTAAGAATTAGGCGCACGAAGCCAATAATAAATATTCGTGACTTAGTTTATTTAGTTCCTTCATTCTAATTTTGCGCGGTAAAACGCTCCCACCTGTTTATACCTGTCTTTCTAATTGCTTTCTGTTTCCGCTAAGAAGACTTACCACTCATGCTAATTATATTAGATTAGCGCTAATATTCTCGCTATCTTTCCATCATTCTCTGAGTTTTCACGGCTTTTAAATCTTAAACAGATTAGAACTTGAAAGAGAACTTGTAGTTGTTGTTGCCTATGTCCAAGAACCCAGATACTGTCGGAACCCCTTGAAAGAAGCGAATTGCTCTGCTATTCCCCGTGCCAGTACTCAAGTTTAAAATACAGAAGTTATTTTCTACTAAAAATAGCTTTGTTTAGTTTTGCGGGATATTAAATGGTAACCGAACAACGACGTTTCCTTCAATGGCCGATAATGGAAATGCAGCATTCATTTATGCTACTACGCGATTTTTTTTTCAACTCATTAACTTGTACAAATCCAGCGAACTACCCAGGAACCAAATTGTTAGGCGTGACATTCGAGTTGAAAAAGAGAATGCAGCATTTGGTCATCTCACGTTGTTGTTTTGAAGAGGGCCACAAAGAAATGTACCTAGATTTAGAACGGACGTACCAGGCAATTGTTTTTGGACAATTTGGCGTTAGTCGCTATAATTGTGATTATGTTAAGCAATTGAATTCTGTCACTATAAGCAAACATGATGATGATGTGCCAAAAAAATGAGGCCATCCGGTTATCAGGTACACTGCACCTTAATGTTTAGGTAAACAACCACGGGACGACTTCTTTGCCTCCTGTCTAGAGTCATACTTGTACCTTACACTGAAAAATCCCAAGATATTGCTAAGAAAATTGCCAAGTTTTTTCTTTTAAATAGCTTTTTTTTTTATATTTCTGATGAGTTATTTTTTAGTTGGTAAGTAGAAGTGACTTGCGTTTTAAAGAACTCTTACATCCGCAATTATCTTACCCCAGAGAGAAATAAGACTGTTCCTCATTTTATTCTCACAAAACCGACAAACAAGAAATAGGATAACAAATTATTTTCGATATTTTTGTTTATTTCTGAGAGTACCTTCAAGCTCACAGAGGGTATATTTTTTATCATCCTTTAAAGATGTCGGATGGACTGAACATCATGAAGAAATTTAGCACTATTTTTCTCCAAATTTCGAAATTAAAATTTTGCGGATTTTACTTTTCAAGTGAAGCAATGAAGAAAACGATACATCGTAGATGTGTCTCTCAATGAAATTTGAGCCATTAAGCTCCACTTATATTATCCTTTAAGAAGGTGGAAGCAATCGTAAACAACAGATTTTACTGTTGAATTAGAACCAGGTTTAACCTAATTTGGGATAAATAGAAAGCTTGAGAGAAAAAAAAGGACAACGAAATTAAGGAAACTATGATCTCAGACAAATTCTCCTTTACTCAAAGGAACTTAAAGAAAAGCAAGGCGCAAATAAAAGCCGTTTTAATAATTAATTGTATGAAGCTATAAGCCGAAGAAAACGGACAAAACAGGCTGGCTGTTGGTAGCGCAAAAATAATTTCGGAACTTAAAATTGGAGGTCTAATAGAGACTACAAATTTATTTCCAATACATCCACTGGCACATTATCTGTTAAAAAATATGAGGTTAAAAAAACACAAAAACCTTGTCTGAAATACAAACGATAAGTGGAGCTTTTGAATGGATTCAAAACTACAACGCAGCCAGGTTTTTTTTATCACTCGGGAGCAAACGAAACCTGGTTAGCTAGGTAAAGTGCCTAAAGCAAGTCAGTACCTTAGCTAAAAACAGGAAATACTTATTAAAGACAAGCTGGATGAACCACAATTCGTGACTTTATTCCACGAGGACGTGCTAGGAATATAATGAGGCAATATTAATTACCCATCCACATCCTCTTCTCCAACAAGACATTTAATTCTCAAGAAACGAATCATTGAGTATAACTAAGAGTTGCAAAAGAAAGTCACATTCATGTTTTCATCTTTCGTGAAACATTTTACCCAACAATTATATTTCTGTGAAAAAAATTGGGGTTTATATTCGACAATTTGACGTTAGTCCCTATAATTCTGTTTGTATTACGCTTTTGAATTATGTCAATATATGTAAACATCAAGATGATGGCCAAAAATATACCGAACTTTAACATCTAAGTAAACAACCACAGGACGTCTATTTACCCTCCAGTCATCCTTCGGTACACCCTAGTACCCTGCAATTTTGTGTTTGGCTGGCAAACTCTTTGTTCCAGGTCTTCCGTATTGGTGCCAGCAAGAAAACTGAATTTAAAGATTATATTTTTAAAATAGCATCATTCGCTTTCTTCATTTGCGGTTTTGCTGATAAAAAACCGCAGCCATTGTTTGGCTCAGTTATGCGTAGTTTGTGCGGATGTCGTTTTTTTTGTTTTTGTTTTTTGTTTTTTCGTTTCTCTCTAAGCCAGTTATCGATCTGGTCAACGGCCAAAGTTAGTTTAGTGTGAGTTTATAGCTTCTTAACTGGATACAAAATGGTTATTAAAAGCCAGTGAAACAAAAAAAATGATGGTTAAGGACGGTGCCTAGTACTACAGAGTTATTTTTGTGCAGTTTACTACTATACGGAAAAAACAGATCTTGGAACCCAAAGAGAAAATTGGGGGTAACTACGCCTTTTTTAAAGACAATTAAGTAACAATAATTCTAAAACGGGCTAAAATACAAAGCAATGTATGGCATTTTTTTCTCAAATTGAAGCTTTATTTTAGCATGATTTAAATACAATTCAAACGAAAACGGATATAATGAAAGGAAATGTGATGTAATATATATATTTTTTCATAGTACTATGGACTCGTAGATCTGATCAGTGGGATTACAAGTGTGACGATAAGTATTTTAGCTAAGTTATACCATAGTTAATAAAGGGCAATGGTTATGAAGCCCCACATTCTTCCTTTGTTTTAGGTTTTTGTTGGCCTTTTTTGCCCTTGAAGGTGCACAAAGGTGACAACGCTCAATAGCACTCCAATTAAGTTGAAAAAACTGACCAATAGAAACATACCTTTAATTTATTCAGTCTGAATGTGCGACCAAAAAACAAAAGGTTGTGCACTGTCAGGGAGCTTTCAACCTAAATTGCAGCACCGTTGTTTTTGCTTTTGATTTTTGCCGAGTTTCATAACCAGTCTCCTCTACTAACTATGGTTATACTTTATTTTAAGAATTAGGCGCGCGAAGCCAATAATAAATATTCGTGACTCAGTTTATTTAGTTCCTTCATTCTAATTTTGCGCGGTAAAACGCTCCCACCTGTTTATACCTGTCTTTCTGATTGTTTTCTGTTTCCGCTAAGAAGACTTACCACTCATGCTAATTATATTAGATTAGCGCTAATATTCTCGCTATCTTTCCATCATTCTCTGAGTTTTCACGGCTTTTAAATCTTAAACAGATTAGAACTTGAAAGAGAACTTGTAGTTGTTGTTGCTTATGTCCAAGAACCCAGATACTGTCGGTACCCCTTGAAAGAAGCGAATTGCTCTGCTATTCCCCGTGCCAGTACTCAAGTTTAAAATACAGAAGTTATTTCCTACTAAAAATAGCTTTGTTTAGTTTTGCGGGATATTAAATGGTAACCGAACAACGACGTTTCCTTCAATGGCCGATAATGGAAATGCAGCATTCATTTATGCTACTACACGATTTTTTTTCAACTCATTAACTTGTACAAATCCAGCGAACTACCCAGGAACCAAATTGTTAGGCGTGACATTCGAGTTTAAAAAGAGAATGCAGCATTTGGTCATCTCACGTTGTTGTTTTGAAGAGGACCACAAAGAAATGTACCTAGATTTAGAACGGACGTACAAGGCAATTGTTTTTCCTCATTAAACCTGTGGTTTTGTGGCGTTGTCGTTGCCGTCGCCGTCATCGTTGCTTGAGTTCTCAAAAATTGTGGAAGGGGATGTTGTTAAAACTTTGGAAAATCATTTAAGGCTTCAAGCCAAAGTACATATTATTATTACTGTTTTTCATATATTTTTTTCTGTAATAGGGAGCAAAATTTGTTTAATTATCAAGAAATAAATGTTCGTTTGGTGATGGTTTTCCTTATTTTCGTCCCTTAAGTATTTGCAAAAAGTGATAACTTGTAAAGAGAAATACGATGGGGTCCCTATTGAGCGTTTAAATATATAAACGAACATAGGATTGTGAATTGGAATACATGTAATTTCACACGTTCGCTTTTGAACATTGGGACAAGAAAAACATTGCAACAAAACTACTGAATAAAACAAGGGTTATAGTCAATAACCTATTTGAATCCTTCCTCTAAAATTATGGCATGCTAACAATTGCCATGTTAACCACATTGGTCCATTTTCTGAAGTAGGTTGCCTTTCGTCTTTCAATTAAGCCTAATTAATTCAGTGCCAACCTTCAGTCCATTTCTTGCGGTTACCAAAGTAGCTTTTTCGAAGCGAAATTAATTAGCCTTTAATGCAACATTTGACGTTTGATGACGCAAAACTGGTGGTGGAATGTTAATTACCGCCCGCAAGAAATTGTCCTTAATTCTCGTGTTCGTGGTTACGGAACCATTTTGTATACTGTTCGTCAAAACAAGTGGAAGACGTCTTTTCTGGGATTACAGCTGGAAAAGAAAATCACAAGAAATTGGTAATGTGCTTTTCACTGTTGCTTTAGTTATTTTCTTTTTCCTCTTTTTCCATAAAATTTCTTAATACTAAGAAACTTCTTTGTTACTCGCATATTTATTAAAGGGAGAAAGGATGGCGCAGTGCCGTAAGAACTTGTTTGTTGCGGTTCTCACAAAAAAGGCGAACTCTCCATTCGAATATGCCACTTTGAATTAGGGATAAGAGGGCGCAAACTGCTTGTGTGGAGATTTAACGACAAATTATATAAGTCCTATTCAACAAATTTTGAAATATCTAGGCTTTGCAAACTAGATATATCTGGACCAAGATCTTGCTTACCTAACTTGAAGCCTCTAGGTGTAAACGAAGACGCATGTGAACTTGTTTTAATTCATTTAACAAATCGACGGCACTTTTCTATGGTCTATACTCTTTTAGCATACCTCAGTGACCGACTTTTGCGTAACGCGCAATCTGATTGGCTACACAGGTGCCGTCTATCGATCGATAGACGGCAGTTTGACAGAGCGCGCGAGATTTAGCATGCATCATTGCACAAATATATCAAAATTTATAAAATAAAAAAATTTATTGCTTCATAGATCGATCACTGAGGTATGCTAAAACAATTAGACGGCTCACTCTAAGTTGCTATCGCCTTTGATAGTTGGCGAGGGGCGAAACCTCGAGCTCGCCGTCTAATTGTTAAATAGACCATAAAATGACGTCAAAAAATGTTTAAAACTCAAGTAGAACCACGAGCCGCAGGTGAGTGGTTTCACAGCCAAGTTTTTAGGACATTTTATGGCGTCATTTTATGGTCTATAAGAGTATAGACCATAGAGAACTGCCGTCGATTTGTTTTTTGACAATAACATGGAAAATTACGAGCGGAATTGGATATTTTTTTCGTTCTGAAAAAGCGCGCGCCTTACATCTGACGTCATTTTTATTGTCTGTACTCTTATAGACAATAGCTACGAGCCAATAAGCGCGCAGGAATTTGGACAGTTATTGTAAAATTGCCTTTTGACGCCGACTTTAAACATTAATGCATTCCATTGGAAAGTTAAAGGCGATATAACGTCCATTTTTCACCCTATACGTAGGTCTTTGTTTCCTAAATACTGCATCTTTCTGTGGAGATTTTTTGTCGCGTTAAAATGACTTGCATTACTATTGTGTATCGGTTGCATCAGATGCTAAAGGAGACAGTAATTCTTAATATTACTTTTTTAGATATGGTCATGAGACTGCTGTTCCGTATCTCGGTTTGCTTTGTCTTAAGTCAAATGCTTTACAGAGTAGAGACTCAGCAATGTCCAGCCTTTGGATCTGAGCTGTCCATCTTTGGATGGATGTTACAGCGACACATCTATAAGACGATGATGGCCGATCTAGGTCTTCACTGCCTGTTAGTCTGTCGTACAGATGATCGATGTCAAAGTTTCAACTTTGTGATGTCTCTCCACATGTGTGAGTTCAGTAATCGGACGAAGGAAGCCAGACCGGAGGATTTCATTCCTGACCCAGACAGATATTATTTCAGAAGAGACATAAACAGAGGTAAAATACTGCTATAAGAAATAGCCAAATTACTAAGAAGTCAACAAACTATGGACGAATAAATGCTGATTTTGCTTTTCAGTTCCCCTTGGTTCAATCGCAGAGCTGCCTGCAGAGACATGCAAAGAAATAAAAGCGAGTGAAGAAGGTCAAGTGGTTAGTGGCAAATATTGGCTGTCTACCATAATACCAGGCATACCCGTACTAGCTTACTGCGACATGAAGACAGAAGGTGAGTTTGATTCTGGAAGCCAGTTGTGTTACTAGATCCGTTTGACAGAGCTTGAAAGTGGGGATTAATCTAGGGAAGAGTGTAGATTATCTTGGAGTAGAAGGTAAGGTTAACCTTAAGCAAGAATTTGACATCCCTTACAACAAGATATGGTTCCAGCTGGATGATTTTTCGTTGCTTGGCATAAGCCTCTAATAACTGGCTGTTGCGGGGTCGTTATAAATAATAATAATAATGATAATAATAATAATAATAATAATAATAATAATAATAATAATAATAATAATAATAATAATAATAATAATACTAATACTAATACTAATACTAATACTAATACTAATACTAATACTAATACTAATACTAATACTAATACTAATACTAATACTAATACTAATACTAATACTAATAACAACCTTTGTTTACCCTCGGCAGTGTTTATAGCACAAGTGCTAGTGGGGCCGAGCATTAAACTTCACAAAGAAATAATTTAAATTGAAAATAACATGGTAAAAAATCCCAACTGGCAGGAGGCAGACCAGCTGGCTATTTACAAGCGCGTCCGAGGAGTTGAACTTGGGGCTACCGAGAAACAACTCCAGCTAGTGGTCAGAGCGGGACTTGAACCCGGGACCTCCGAATTTCAAGTCCAGCGCCCTAACCACTCGACCACGCTGACTATTGTTATTTTGCATCTATTTTGTGACGTATCAGGAATGTTATATTTATATTCTTGACCTAAATGAAATACAGCTGTACTTGTCTTGCTTTCGAGGTTTCTCTGGGGTTTTCGTTTTCGTTTTTTATTTTTCCTCTACTCAAACTCTGAGCTCTCCTTAACTTTTAATTTGATATGGGACCACACCTAAAAGGTGTGTTGAGCTTTTAATGATCAGACTGGTGGTAGTCTTTTTCTATAAAAATTACAGTTGAGCGGGCGATGGAGAAGCGAGCGAGTCGAAGGGAAGCTGGTATCATTCCCCCAACTATTTAGAAAGAGATTGCTTACAGTGTATTTAACTTCCACTAAGCAAAACCGCGATTATTTATATCAGAAGTGTTTAGAAAATCGTTGTTGGATTTTGTTTTTCAGATGTTGACGAGTGCACCGCTTCTTCCCCGGTCTGTCACGTAAATGCCAAATGTCAGAACAACCACGGCTCTTATAACTGCATGTGCAATTCAGGATTCACTGGTGATGGAAAAACTTGCCAAGGTAAGAGGAAAATGGAAAGTTATTGCCAATTCTCGTATTTTTGCTCTCCCACCTATTGATAAAGGTTCTGCTAACAGCCTGTTTAACTTCCATTAAATTTAACCGCGATAAAATCCGACGATTTTAGAATTTTCTTGTCAATTTTGTTGTTGGATTTTGTCAGACGTTGACGAGTGCACCGCTTCTTCTCCGGTCTGTGATGTAAATGCCAAATGTCAGAACAACCAGGGCTCTTATAAGTGCATGTGCAATTCAGGATTCACTGGTGATGGAAAAACTTGCCAAGGTAAGAAGAAAATGAAAGGCTTTTTCCAATTCAAATGTAACGGCGATTAAATAAGGAGTTTTCAGAATTCTGATGTTGTTTTGATGTTGTATTTTTTTTATCAGACGTTGACGAGTGCACCGCTTCTTCTCCGGTCTGTGATGTAAATGCCAAATGTCAGAACAACCAGGGCTCTTATAAGTGCATCTGCAATTCAGGATTCACTGGTAATGGAAAAACTTGCCAAGGTAAGAGGAAAATTGAAGGCTCTCTTAACAGTTTCTTTAACTTCTAATAAATGTAAATGCGATTAAATCAGAAGATTTTAGAATTTTGTTATCGTTTTTGTTCTTGGATTTTTGTCAGACGTTGACGAGTGCACCGCTTCTTCTCCGGCCTGTGACGCAAATGCCAAATGTCAGAACAACCAAGGCTCTTATAAGTGCATGTGCAATTCAGGATTCACTGGTAATGGAAAAACTTGCCAAGGTAAGAGGAAAATTGAAGGCTCTCCTAACAGTTGCTTTAATGGGGAAGGTCATTTCAAAATGGCACCTTTTCTACTTTCGTCAATAGAGGTAATTTAAACATTAGGTACTCATTGAAGTGTCAGCTTCCAAAGAGTTTTCTATCCTTATGAAATCTTTGTTCATAGTAGCCTAAAAATCGTGCACGGTCGCCGCCATCTTGGAATATACTCAGCAGCCTGGCGATGCTTCCGTGACGTCATTGAGTTCAACCTGAAGTTTGGCGGGAAGCTTGAACACACGACTCGTCCTTTTGCAGTTAAGGCTTTTTGTTCAGCACCATATTGCTCAAACAGGTCTCAAAGAGACGGCAAAAAAGGTATTTCCTTCCATCGTTTACCAGTAAAAAGAAAAAACTTGGCAAAGCAATGGCCGGGACAAAAAGTTCTGTCCGAAAGAAGAACACTTGTATGTTTGTTCCGATCACTTCACTGTTGAATTTTTTGAAGTGGACCACCGACATAATCTCCTCGGCGGTAAAACTCGCAAAAGAAAGAAAAAAACAGACGCAGTAGCAATTATTATATAAGATTTCATATCCAGCGAAGATTAAAAAAAAAAAAAATCGGAAAACAGAAGAAGAACTCGTCGTATCCTGATACTGGTTGACAAAGTACCTTCAAGCTTGTTTTCTGACTCCGGTTTTTCAACTCAACAAACGCACTCTCTTGCGGTCTTCCGCACTTCGCAGCTTCCGCACAAGCACCAATTTAAGTTTAACAGTCTTTCTGCACCTTCGTTCTCGTTATCAGAGCCATTGTTTCCTTGGTCAACGTTGCCTACAGGCTGAGCGCACGCTATTGCATGGCACGCGCAAACGAGCTTAATTTTTAAAGTTTGGCCCTTTATTTTGTCGCTACAATGCCACCTTCTTGGAATGTCATTACACAGTTTGGACCTTTGTAACAGCGATTTTGAGAAAACATAGAAATTAGCTTTGTGATTTGTGTCAAATTTTGGTCACTTCCGTCACACTTGAGGATAACGTTTGTTTCGTTTGCAAGCGTTTGGATCGTTCAAAAACGTGCGTTTCGATCGTTCAAAGCGTTTGACATTGTTCGTTTAGATCGTTCGAAGCGTTTTGCATTTTTAGTTTCTATCGTTTCTGGCGTTTCAGAGTGTTGATGTACTACATCATGCTTATCTTTCGCATGTCACGGCGACATCTTATTCTGTAAAGCCTTCGTCTGTTATCAGAAATAAACCTACTGAAGGAAATAAGACTTTTTAATAGATCTGTGCATGGAGAGAAGCTGTGGACGCAGGCTTAGTGGTAGCAGTTGCCTTCATAGATTTTAAAAAGGCATTCGATAGTGTGTCGCACGCCATTCTCGAAACGAAGTTGGAAAGGGACTTTGGCATATCAGGGCTACTCCTGGATTGGCTTAAAAGTTACTTGAAGGAAAGACAGCAATACACAGCTGTTAATGGATCAACTTCAGAGATGATACCGATCTCTTTTGGAATTCCTCAAGGGTCTGTCTTGGGGCCGACACTTTTCACTCTCTTCACGAACGATCTTCCGTCCTCAGTATCTTCCGGATCCGTCTATATGTTTGCCGACGATACAACGGTTTACTGCATAAGTGACACGGCAGAGAAAAGTATTGCCAAGTTAAATTCTGCACTTCGTGAATTAAACGAGTGGTGCCTCATTAACAGATTAACACCCCACCCAAGTAAAAGTGAGGCCATGCTAATCTCTAGAAGAAATCCCCCGGTAAACATTCCCCCGATCCTTATCGGAAATTCTACGATTGAATGGGTATCGAAATCACGGTTACTGGGAATGACCGTCGATGAGAAACTGACCTGGACTCAACATATGCTGGAACTCAAAAAATCATTTGCTAAAAAACTAGGATTACTTAAGAAGGCGAGATTTCTCCCTAAAAACGTTCGTCAGGACCTCTATTTTAAGGTCATCTTGCCATCAGTGACATATGGTCTTATACTATGGGGATCCTGCTGCAATTCTGACTTATTTCATTCCCTGGAAAGACTTCACTGCAGGGCTGCGAGACTTATTTTTCATTTGCCGAAAGATATGGCATCTGCTGATGTCCTACAACTGGCCCAATGGCCGACTCTGTCTATTTATTATAAATTAGCCATTTTTATCTGTCTCCATAAAGCTTTCCACGATAGGTTACCTGTCACATTAATCGACCTGATTTCTAAGAAACGGGCCACAAACTATTCAACCCGGACTTGCGCTTCTTTAATTGTTCCACGCTTCAACCCGCGTTACATGAAAGACTTTGTCGCGTTTAGAGGCTCAGTCCTGTGGAATGCAGTGACCAACAACTGTAGTGCCCTGACAAATAACATTCCTTATCGTGAGCTCAGGCTAAAGCTTAAATCTCAAGCTAATTTTAATGAATTCAGCTTTAAGATAACGTCTGCATCCACTTGTAATTTTAGAAAAGATGACTTTGCATATACTTAATTTTATGCTCATGATTTCATATTTGTAAGCGTTAATTTAGTTCAAACATTTTGTCTGTATATACCCTTAGTTTTTAGCTTCTTTAGTTTACTTGTAATTAGTTAATTGCAAACGACCCCACATTCAAGCTCATGTAGCTTTAATACTCATCGTTTTAAAATAAAGGCTATCATCATCTGTGCATAACTACAAGAACTTTAAGGAAAAATTATGTAGATATCAATTGTTGCTACTGGATATTCGAAAAACAAAAGCTACACAACATGCAACAAAAGCAAAACAAAATATAAATTGACTTATCTCGATCAATCAGTTTTTCTCACGCCCAACAGCTACGAAAGCGAACAAGAAGCTGAGCGCCGCTTGGTGAATTGATACTCAAGACATTTCGGCGCTTATTTTGCGTAAAGGCAAAATTTTGTGAATGAAAAATTACATTTTAATAGCACAGGATGCAAAGTTTTGAGTTTTTCAACAGTTTAAAAAGACGTAATAATGACTGAGTTTAACATGACTATAATAATGTCAATAATAGATTCCTGAAGCGGACCGACCAATTTAATTATCTGATCAAGATAAAAACATTTAAATAATAATCTCGGGAACTGCAAATTTATTGTTATTTGCGCTTCACTGTACGTTTCCTCTGCTTGATTCAGAAGGGAATACGGGTCTCATTTGAAACAAGTGCGGTTGGTTGACAGTTTACTTCGATAAGGTCAGAATTAATAACTTCAGTGAAATTATGCAGAGGAGCGCAATGTACATAAACAAACATGAAACGATCGAAACGCGCCAAGACAATCAAATTTTTGGAACGTTTGACACGCTTGTTTCAGACGTTTCAAACGCACGAAGCAAACAATATGTAAACCAAAATTTTCAAGTCTACGACTCACGCCGTAGAACTAAAACATGTAACGCTGAATTTGTTATTGTTATCGTACAATTATCGAAGATTGCAAAGTGAAAGCCAATGGATATGAGAGTACAACTAATGTACATTTCAGAAAGGTAAAAATCAGTGCAATATTTTAGTTAGTCGCAATTTTGAGTGTAATTTTTTCCACGGTGTTATTTCCGAATTTGCACATTTTTGCACGACCGCATTTTCCTTTTTTTATGTTCAACGTGAAACCAGAGTTTGCGTGTACAAAGGTTGATGCACATAAAATTTCGTTTTTATTTTTGTCTTTGACGTTTTTTCTATAATCCCCATGTTTCGTGTCTTAACCATGTTAACATGTTTAGCGTCACATCAGATTTGTGACGGCCGTGCCAGGCAGTAGCGTGCGCACAACTTACACGCTCGGGCTCGAAACGATACGGCTCAGCCATTTTGGTTAAACTCAGTGACGTCACGCAAGCATGGCCAGGCTGCTAAGTATTTTCCAAGGTGGAGGCGACCGTGCTCGATTTTTGGACTATTTTGAGCAAGGATTTCATGAGGATAGAAAGCTCTTTGGAAGCTGAAACTTCCGTGAGTACCCAATGTTTACATTACCTTTCTATTGATGAAAGGGAAAAAAGTGTCATTTTGGAATGATCTTCTCCTTTAACTTCTATTAAATATAACCGCGATTAAATCAGATTTTAGAATTTTGTTGTCGTTTTTTTTCTTGGATTTTTGTCAGACGTTAACGAGTGCACCGCTTCTTCCCCGGTCTGTGACGTAAATGCCAAATGTCAGAACAACCAGGGCTCTTATAAGTGCATGTGCAATTCAGGATTCACTGGTAATGGAAAAACTTGTCGAGGTAAGAGGAAAATTGAAGGCTCTCTTAACAGTTTCTTTAACTTCTGTTAAATGTAATCGGGATTAAATCAGAAGATTATAGAATTTTGTTGTCATTTTTGTTCTTGGATTTTTGTCAGACGTTGACGAGTGCACCGCTTCTTCTCCGGTCTGTGACGCAAATGCCAAATGTCAGAACAACCAGGGCTCTTATAAGTGCACGTGCAACTCAGGATTTGTTGGTGATGGAAAAACTTGCCAAGGTAAGAGCAAAATCGAAGGCTCTCTTAACAGTTTCTTTAACTTCTATTAAATGTAATCGCGATTAAATCAGAAGATTTTAGAATTTTGTTGTCGTTTTTGTTGTTGGATTTTTGTCAGACGTTGACGAGTGCACCGCTTCTTCTCCGGTCTGTGACGTAAATGCCAAATGTCAGAACAACCAGGGCTCTTATTACTGCGCGTGCAACTCAGGATTTGTTGGTGATGGAAAAACTTGCCAAGGTAAGAAGAAAATGGAAAGCTCTCAATGCACATTATCAATTATATTATTTAACTCTTTGCTTCTTTTTGTTGGCACAAAGGTGTAATTTTTTTCTTTCTAAATTCGATAACGACACTCCAGTTTTTAGAATATCACGTTTTTGGTAATGATGGTATGTTCTTTCAGCTGAGGGATGTTAAGGTCAAAATTTTGTACAGTCGAACCTCCTTTTGCAACCACCTCTCGTAAGCGACCACCTCTCATTCACGACCACTTTTCCAAAATACCAAACGTTTTCAAGTCAAATCAGTATAGATGGAACCTCCCGTAGGCGACCACCTCTCGTAAGCGACCACCTCCCGTAAGCGAGCAGTTTTAGAGATGATTGTTTGAAAATTTCAATTGTTTTTACCCTCCAGTAGGCGACCACTTGACACACAATCTGCTGGATCTCTCACGGGAACGAACGTCAACTAAATTATGTAACAAACAAACAAACAAACAAACGCGAAAGTTGTAGATGTTTTACGTTTCAAATGTAACATTGCAAAAATGCCGTTTACTGTTTGCTCCTGAATCAGGCAGTCTAAAGAAAAGTTATTACTTTGGGTTTCGATAAGCACTGGCAAAAGGGTTTGGTCTCCGCAATTACCATATGTAAATGACCCGAAATTTAGACCCCCCGTGGTCCGACCTCTGGTAAGCGACAACCTCCCGTAAGCGACCACATATCCTTCACATTATGGGCGGTCGCTTACGGGAGGTTCGACTGTATTGTAATTTTCATCAGATATCGAAGAGTGCACTCAAGGATCTCATGAATGCCTTCCAAGCCTTGCTTCCTCCACAAATACTTTTGGATAATACAACTGTTCTTCTAACCCTGGATACTTGCAACGATGTTTCCTTCTATGTCCTCAACGGGTAGTAATAACAATAAAGAGATTTAGCATCGCGTTTACGTGAAACGGCAAACGTCACCTTGCCGTTTAACGTTTTACGTAAGATAGCGTGAACTTTTTGACTTTAGCTTCGCGTGTGCTTATAATTAGCTATTGCGAGTTTCCATGAAGTAATTTTGCGACTCACTGTGGTGAGTTCATGAAGAAAAATGCGGTAAGGAGTGAGTTCTGATGGATTTTCAAACGTGAAACTTCATTTGTCTTAGTATGACTTGCCGGAAAAATTATTGGGGTACTTGTTTTCAACAATCAACTACTTTTATGTGTGAGAAAAAAGGAAGAAATATACTTCCGTAGTTCTCACGTAGACGGCAAACGCGAAATAGCCTGTTTTCACGTAGAAACGGCAACCGGCAACCAGCAAACGCGAATAATAATAATAATAATAATAATAATAATAATAATAATAATAATAATAATAATAATAATAATAATATAATAATAATAATAATTTTATTAATTTCTATTGCGCTATTATGAATATAAATTTTCCATTGCGCATTACAACATGATCATAATACAAATATATAAAAATACAAATGTAAACGAAATTTAAATATCTAAATACTATAAAAAGGCTTGTCTAAAAAGATAAGCCTTGATTGCCGTCTTGAATTTATTAATCGAATTTAATTGAATTTATTAATCGGGAAATTGTGGTCACGTGGTCATTTTTGCCGTTTCTCGTTTCACGTATACGCGATGCTAAATCTCTTTATTTTCTATAGCCGTTTTGGACTCCCCCACCATTCATTTCTTCGTTTTCCTAAAGCTCCTCAAAATCCTAAAAGTTAAGAAACCATTGGAAGAAAATTGCAAAAAGAAGAAAAAAAAAACTGAAAAAAGGCCTTTTTAGAATTTGGTCACCAAGGTGACAACAAACCCTAACCCTACCACATCAAATTTCTCCCGGATAAATCTTTGGGCTTCAATTTTACAGAACTAATTTTTCGGAATTTTATCGTAGCCTGTAAACGAAAAGGTCAGCGACTAAGTGAACGCGTTTCAATATGATGGACTTATCCTGTTATCTAATAACAACTGATTTGTATCATAATTGACGATTTGTATACATAGCTTTCAAGTGATCTTAAGTACCATGCAATATTTCACTGCAGGAATATGTCCAAAGAATTGGATGCACATACAAGACTCTTGTTACCTGATCTCATCTGGAAAATTGAACTGGAATGCAGCAAAATCTGCCTGTGAGGCAATGGGATCGAAGCTTGCAATGGTGAAGTCTCAAGCTGAACAACAAGCTCTTGCCCCTAAAATATCACAAGACACATGGATTGGTTTGTACAGGAACCCCAATGACAAGTCACGTTGGATATGGGTTGACGGAAGAGGGGTTAGTTACACTAACTGGAATACAGGAGAGCCTAACAATGTTGAAGGAAAAGAGGATTGTGTACATTTTTTGTCCCAAGCGCACTCTTCGAAATGGAATGATTTGTCATGTTTGGAACAACTGTTTTATGTTTGCGAAACCGATGACAGGTTATAGGACCGATGTTATTTACATTAGCGAAGGCCACGTCACGTTGGAACAGTTTCATTCAAGCTGTCATGTAACGAGATAAGTCTATCACATTGAAGAAAATTCAATGAAGTTGAGGGTCTAAAAACGCTGGTTGGTCAAAAAAGTGGAATCACTGACTGACTTGCCGAGAAATTTATAGGGCTTGAGCCAATAAATTTAAACGAACTGGTCAGCAGCTAGGGAAAAATAATTGGTGGACATTGAACGCGTTTCAACAAGATGGACTTACCTCGTTATATGACAGCTTTAATTAAACTCTTTCAGCATCTTTTCCGTGATTTTATTGCGATTACATTGGTGAAAAAAAAAAAGGCTCATTTTGATTCGTGGGGAAAATTTTAAGCAATAGTTATCGCATTTCTTGATTTGTTGCTAGCGTTCGTTGATGACACGTTCGATGAAAATATGGTCGTGTTAGTCGAATGTCATAACTAATTATTAGAGTAAGCTTCACTGCCGTGTTCTAACATGTTTAAGTGATATCATTTATTCATTATCTTTAGTGTAAATTTCAGCACTTGAAGCGTTTACTGTTTAACAAACGTGTACAAGGGGATGGCCATTTTGCACTAAGCAAATTTGTCTTACTGCAATGAATTGGAAAGGAAAATAAAGAAGACTACTGTTTCTTTGTAGTAGAGATTGCTTTGTTCTTTATAATTGGAAGACTGTGTCTAATATATACTCAATACCGCTACCCTGCTGAAGAAACATGCAATCTTTAATGTATAAAATTTTTTATTGATAACTTCGGTTAGTTGTCTCTAAAAACTAGGCTTGAACTCCATGTTTTATTACGCGTCGGTTTGTAATTTTAAACTATTAGTTAGCTGGTTATATTAGATGCAGGGAGGATTCTCCTGTGTGACAGAAATGTCTAAGGTGGCCTGAGCAATGAATCCTCTCACAAAGTGTAAATGTTTGTTATCTATTCAGCCGTAGTTCATTTTGGTTACGAACGTGATCCTCAAAAAATCTATACACCACCTTCCCCCCCCCCCCCCCCTTAAAAAAAAAAAAAAAGATAATCATAATCATGATAATAAAGCGACAAAAAGGATAAAATAAATGAGAGCTAAATTAAGCATGACCAAAACAAAAACTATTCTGGTCTAGAAATGAGCATCCTTCATACAGTGACGTCGATCCATTGCTGCCTTAGCCGACCAAGTGCATTTTTAGGACTGGGTGGACTAGATTATGGGAAGGATATTGTATATATGTGATTTACTTGGTGTATTGTAGATCTGCGTTATTGTTTGACAGATTACTACACCGGTTAAGATTCATATAGTGTAGTAAAATGTAACTGTATAGTGAGCTTCGTCTTAGTGATTATTCCTTAAAGTCTAATCGGGACCCTCGGGGGTTCTCCTTATGATAGACTATACGGTGAGACACCGTCCGAAAGGGGTAAATTAGGCTGGCGGGTATATAAAAAGGTTAGGAACATCATGAACTGAAGTATAGACAAGTATTGTGAAACTGTTTTTTAGGTATTTAAATAAGGAATTTCAGAATACTCAAACACAACCACAGAAAGAATATGTAATGTTTCAACTGAAAGAGCACCATTTTTATGGAAGGTATATAAAAGGGTTTCATTTTATGTCAAAAATGTTATATAAAAGGG
Source organism: Pavona decussata (assembly GCF_977016875.1). Lineage (NCBI taxonomy): Eukaryota > Metazoa > Cnidaria > Anthozoa > Scleractinia > Agariciidae > Pavona > Pavona decussata. The sequence goes on from NW_028145450.1 coordinate 2,324,579, forward strand.
TAAGGTTTTTTACCTATGGGTGAAGCCTCCTCATACAAAAACCTGTTGAGAATCCTCCCAACCCCTTCACTCCTTCAATGGGAATGGGGCTCGTTAAATAGATGAAGAACTTAGCTCACTTATAATCAACATTTGTAGTAACTTAGAGAATAAGACAAATAGCTGATAAATCTGAATAACTGTAAACTTAGATCATGAAGATTTTGCTGGATGTGTTAGCTGTAAGCTGAGGAATAACTACCACGTCTTATCTTATATAATCTTAAGCGAGAGAATTGAGGTCTTTATTCAGGCAATTACTGCTACATGTATCTTTATGGCTACTGTAGCTTTGTATGGCTAAATTAATAAATTTGCCCATGCTGTTAAATGAATGTTTTGTGGTTAATAGGAGACGTGATACTACAGTCAACTCTCTCATTTAGCGACCACTTGTCGTAAGCGACCACCTCCCGAAAGCGACCACTTCGTAAATAACCGTTTTGATTCTCAGTTAAATACTGTTTCAAGAGCTCTCTCGTAAGTGACCACCACTCAAATTTCTTAAGGGACCACAACCACTTTTTAGTCCAGAAATTTGGCATATTCTTTAGTTTTCTGTTTCCGGTAAGCGACCACCCAAGATAATCACGTATGATCGTTAGTAAATAATTACTCAGAAGTAACAAAAGTTCGCTTGTATAGCTAATCACGCTACCCTGGACTGCTGACAGATAATAACAGTTTACAGACATAGAAGATGGCTATAATTGGATCTGCAGGTAAACGGGAATTGGTACAGTAATCTGTTACACAACGCTTCGACAGAAAAATGAATAGATGTGAAAAATCAAATAAATTAGTTTCTGTTTGCCTAATTTTAGCTGCTAAGGTAATATTTCATGTAATTAATTTATCAATCCAGTATTAGGCTTATTTTGTTGATCTTTCCCATACGCGACCACCACCCGTAAGCGAACACTTTGTCGTGCCCCAAGGGTGGTCGCCCACGAGAGAGGTGACCGTATTAGAAACTAAAGCAACATTGGATTATAATTCAGTATATCTCATGTTCAAAAGCTCCCCTGATGTTTAGAGCTGCAGGATATGACTTGTGGCCCACACACCAGAGTACAAAATATTTAGTTTTTTCATATACCTTTTTGATGGACTGAAATACCTCACTTATTTTTGAAGAGGCAAATTTCTGTAAGTTATTAGAAAAGCACACAGAAATAATAATGGGCCTGTGTGACATATAGCATAAGTCTTAAGTGGCCCAGATCTTTTGAACCCGCGTGTAACGGATTGACAGAAGGATTCAACAGTGCCGTGCAGTAAATTCCATAGTCGTTTACTCCATGAGGCTAACTGCAGATAATTGCTTCGCTATTGAGCTCCATTTCTGGAGCAGGATATAAACTGAACAAGAAAGCGCGGCTTAAAACTGCTTATGTTCGCCCATGAGAGCACTTAGCTGTTTTAATAACGGGGTGCTGTCTTGGAAAGACGCAACAGGCTGCTTGGGTGGTAAGTTTAATTAACATTTCCCAAATTCTTCTTCTTCTTAAATTATTTATTTGAAAGATTTCACAACAAGAAAACTTTGTGACGTACTAAATAGCCCTCATTGTTTAAGAAAAGCACCTGTCAAACTCATTAAACGCCAAACGACAGATTTCTTATAGGAAAGTCCCCTTCATAATTCATTAAACACCAAAATCCAGGTAAACAGTCGCGAAATTCCATTTTGATATCAGTCTTAACACAAAGATCTACTGTGCCGCATTCTATAGCCTTTAAAACACTTAAATCTTTTTTTTTTTTACAATCTCTAAATATCTGTTGAAATGATTTTGGGAAATATTGCGTTGTTTGTGTAAACGAAATAATTTAATTTCGAAGACATACAATACACTGCAGTAAAAATTAATTTTCACCATGTGCGAAACCTTCAAATCGATTACGCTTCTGGTGGTTGAATGTTCGAAGGATGGTCTATAGATTCCTGTATCAATTTCTTTGGACAAATGATTAAGAGCGACGGGAGAGCTTTACAAAGTCGGTAAAAAAAAATGCAAATTTTAGTCCTTACACATGTCTTGACCCATGTAAGGTTAAAATTCACTGAAAACAATCACATAGAAAAACATTTCGAAATGTTCGAACCTTATAATATGCTGATAAAAGACGGGTCCAAACGCCATTTCGGCACGATTCTCTGGGTCGCTCGTCGCATAAGTTTGAGCTGTTTGTAACGTCCGAAGTACAGCAGTGCAAACTGTCACGTTAAGTATTCACTGGTCGAATACAAATCTTTGATCAACTTTCGGCGCATTACATCAATACTGCTTCTTCTTCGACGAGTGGACGACTTAGGGCCTCTTCATATGAGCCCGGTAGGCGGGACGAATTTTGTCTTCTGTTCATATAGGAAATTTAATCCTGGTTACCGAGATGAAAAACACCCGTGGAACTGCGTTTCGACTTGTCAGTGACCTTACAAGCCATGCGCAGTTGAAAATGTTTCGTCCCGGTATCCGGGCTGGAGTGTTCATAAGGGAAAAATTTTCAGCTCGGTTACTGAGATCTCGGTAACCGGGCCAGCCCGCCTTCTCATATGAACACATCGAAATTTTTGTAAAGAAAAGAGTGGCGAGGCGAGATCTCAGAAACCGAGCCAGCCCGGTCGACCGGGCTCATATGAAGAGGCCCTTAGTCATTTGTGAAGTATTGCTTGGTTTACAGTGCACAAAAATAGTACATCTAATTGCTGCTAGAGTGACAAAAAATGTCGGCGCTTATTGCAGGCAGCCGTTTGCTCGTCACGCATTGCAATGTCATGGACATTTTAGTAGGTTGGTGAGAGGAGTGAGGGTTCCTTTTGAAGACAATCATGTTTCAAAATTTATTCCTCTGTTTTCCTGGGAATATAAGACGCAAAATATTCCATTTTTGGATTTCCAAGGATAAAGTTCTAAAGTCCTCATAATATATATATATATCGATACTCGTTTTACAACCAATTATCCTGAGTTGTATAGCAAGTTTTTTATGTTTTAATTTCAAGTTGGAACAAGCGTATACGAAACATGGGTTTCGACTAAATAGAGATTACATTTATCTCAAATAAGTTGAAGTCTTTGGTGATTAATGTTTCTTACCAGAAGTTCATTTTTGTTAGCTTTAAATACTAAGTTTTAAAACCTTATAGCTCTATGAAAACATTGGCCAAGTATCATGTCTCTAAGCGCTGTGTAATCGGCAAAAAAACATTTAAAAATATACTTATCGGGCCCGATATATAACTTATCGGGACTTTCGAGAAACGGGGCCCAGGGGCCCGTTTCTCGATCGAAAGACCCGGTAACTTACCAGGCCCGATAAGTAATTTTGGTGATAAATGTTTCTTAACAGAAGTCAATTTTTGTTAGCTTTGAATACTAAATTTTAAAATCTTATTATTCTATGAAAACATTGGCGAAGTACCATGTCTGTAATCGTTGTGTAATCGGCGAAAAAGCATTTAAAAATATACTTATCGGGCCCGATAAGTTACCGGGCCTTTTGAGAAACGGGCCCTAGGGCCCAGTTGTTTGAAGCATGGTTAGCGCTAGCCCGGGTTAAATACCATGACAACCTATAGGTTTTAATACCTCTTAACCAATGGTTACCGCTACCCATGCTTCGAGCAACTCAGCCCAGAACTACATTGCAAGCATTCTTGAAGTCTTGATAACCGTGCGTCCTATTGAAATTTCAGGCGCACTCGCTCAGTGCGCGTGTGTTAACTCATACCTGCGCGCTTAGCGCCCGCGCCTGGGAGCGCGTTACCCAAGACTCAACGAACGCTTGTGGTTCTGAATCAAACGCAGGGTTGTTAAGGCTATTCTACTTGACATAAATAAAGAGAAACGACCAGAAAAGACAAAAGACCACTGCATTGTGAGAAATTCAACTTTATTTGAGATAAATGTAATCTTTATTTAGTCGAAACCCATGTTTCCTATATCCCATGGTTGGAATTTCGCATCAAAATTCTTGCAACAAAGCTTTGTTGTTAATTTATAATCCCATATCACTTGACTGATTTTGAGATTAGTAAGTTTGAATAAAACTCAAACAATTTTCTACCCGTGGAAATATTTCATCATTACTTATGTATGCATAGATTTAAACACATTTCAGTTTTATATTAAAATAATGAAACCGCTAAATAAGGTGACGCAAACGTCGACGATAATGCATCTTGTCTTGAAATACCTTTATTGTGATTATTAAATGTTACGTTAACAAATTCCCGCGGTTAACCTAAATTTCTTTCACTCGCAAAGTAAAAAACAAGGCGTTAATCACATCAGTAAAAGGTGGAAAATATTTTCAAAATATTGAACAGTTCTGTTGACAGGGGAAAGAATTTCCATTCTACGTAGTAGTTTATTTGGTCGTCTTTGGACGTGTTTGACGCTTAATTTGCCGTCACTTCGTTGTACCAAGAAAATATATTTTGCTTTGTTGTTCCTTATGACCCCCAAAAAGCTAATTTCTTAGCCGGTGTGCTTTGAAGTTAGGGACTTTCTTCTCTCTTTACCTTGCAGACTTTAATTCATAAAAAATTATGATAGCCATAACATGATGATTTGAGATAACAGAGTTTCAAATAGTTAAAGACGAGTTTTCCGTTTGTCTTTCTATTAGTAATATTTATTTATTTATTTTTTCAAATTTCTTTGCAAAACAAATTCTAAAACAGGCACAGCTTTCTTCCTTCTAACATCTTAAAAACGTTTTTAATAGCCTCATAAAATTAGCAAATGACAAGTTGGAAAAGGGAGCTGTCTGCATACGAAATTAACGCATTTTCATTGGCTTAAAAGGACAGGTAAACTGACCCTTAAATTAACCTACGCGAAAACTCTACTGGTGATGAGGACATTAAGTTGCTACCGAGAAGCTATCTCTTTTCATCTTCCGTTTAAAGATCAACAGCTGTAGCCGACGAGTTGTCAATGCAACTACGTTTGAAAGAAAAGAGAATCTTGGATTTTAACCTTGGGCCATAAGAATTTGTAACTATCTTATCTTTGAAAGTTGTTTCCACCTACTTGGATGGTGAGTTTTATTTCTCAAATTTCTTTACTATGTTTTTTAATCTGTCGCCTTTTTGGAAAACTTACGCATAGTGATAGAATTGGCACCGTTTGCGTATTTGAGAGAAGAACACCAAAACATGTCTTTGGTATAGGAAAGATGAAAGTTGGCCTTATGTTAAAACTGCAGTATTCAATTAAAAGGCAACCTAAGATAACAATGATCGCCAAAAGGTGATGATTTTGAGATAACAGTGTTTCAAATAGATATGAAGACGAGTGTCTTTCCGTTTTTCTTTCGCATTGTATTATTATATCCTATTTTTTCTAAATTTCTTTCCAAAAGAAATTCCAAAACAGACAAAGTTTTCTTTATTTCTAACACCCAAACATTTTTTCATAGCCTTGTAAAATTAGAAAATAACAAGCTACTGTAAAATTGCAAAAAGAATGCTGTATGCATTTGAGCTGATCGCATATCCATTGGCTTAAAACGACAAGTAAAACCTTTAAAATTAACCTAACTAAAACTCTACTTAGGCTGAATTCAAAAAGGTGCTACGGACAAGCTATTTGTTTGCGTATTTAGGAAAAGACTGAAAACGCAATTTTTGGTGATATAGAATGGACGGTTCTTTCTAAAGACAATCACGTCCCAAAATTTATTCCTCCTTTATACTGGAAAAATATATAGCTGCGGAAAATTTCCCGTTTTAGAGTTCCAAGGATAAACTACTGAAGTCCTTATTATATATATCGAAACTCGTTTTACAACCAGACTTCTGTTCAAGTCGATATGGTTCAGAAACGGAAGTCAAATCATTTATGTAGACTGGTATAGCACATTTTTATGTGTTAATTTTGAATTTGAATTTAGCAGCTAAATTTTAGCAGCAAAGCTTTGTTTTTAATTTTACCTTCACTTTTCAGTGGATTTATTTTGAGATTATTAGCCCTTATAAACTCAGACAATATTCTACCCGTTGGAGATATTTTCTCATTACATGTGCATGATCTTGACTTAATTCAGTTTTAATTGAAAAGAAACATAAAAAAGGTGACACAAATATCGACGATAGTGCATCCTGTCTTTAAGTACCTTTATTGTGAGTTTTAGTAATGTTACGTTAAGAAATTCCTGCTGTTAGCCTAAATTTTCTTAAAACGCGAAGTAAGAAACGAAAGCATTAATCACATCAATAAAATGTGGATAATATTTTCCGAAACATGGAAGAGTTCTGTTGACAGGTGAAAAAATTTCCACTTTACGGAATAGTTTACTTGGGCGTCGTTTTCACTCTTAATTTGCCGTCACTACCAAGAAATAGATTTTGCTTTATTGTTCCTTCACTCCCAAAAGCTAATTTCGAAGCTGGTATGCTGTAAAATTAGGCAATTTCTTCTCTCTTTACACTGTTAATAAACAACGACCATAGACATAAAATGATGATTTGAGATAACAGTGTTTCAAATAGTTATAAAGACGAGCGTCTTTGCGTTTTTCTGTCCCTTAGTAATGTTCTTCTATTTTGCCCCAAATTTCTTTGAAAAAAACACATATTCAGAAACAGGCAGAGGTTTTTTTTTTTTTTTTTTTTTGTTTTTAACACCCAAAAACAATTTTTAATACCTTTGTAAAATTAGAAAATGACAGGTTGATGTAATTTTGAAAAAGGGAGCTGTCTGCATGGAAACTGGTCGCATTTTCATTGGTTTAGAACGACAGGTAAACGGACCCTCAAATTAACCTACGCTAAAACGCTATAGACAGGTGCTGATGGCAATAAGTTGCTACCGGAAAGCAATCTGTTTGCATTCTCATTTTAAAGATCAACTGTTGTAGCAGACGAGTTGTCAGTGCAACTACGTCTCAAAAGAAAGGGAATGTTGGATTTTAACCTTGGGCTTTAAGTTTTTGTAACGATCTTACTTTGACATTTGTTTCCACCTACTTGGATGATGAGTTTTATTTTCCCGATTTCTTTATTATTTTTTTTAGGCTGTCGCCTTTTAAGAAAACTTACGCGTTGTGATAGAATTGGCACCGTTTGCGTATTTGAGAGAAGAAAACACAAACTTTTTGTGATATAGAAATGAAGATTCGTTGAAAATTCGCTATATCTTCAAACTGTAGCATTCAATTAAAAGATAACCTTAGATAACAATGATAGCCATAAAATGATGATTAGAGATAACAGTTTTCAAATAGATAGGAGAACGAGTGTCTCCTTTCTCATTGTTTTTTTTTTTTTCCTTTTTTTTCTTAATTTCTTTCCAAAACAAATTCGTAAACACACAGCCTTTTTCCTTCTAACACCCAAATATTTTTCATAGCCTTGTGAAATTAGGAAATGACAAATTACTGTAAACTTTCAAAAATAGATTGTCTCCATGCGAACTGTTCGCATTTCATTGGCCTAAGACAACAAGTAAAACCCGTCAAATTAACCTACGTTAATACTCTACAGGTGTTGAGCTGAGTTCAATAAGTAGCTACCGAAAAGCTATCTTTTTGCACATTTAAGAAAGGACTGAAAACGCATTTTTTTGTGACATAGAATGGACGGTTCTTTCTTTTCGTTTATTCAGACTTGTATAGCAAGAGTTTTTTGTCTTTTTTTTTTTCAAATTGGAATTTAGCAGCAAAATTTTAGCAGCAAAGCTTTGTTTTTAATTTTATCTTCACTTTTCACTAGACTGATTTTGAGATTATTCGGCTCTTATAAAACTCAGACTGGAGTTATTTTCCCTTTACGTATGCATGATCTTGTTATATTTCAGCTTTAAATTGAAAAGGAACAACAAATTAAAGTGACGCAAATATCGACGTTAGTGCATCCTGTCTTTAAGCACCTTTATTGTGAGTTTTAGTAATGTCCTGTTGTTAGCCAAAATTTCTTTAACGTGCGTAGTAAGAAACGACCAGTTAAGCACCTCAATAAAAGGTGAAAATATTTTCCAAATAATTGAGGAGTTCTTTTGACAGGGGAAAAAATTTCCACTTCATGTAATAGTTTATTTGGTCGTCTTGTTGACACTTTTTTTGCTGTCACTTCATTGTACCAATACAATATATTTTGTTTCTGCTTTTTTGTTCCTTAACCCCAAAAAACTAATTTCCTAGCCTGCACCATTGTAGCAACGAACCTGACATGCTTTAAAATTCGGAAATTTCTTATCTCTTTACGTTACAGACTTCAATAATTAAACAAGGTTACTAAAAATATAAATTGAGTAGAACCGAAGACCTTTGAGAGCTTTCCTATCCGTTGCAGCTGGATCCCAACGAAAAAAAATATATTAGGTTCTTATTGTTTTTCTATCCAAAGACTAAACTACTTCTTTTCAATCTCCCTGAATTCTACAGTCCATCTCACTTTTAAAAACTATGGCAAATGGAAAACATCACCTTATAGTCTTGTTGATTATTTTCGTCTCTGGTCCTGTTTTGCTTTGAACCTTTATTAGTTAAAGGAAGTTAAAATCCACTCTGAGTAAGGACTCGTCGGTTCCTTTGATGCACTATGATCCGAGTAATCTTGGATCAAAAATCCAGATTCAGATTTTCCCAAAGAAACGCACCCTGAAATTAGGTAGGTAGCTAACAAATTCTTTCCACCACTCGTTTGTTTACATGGTTGCAAATCTTATCGATCGCCGTTCTTGTCACCAGTTGTGATCCTCAGAGAATGTTGATTGTACTCAAGATAGTCGAAAGACTGGTTACTACACTACGCATCAGCAAACACGGTTAATTCCTAGATTAACAATATGACGGTTCAAAAATGTCGATTTCACGGTAAGGTGTTTAATAATAACGGAAAAGTCAAATGCTTTTTCTTTTTCCTTTCACTTTGCAATTTTTTCTTTCTTTTTCTAAATTTCTTTACAGAAAAATTCGACACTAGCCACAGCCGTGTTCTTTGTATGAAAAAAGTATATTTAAAAAACCTTTCTATATTTTCAAATGGCAACTTCCTCAGGTTTGGAACGACATTGTCTGCATCTGAATTTGTCACATTTCTATTGGCTTAAACTGAAAGGCATAGCTCCTTGTTAAAGAAACGTCAAAATTCTACTGGTACTTAATAAATTAGTTTCTCCAGACGAGCTATCTATTTGCATTCTCCTTTTTTGTGCGAAAACAACCTCAAAAAGTTAATTATGGATTGCAACCTTCGGCTCTATATTTTTTAACGATGTAATCTTTGAAGGTTGCGAAAGACTGCTAATAGGGGCTAAATTTAATTTTCATTTCCTCAAATTCTTCTTCTTCGTCGTAGTCGGCATCTTTTGTTCTGTTCAACAATTATTCGTGTATTGACCGACTAAACAACATTTACTTTAATTTGGGAGAGCACGAGAAGAATGTTTTGTGATGTAAGAAAGAGGCTTCAGTCTTGAAAGAAAGCACTTTTCATAATTCATTTACGCCTAAACGAGGTTTCTTCAAGGAAAGCACTTTTTGAAATTCATTCAACACTGAAAGCCAGGGGAAGAGTCTCATAATAAATTAAAGTCTTCTCAATGTCTTTTCCCGTTTTCGAAAAAAAAACACACCTACTTTTAACTCCACATGGCTTAGAAGCGGAATTCGTTCATGGAAATTAACTTTTGTAGTAAGTTGTTATGTCGCTGTTTTATGTCTAAGTTGCAATAAATTTTCGTATTGAATACGTCCTTTACTTTTCCCAATGTTGCGATAATTGGCTTTTATGAAATTCACGCAATATTCTTGAACCCTTTGTACATTTATTACCGCTACATAGCAATAGAAAAATAAAACAGAAAACAGCTATCAACGAGACACAAAAGATCGACAATGTTGCAAAGTGTGTTCAATAAAGATACCTTTATTGTTCAGTCCGACCTCTATTAAGCAGCCACCCTGGGGACTTTGAAAACTGGCCGCTTAATAGAGGTACAATATAAATTGGGTAGAAATGGCAGTTAACGTAATTTTATTGCCTCTATATAGCAAAACGCTTGTTGAAAAGTGAACATATGTGAAGATGAATGTGAAAATCATTGCAACAGAACTTTAAGTGTCCTGTATTTGCGCATTTCAAGTCCGTGCAAAGTGCTAGCTCTAACACAGAGAGCATGTAGTCGATAACTACAGTAATTTTTAGTGTTAAGTATGTACAGAAAAATATGCAAATCTATGTAACAAAACATCAAGTTTTTTTTAGGATTTTTTGCATTAGCAGTCTGCAAAAAATTTTAGCTCAAAATATTTTGAAGGACAATTTATTTAAAACAATCCGTCACTGATGTTTGCCGTTGTGGAGCTCGGAGTTGTAACGAGGAGATCAAGTCATTTGCCTTGCCGATAGATAGGGCAAGGTCCTGGTAACCGTGAAACTGGGCAAAGTGTCGGAGTTGATCGGTGTCATTATAGTGGAGATTAAATTGCAGTTCTTGTTGTTATTAGTTATCACCTTCATATTATCTGTCACCATTTCGCTTGAAAAAATTTATTTGCTGTCCGCTTAATAGAGGTAAAAAAAACAATAAATACTAAACTTGCAACAGCAAAAAGGTGGCCGCGGCCGCTCAATAGAGGTGACCGTTGAGTAGAGGTATCGAATACAGCACTTTACTGAAAAATAATTTGGGACTTTGGAAAGTGGCCGCTTAATAGAGGGTGGCCGCTTAACAGAGGTCCGACTGTACTTAAAGTTTACAAAATCATGTGAGTAACTTAAATTTCCTTCTAAAAAGAAACGAGAAACGCGGAGTTTATCACCTAAATAAACCTTGAAAACGTTAACACTCACAAAAACTAAGAAGTTAATTTAAATTGTGGAAAAACTAAACATCAAGTATAAACGTTTGTTTTGTCGTCGTAATTTGACCAATTTTGTTTTGACCCAAATAATTTATTTCTAAGCTTGCAATATTGTACAGACAAAATAACGTCCTTTAAAATTAAAACAACATTAGCTAAAAAATGACAGCCATAAGGTGATGATTTGAGAATACAGTGTTTCAAAACAGTGACGAAGACAGATATTTTTTCCTTTTTCTTTTCTTGAAGAAAAAAAAAAAGAAAGCAGCGACGTGTTGTATATCATGGGATTATCACACCATTATTAATCAGCCCTCGATATCTTTATTAATGTCAGGCAAAGTCGGTGTTAAAATGTTGCACAGCTTTAAGTAGGGTGTCTCTTGAGAATTCTTCTTGGCAGCTTCAAAATGTAGCTAAAAACAACAAACGACACACTTCAGATAAAATCAGATGGAAGGCGTCTAAGAGCAGCTTTCGTATCGGAATAACTGAAAGACCAACCTTTTTTAAATACTTTCGTCGAAACAAAACTCTAAGTTTACAAGTAAGATGTAACAAAAGGTAGAACTTTTTTATTTCATTAACAGCAAACCACCTTTCGGACAAACAAAAGGTTTACATTTGTTTGTTACGGTTGTCGTTCGAACTCTGCGAGAATAGAACCGATCCATTTAATATCCTCTAATTTTGCCCCTTTAATATGCCCCTTTATGCGAATTGGCCGCCATTTTTCAAATAGGGATAAGATGGCACAAATTTAACTGTTTGTGTGAAGTTTTAATGACAAATTATATATTAAGTCTTATTAAACAATTTTTAAACATCCAGGCTCTGAAAACGGAGAAATCTGGAACAAGATCCTGCTTATCTAACTTGAGGCCTCTAGACGTAAATGAAGTCAGATGTCAACTTTTTAATTTGTAATACAATACATTTGTTTGGAAAATTTCCCGCCGAATTTACAGACTAATGCATTCCATTGGAAACTAAAAAAGCTTTAATGTCCATCTTTTATGCAATACGTATCTGTTCGTTTGCTGACTACTGCAACCGTCTGTGGACTTCTTTATGTCTCGTTACGTTAAAATGACTTGCATGACTATTGTTTATCGGTTGCATCAAACGCTAAAGAAGACGGCAATTCTTAATACTTTTTTTTTAGATATGGTCATGAGCCTGCTGTTCCGTATCTCGGTTTCCTTTGTCTTAAGTCAAATGCTTTACAGAGCACAGACTCAGCAATGCCCAGCCTCTGGATCTGAGCTGTCCATCTTTGGATGGATGTTGCAGGGACACATCTATAAGACGATGATGGCCGATCTAGGTCTTCACTGCCTGTTAGTCTGTCGAACAGATGATCGATGTCAAAGTTTCAACTTTGTGATGTCTCTTCACATGTGTGAGTTCAGTGATCGGACGAAGGAAGCCAGACCGGAGGATTTCATTCCTGACCCAGACAGATATTATTTTAGACGAGACATTAACAGAGGTAAAATACTGCTATAAGAAATAGCCAAATTACTGTGGAGCCAACAAACAATGCATAAATAAATTCTTATTTTGCTTCTCAGTTCCCCTTAGTTCAATCGCAGAGCTGCCTGCTGAGACATGCAAACAAATTAAAGTGAGTGAAGAAGGTTAAGCAGTCAGCGGTAAATATTGGCTGTCTACCATAATACCAGACATACCCGTACTAGCTTACTGCGACATGAAGGCAGAAGGCGAGTTTGATTCTGGAAACCGGTTGTGTTATACTAGATCCGTTTGACAGAGCCTGAAAGAGGGAATTAATCTAAGGAAGAGTGTAGATAATGTTGGGGGTAGGGGGTAAGATTAACCTCTTTTTTAAGCCAGATTTTGACATCCCTTTCAACAAGATACGGTTCCAGCTAGATGATTTCTGCTTTGCTTCACCTTAGCCACTAATGACAGGCTGTTGCAGGGGTCGTTATGAATAATTTGGCTCTTGTTATTTCGCTGTTATTTTGTGACGTATCAGGATGTTATATTTATATTCTTGACCTAAATGAAATACAGCTGTACTTGTCGTTGCTTTCAAGGTTTCTCTGTGGTTTTCGGGTTTTTTTTTTTTTCTCTACTCAAACTTTCAGTTTTCCCTCACTTTTTATTTCATATGGGACCACACCCAAGAGATGTGTTAAGCTTTTAATGATCACACTGGCGGAATTCTCTTTCTATGAAAATTACAGTTGAACAAGCGATGGAGAAACCCGAACTAAGCGATTCGATGGGAGGCTGGTATCGCTTCCTGAACTATTTAGGAAGAGATTGCTAACAGTTTATTCCGAAGTGTTTAGAAAATTATTGTTGCCTTTTTGGTAACGATGGCATGTTTTTTCAGGAATGTTAAGGTCAAATTAAAGTTTTAAATCGTAATTTTTATCAGATATCGAAGAGTGCACTCAAGGATCTTATGAATGCCTCTCAAGCCTTGCTTCCTCCACAAATACTGTTGGATCATACAACTGTTCTTGTAGCCCTGGATACTTGCAACGTTGTTTCCTTCTAGGTCCATAACGGATAGTGATAACATTATCTGTGGCCGTCTTGGACCCGCCACCATTAATTCCTACGTTTTCCTAAAGCTTCCCAAAATCCTAAAAGTTAAGGGACGATTGGAAAAAGATTACAACAAAAACGGCCTCCTAGAATTTGATCACCAAGGTGACATCAAATTCAGTGAACACTAACCTACCACACCAACTTTCTCCAGGATAAATCTCTGGGCTTAAATTCGGAAGGGCGTATTTTTCGGAATTTTACCGTAGCCTGTAAACGAGCAGGTCACGATTAAGTGAACGCATTTCAATATGTACTTATCTTGTTATCTAAAAACAACTGAATTGTATCATAATGGACAATTTGTATACATAGCTTTCAAGTGATCTTAAGTAAAATGCAATATTTCACTGCAGGAGTATGTCCAAAGAATTGGATGCACATACAAGACTCTTGTTACCTGATCTCATCTGGAAAATTGAACTGGAATGCAGCAAAATCTGCCTGTGAGGCAATGGGCTCGAACCTTGCAATGGTGAAGTCTCAAGCTGAACAACAAGCTCTTGCCCCTAAAATATCACAAGACACATGGATTGGTTTGTACAGGAACCCCAATGACAAGTCACGTTGGGTATGGGTTGACGAAAGTGGGGTTAGTTACACTAATTGGTATACAGGAGAGCCTAACAATTCTGGAGGAAACGAGGATTGTGTACATTTTTTTTCACCAGCGCACTCTTCGAAATGGAATGATCGGTCATGTTCCCATCAACTGTTTTATGTTTGCGAAACCAATTATAGGTTATAGGACCGATGTTATTTACATTACGAATACCACTCACGCTGGAAGAGTTTCATTCAAGCTGTCATGTAGCGAGATAAGTCTATTACATTGAAGAAAATTCAATGAAGTCGAGGGTCAGAAAATGCCTGCTGGTCAAAAACCTGGCATCACTGATTAATTGCCGAGAAATTTAAAGGGCTTGAGCCAATAATTTTGAACGGACTGGTCAACAGCTAAGGATAAATAATTGGTGGACATTGAACGCGTTTCAACCGTGATGGACTTATCTCGTTATATGACGGCTTTATTTAAACTCTGTCAGAAATGAAATAAAAAGGCTCATCTTGATTCGTAGAGAAATTTTAAAGCAATGGTTATCGCATTTCTTGATTTGTTGCTAGCATTCGTTGATGATATGTTCGATGGAAATATGGTCGTGTTAATCGAATGTCATAACTAATAATTAGAGTTAGCTTCACTACCGTGTTTCTAATATCTTTAAGTGATGATATCAGTTATTCATTATCTTTAGTGTAAATTTTAGCACTTGAAGCGTTTACTGTTTTTCCAAACGTGTACAAGGGGATGGCCATTTTGCACTAAGCAAATTTGTCTTACTGCAATGAATTGGAAGGGAAAATAAAACGTCTTGAAGACTATTGTTTCTTCAGTTGTAGTAGAGATTGCTTTGTCCTTTATAATTGGAGGACTGTGTGTAAAATATACTCAATACTGCTACCCTGCTGAAGAAACATGTAATCCTAAATGTATAAAATTTTTTGTTAAATTCGTTTAGTTCTCTCTCAAAACTAGGCTTGAACTCGATGTTTTATTACGCGTCGGTTTATAGTTTTAAACTATTAGATAGCTGGATATATTTGATGCAGGGAAGATTTTCCTGTGTGACAGAAATATCTAAGGTGTCCTCTCACAAAGTGTAAATGTTTGTTATTTATTCAGCTGTGGTTAGTTTTGGTTACGAACGTGACACTCAAAAAAATCAAAACACTCCTTCAACGGGAATGGGGCTCGTTTAACAGATGATGAACTTAGCTTACCAACAATCAGCATTTGCAGTAACTAACATAATAAGACCAATAGCTGATATATCTGAATAACTGTAAGCTTAGATCCTGAACATTTCGCTGTATGTGTCAGCTGTTAGCTGACAAATGACTGTCACTTCTTATCTTATATAATCTTAAACGAGAGAATTGAGGTCTTTATTCAGATAGTTACTGCTACATGTATCTTTCTGGGTACTGTAGCTTTGTATGGCTAAATTAATAAATTTGCTCATGCTGTTAAATCAATGTTTTGTTGTTACTAAGAGACTATTGGAAACTAAAGCAACGTTAGATTATAATTCATCTCATGCTCAAAATCTCCCCTGATGTTTAAAGCTGCAGGATATGACTTTTGGCCCACACACCAGAATACAAAATGTTTAGACTTTTCATACACCTTTTTGATGGACTGAAATGCCTCACTTATTTTGACAAGGCAAATTTCTAAAGTTATAAAAAAAAGCACACAGAAATACTAATGAGCCTGTGTGACATATAGCATAAGACTAAAGTGGCTCAGGTCTTTTAAACCAGCGTGTAGCGGAATGACAGAAGAATTCACCATTGCCGTGCAATAAATTCCATGAGGCTAACTGAAGATAACTGCTGCGATATTGAACTCATTTCTGGGGCAGGATATAAACTGAACAAGAAAGTGCGACTTAAAACTGCTTATGTTCGCCCATGGAAGCACTTAGCTGTTTTTGGTTTCATACGAGGACGGAAAGCAGTGATCTTCATCAGTAAGCAGTGATACTGAAAAGTTTTCTTCTGTAAACATTTTTTTCCAACATCATCTTCGTGCAAACAATTTTTTCCCATTTTTTTTTTCAGTGTTCTTTTTATTTGTGCTAAAAGATCTGCTAAAACCGCCATGTGTTGCAAGGTGTTTCCAGTCAATGTTATCTACATGCTTAATTGATGCGGCTTCTCTGGTTGATTGTTTATTGGAGTCCTTTTCATTTGCGGCCTAATTTCAGTTTCCACTTGTTTCTTGGCATCGCGCAAAACTTCATCGGCCTTCAAATCTTCCCCAACAAATTCTTCTACCAGTGCATCTACCCCATCGAGTACTTTTGTCATTGTGTTATTGCTTTCCACAGGTGAAATTGTTTCACTTCCGTCATCATGGGTAGTCGTCATGAGAGCTGAGGTTTACTGCAGCGTTTGATTAGCTTCTGAAGCCGTGGGCAGTAGTCATCCACTTCTCTTTCTTTACTAATTACTTTATTTATTTTTTTTATTTCAGTTTTGGTATTTTAATATCTTAGCTGACTTCACTGCAAACATTTTTTTTTTACCCTTTCAATTTTTTTCAATATTTCTTATATCTCCCCCACCCCCCTCCTTCCAAAAAATAATGGTCCGTCCCTAAAGTTAGAACATTTCGAAATGTTTTTCTATTTGCTCATTTTAGTGTATTTTAACCTAATATGGGTTAAGGCCATTTCCACACGTATCCGGAAATTTTTTTTCCCGCAAATATTTTTTTGCGGATGCGAAAATTTTCGCGTCCACACGCAGCATATTCGAATCGTTTTCAGCCGTCCACACGTATCCGATTGTATCCGGAAATTTTCTGATTTGCTCTAGTTCCCAGTTCTAAAATTCTCTCTCCATTCTTCTTCGATCGTCGTGCCACTGATAAAATTGTCCCACTATGCGCTTGTCCTTCCTGGTCGCATCCAGAATAACAATCTCAAAACATCCTGTCGATCTCTACTGTATTGGTTGTGTGAATTTATCACAGCTGCATTCATCTGAACGCATGATATCAAACTAGAAATCAGAGCAACTAACAAACAAGCTACAACCCCGCTTGCTGTACGCCATGTTTGTTTATAATGCTCGCCGTGAAGACTGGATCCAAGAGAATGACGAAAGCGTATTCAAAATAAAAATTTCCGGATACGACCGTCCACACGTATACGTATTCGTATCGGATAAAAAAATTTCCACTCTGGAAAGCGTTTTCAAAAATTTCCGGATACGGCCGGAAAATACGCTGGATACGTGTGGACGCAAGCCGTATTCGTAAAAAAAAATTTGCGTTTTCACAAATTTCCGGATACGTGTGGACGACGCCAAAGACATCTGCAAGGACTAAAGTTTATGTCTGACCCGTAGCTTCAAAGTTTACCGCGGAGGATCAAATATTTGCATTTTTTTACCGACTTTGTAAAGCTCTCGCGTCGCTCTTAATCATTTGCCAAAAGAAATTTTTTTACAGCAATCTATAGACTATCCTTCTAATATTCAACCACCAGAAGCTTAATCGATTTGAAGGTTTCGCACATGGTGAAAATTAATTTTATTCGCGAAATACTTTTACTGCAGTGAACTGTATGCCTTCGAAGTTAAATTATTTCGTATAAACAGAACAGCGCAATATTTCCCAAAATAATTCCAACAGATATTTAGAGATTGCAAAAAAGGATTTGAGTGTTTTAAAGGCGGTAGAATGAATTGTTTTGCATGCGAGGCTCTCAAACTCCATGTAATAATTTAGCGCCTCAAATGACGATTTTAACGGTTTTTCGTTATTTGCATTTTCCTTTGAAATAAAAGGATATTTCACCGACAAAACCAGACAGTGATTTTGATTATATCCCAGCCTATTTAACGTTAAAATATGAAAGAAATAAAATTTTCCATCCTTGCCGCGAAATTTAGAATTTGTCTGATTTTTACGGACAGGCGCCCTTAAGTATTAATTTTATTTCGTTTCTGATCCTGTTTTGCTTTGAACCTTTATTAGTTAAAGGAAGTTAAAATAGTAGAATTGCAGCCAAAACAAACATTTTTAAAGAGCCTCGATAAATTAGCAAAACAAAAGTTGTTATAAGCTTGCTAAAAGGGAGCTGTCTGCGTGCGAACCGATCTCATTTTCATTGTCTGAAAAAAGACAAGTACAATGTTCTAATTAACCTACGCTAAAACTCTACTGGTGCTGTGAACAATAAGTTGATACCGACAAGCTATCTGTTTGCGTTCTCTTTTTCAAGATCAACCATTGTAGACGACGAGTTGACAATGCAACTGGTCCTGTTTTGCTTTGAACCTTTATTAGTTAAAGGAAGTTAAAATAGTAGAAATGTAACCTAAAATTAGAATTAAAAGTTAGATAACGACTTTTTGCCACCACTCGTTTGTTTGTTTGCATGCTTTCAAATCTTGTCGATCGCCGTTCTTGTCACCAATTGTGATCATCGGAGAATGTTGATTATACTCCAGATAGTCGAACAACTGGGTACTACACTACGCATCAGCAAACACGGTGTATTCCTTGTTAAAAATGATTGTGACAGTTCAAAAATATGTCGATTTCACGATAAGGTATTTAATGATAACGGAAAAGTCGAATGCTTTCCTTTTCCCTTTCACTTTGCAATTTTTCTTACTTTTTCTAAATTTCTTTACAGAAAAATCATCAACATCTCCCAAAATTATTCTTTCTTCTTCTTGTTCTTCTTCTTCGTCGTTGGCATCTTTTGTTGTGTTTAACAACTTTTCGTGCACTGACTGAATAGACAACATTTACTTATCTGGAGAGTTCACGACAAGAACATTTCCCGCAGTACAAAAGGAACCTTCATTCGTAAAGGCAATCCCCTTTCAAAATTCATTCAACACCGAAAGCCAGGTGAAGAGTGTAAAAATTTCATCTCCGGTTATATCAGTCTTAAAAAAAAAAAACAGCTAGTTAATGTGAGACAAAGATCGACAACGCTGCAACATTGGAGGTACCTTCATTGTGTTTATTAAAAACATTTAGTTTGGAAATAATCATGTGATTAAGTTACATTTCATTCTAACGGGAAATAAGAGACGTTGGGGTTATTACAAGGAGTTCTCTTAAACGCTTGGATAGAACTTACACGACATGTAAACGTTTGTTTTGTTGTCTTAATCTAACTTTCTTTCTTTTTCCTTTTTTATTTTTTTTGACACAGACACCTAATTTTTAAGCTGTCACTCAGTTGTGGAGACGAAGTATCCTAGGATATCTTCAAACCGCAGCATTCAATTAATGAGCAACCTTAGTTAGCCATAAAATGATGATTTGAGATAACAGTTTTCAAATAGATGTGAAGACGAGTGTCTTTCCTATTTTCTTTCTCTTAGTAATATTTCTTCTTCTTTTCCCCCAAAACTTCTTTGCAAAACAAATTCGAAAACAGACACACCTTTCGTCGATGTAGTACCCAAAACAAACATTTTTAAATAGTCTCGTTAAATTAGCAAAAAAAAAAAGTTGTTTTAAGATTGGTAAAAGAGAGCTGCCTGCGTGCAATCTGATCTCATTTTCATTGTCTGAAAACGTCAAGTACAATGTTCTTATTAACCTACCTTAAAACTCTACTGGTGCTGAGAACAATAAGTTGATACCGACAAGCTATCTGTTTGTGTTCTCGTTTTAAAGATCAACCATTGTAGCCGACGAGTTGACAATGCAACTACTATAAAAAGGAAAAGAGAATCTTGGATTTTTACCTTCGGCCTTAAGTTTTTCGAACGACCCTACCTTTGAAAGTTGTTTCCACCTTGTTGGATGGTGAGTATTATAGTGATAGAATCGGCACCGTTTTCGTATTTCAGAGAAGAATGATAACGCCAAACTTTGTGATGTAGAAAATGAGGTTGTTTTGAAGACAATCATTATTCAAAATTCATTCCTCCTTTTTGCTGGAAATATAAATAGCCGCGGAATATTCCATTTTTTTGGAGTTCAAAGGATAAAATCCTAAATTACTTATAATGTATATCGATACTCGTTTTACAACCAAACTTCTGTTCAAGTCGATATGGTTCAAAAACGGAATTTGTTAATCGAGAGTTTTATAGCAAGTTTTTATGTCCTAATTTCAAATTGGAATTTAGCAGCAAAATTTTAACAGTAAAGCTTTGTTTTGAATTTTATCATCAATGTTCGCTTGACTTATTTAGAGATTAAAAGGTCTTAAGTAAACCTCAGACAAAATCCTACCCGTGGAGTTATTTCATGCAACGTTACGTAAATATCGACGATAGTGCATCCTCTCTTAAAGTACTGTTATTGTGACTTTTAGTAATGTTAGATTAAGAATTTCCTGCTGTTAGCCTAAATTTCTTTAACGTGCGAAGTCAGCGACGACCAGTTAAGCACTTCAATAAGAGATGAAAATATTTTTTTAAATAATTGAGGAGTTCTGTTGACAGGTGTAAAAAGTTCCACTTCAGGTAATAGTTTATTTGTTCGCCTTTTTGACACTTATTTTGCTGTCATTTCATTGTACTGCTTGTTTGTTCCTTAATACCAAAAAACTAAATTCCTAGCTGGCACTACTGTAGAGACGAACCTGGCATGCTTTGAAATTAGGAAATTTCTTATATCTTCACGTTGCAGACTTCAATTATTAAGCAAGGTTACTACAAATATAGATTGCTTTGGAACCGGAAGACCTTTGAGAGCTTCCTATCCATTGCAGCTGGATCCCAACAAACAAGAAATTTATTAGGTTCTTATTCTTTTGCAATTCAAACTAAACCACTTCAATGTTTCTAAATTTGAAAGCCCATGTCACTTTCAAAAAGTATGGCAAAATTAAATGGAAAAAATCACATTATGGTGTTAGGTATTAATTTCATTTCGTTTCTGGTCCTGTTTCGCTTTGAACCTTCATTAGTTACAGGAAGTTAAAATAGTAGAATTGCAGCCAAAACAAACATTTTTAAAGAGCTTCGGTAAATTAGCAAAAGAAAAGTTGTTAAAAGCTTGCTAAAAGGGAGCTGTCTGCGTACGAACCGATCTCATTTTCATTGTCTGAAAACGTCAAGTACAATGTCCTAATTAACCTACGCTAAAACTCTACTGGTGCTGAGAACAATAAGTTGATACCGACAAGCTATCTGTTTGTGTTCTCGTTTTAAAGATCAACCATTGTAGCCGACGAGTTGACAATGCAACTACTATAAAAAGGAAAAGAGAATCTTGGATTTTTACCTTCGGCTCTAAGTTTTTTGAACGTCCCAACCTTTGAAAGTTTTTTCCACTTTTTTGGTTGGTGAGTATTATAGTGATAGAATTGGCACCTTTTTCGTATTTCAGAGAAGAATGATAACGCAAAACTTTGTGATGTGGAAAATGAGGTTGTTTTGAAGATAATCATGATTCAAAATTTATTCCCCTCTTTTCCTGGAAAGATAAATAGCCGCGGAATACTCCATTTTTGGAGTTCAAAGGATAAAGTCCTAAAGTCCTTATAATGTATATCGATACTCGTTTTACAACCAAACTTCTGTTCAAGTCGATATGGTTCAAAAACGGAATTCGTTAATCGAGAGTTTTATAGCAAGTTTTTATGTCTTAATTTTGAATTGGAATTTGGCAGCAAAACATTAACAGTAAAGCTTTGTTTTGAATTTTATCATCAATTTTCGCTTGACTTATTTAGAGATTAAAAGGTCTTAAGTAAACCTCAGACAAAATCCTACCCGTGGAGTTATTTCATGCAACGTTACGTAAATATCGACGATAGTGCATCCTCTCTTAAAGTACTGTTATTGTGACTTTTAGTAATGTTAGATTAAGAATTTCCTGCTGTTAGCCTAAATTTCTTTAACGTGCGAAGTCAGCGACGACCAGTAAAGCACTTCAATAAGAGATGAAAATATTTTCCAAACAATTGTGGAGTTCTGTTGACAGGTGCAAAAAGTTCCACTTCACGTAATAGTTTATTTGTTCGCCTTTTTGACACTTACTTTGCTGTCACTTCATTGTACTGCTTGTTTGTTCCTTAACACCAAAAAAACTAAATTCCTAGCTGGCACTACTGTAGAGACGAACCTGACATGCTTTGAAATCAGGAAATTTCTTCACGTTCACGTTGCAGAGTTCAATTATTAAACAAGGTTACTAAAAATATAACTTGCGTTGGAACCGGAAGACCTTTGAGAGTTTCCTATCCATTGCAGCTGGATCCCAACAATCGAGAAATTTAGTAGATTCTTATTCTGTTGCAATCAAAACTTAACTACTTCAATGTTTCTGAATTTGAAAGCCCATCTCACTTTCAAAAAGTATGGCAAAATTAAATGGAAAAATCACATTATGGTGTTAGGTATTAATTTCATTTCGTTTCTGGTCCTGTTTCGCTTTGAACCTTTATTAGTTAAAGGAAGTTAAAATAGTAGAATTGCAGCCAAAACAAACATTTTTAAAGAGCCTCGGTAAATTAGCAAAAGAAAAGTTGTTAAAAGCTTGCTAAAAGGGAGCTGTCTGCGTACGAACCGATCTCATTTTCATTGTCTGAAAACGTCAAGTGCAATGTTCTAATTAACCTACGCTAAAACTCTACTGGTGCTGAGAACAATAAGTTGATACCGACAAGCTATCTGTTTGTGTTCTCGTTTTAAAGATCAACCATTGTAGCCGACGAGTTGACAATGCAACTACTATAAAAAGGAAAAGAGAATCTTGGATTTTTACCTTCGGCCTTAAGTTTTTCGAACGACCCTACCTTTGAAAGTTGTTTCCACCTTGTTGGATGGTGAGTATTATAGTGATAGAATCGGCACCGTTTTCGTATTTCAGAGAAGAATGATAACGCCAAACTTTGTGATGTAGAAAATGAGGTTGTTTTGAAGACAATCATTATTCAAAATTCATTCCTCCTTTTTGCTGGAAATATAAATAGCCGCGGAATATTCCATTTTTTTGGAGTTCAAAGGATAAAATCCTAAATTACTTATAATGTATATCGATACTCGTTTCTGGTCCTGTTTCGCTTTGAACCTTCATTAGTTACAGGAAGTTAAAATAGTAGAATTGCAGCCAAAACAAACATTTTTAAAGAGCCTCGGTAAATTAGCAAAAGAAAAGTTGTTAAAAGCTTGCTAAAAGGGAGCTGTCTGCGTACGAACCGATCTCATTTTCATTGTCTGAAAACGTCAAGTACAATGTCCTAATTAACCTACGCTAAAACTCTACTGGTGCTGAGAACAATAAGTTGATACCGACAAGCTATCTGTTTGTGTTCTCGTTTTAAAGATCAACCATTGTAGCCGACGAGTTGACAATGCAACTACTATAAAAAGGAAAAGAGAATCTTGGATTTTTACCTTCGGCTCTAAGTTTTTTGAACGTCCCAACCTTTGAAAGTTTTTTCCACTTTTTTGGTTGGTGAGTATTATAGTGATAGAATTGGCACCTTTTTCGTATTTCAGAGAAGAATGATAACGCAAAACTTTGTGATGTGGAAAATGAGGTTGTTTTGAAGATAATCATGATTCAAAATTTATTCCCCTCTTTTCCTGGAAAGATAAATAGCCGCGGAATACTCCATTTTTGGAGTTCAAAGGATAAAGTCCTAAAGTCCTTATAATGTATATCGATACTCGTTTTACAACCAAACTTCTGTTCAAGTCGATATGGTTCAAAAACGGAATTCGTTAATCGAGAGTTTTATAGCAAGTTTTTATGTCTTAATTTTGAATTGGAATTTGGCAGCAAAACATTAACAGTAAAGCTTTGTTTTGAATTTTATCATCAATTTTCGCTTGACTTATTTAGAGATTAAAAGGTCTTAAGTAAACCTCAGACAAAATCCTACCCGTGGAGTTATTTCATGCAACGTTACGTAAATATCGACGATAGTGCATCCTCTCTTAAAGTACTGTTATTGTGACTTTTAGTAATGTTAGATTAAGAATTTCCTGCTGTTAGCCTAAATTTCTTTAACGTGCGAAGTCAGCGACGACCAGTAAAGCACTTCAATAAGAGATGAAAATATTTTCCAAACAATTGTGGAGTTCTGTTGACAGGTGCAAAAAGTTCCACTTCACGTAATAGTTTATTTGTTCGCCTTTTTGACACTTACTTTGCTGTCACTTCATTGTACTGCTTGTTTGTTCCTTAACACCAAAAAAACTAAATTCCTAGCTGGCACTACTGTAGAGACGAACCTGACATGCTTTGAAATCAGGAAATTTCTTCACGTTCACGTTGCAGAGTTCAATTATTAAACAAGGTTACTAAAAATATAACTTGCGTTGGAACCGGAAGACCTTTGAGAGTTTCCTATCCATTGCAGCTGGATCCCAACAATCGAGAAATTTAGTAGATTCTTATTCTGTTGCAATCAAAACTTAACTACTTCAATGTTTCTGAATTTGAAA
This sequence comes from Pavona decussata, assembly GCF_977016875.1. Lineage (NCBI taxonomy): Eukaryota > Metazoa > Cnidaria > Anthozoa > Scleractinia > Agariciidae > Pavona > Pavona decussata. The sequence continues at coordinate 2,348,969 of NW_028145450.1, forward strand.
GCCCATCTCACTTTCAAAAAGTATGGCAAAATTAAATGGAAAAATCACATTATGGTGTTAGGTATTAATTTCATTTCGTTTCTGGTCCTGTTTCGCTTTGAACCTTTATTAGTTAAAGGAAGTTAAAATAGTAGAATTGCAGCCAAAACAAACATTTTTAAAGAGCCTCGGTAAATTAGCAAAAGAAAAGTTGTTAAAAGCTTGCTAAAAGGGAGCTGTCTGCGTACGAACCGATCTCATTTTCATTGTCTGAAAACGTCAAGTGCAATGTTCTAATTAACCTACGCTAAAACTCTACTGGTGCTGAGAACAATAAGTTGATACCGACAAGCTATCTGTTTGTGTTCTCGTTTTAAAGATCAACCATTGTAGCCGACGAGTTGACAATGCAACTACTATAAAAAGGAAAAGAGAATCTTGGATTTTTACCTTCGGCCTTAAGTTTTTCGAACGACCCTACCTTTGAAAGTTGTTTCCACCTTGTTGGATGGTGAGTATTATAGTGATAGAATTGGCACCGTTTTCGTATTTCAGAGAAGAATGATAACGCCAAACTTTGTGATGTAGAAAATGAGGTTGTTTTGAAGACAATCATGATTCAAAATTTATTCCCCTCTTTTCCTGGAAATATAAATAGCCGCGGAATACTCCATTTTTTTGGAGTTCAAAGGATAAAGTCCTAAAGTCCTTATAATGTATATCGATACCCGTTTTACAATCAAACTTCTGTTCAAGTCGATATGGTTCAAAAACGGAATTCGTTAATCGAGAGTTTTACAGCAAGTTTTTATGTCTTAATTTTGAATTGGAATTTAGCGGCAAAATTTTAACAGTAAAGCTTTGTTTTGAATTTTATCATCAATTTTCGCTTGACTCATTTAGAGATTAGTAAGTCTTAAGTAAACCTCAGACAAAATCCTACCCGTGGGGTTATTTTATCATTACGTAAATATCGACGATAGTGCATCTACTCTTGAAGTACTGTTATTGTGACTTTCAGTAACGTTAGATTAAGAATTTCCTGCTGTTAGCCTAAATTTCTTTAACGTGCTAAGTCAGAAACGACCAGTTAAACACTTCAAAAAGAGATGCATGAAAATATTTTCCAAATAATTGAGGAGTTCTGTTGACAGGCGCAAAGAGTTCCACTTTACTTAATAGTTTATTTGTTCGCCTTTTTGACACTTATTTTGCTGTCACTTCATTGTACTGCTTGTTTGTTCCTTAACACCCAAAAAACTAAATTCCTAGCTGGCACTACTGTAGAGACGAACCTGACATGCTTCAAAATTAGGAAATTTCTAATATCTTCACGTTGCAGAGTTCAATTATTAAACAAGGTTACTAAAAATATAACTTGCGTTGGAACCGGAAGACCTTCAAGAGTTTCTTATCCATTGCAGCTGGATCCCAACAAACAAGAAATTATTAGGTTCTTATTCTTTTGCAATCCAAACTAAACTACTTCGATGTTTCTGCATTTGATAGCCCATGTCACTTTCAAAAACTATGGCAAACTTAAATGGAAAACATCACATTATGGTGTTAGATATTAATTTCATTTCGTTTCTGGTCCAGTTTCGCTTTAAACTTTTATTAGTTAAAGAAAGTTAAAATAGTAGAATTGCAAAAAACAAAAGATTTTTAAAGACCCTCGGTAAATTAGCAAAAGAAAAGTTGTTATAAGCTTGCTAAAGGGGAGCTGTCTGCGTGCGAACCGATCTCATTTTCATTGTCTGAAAACGACAAGTACAATGTTCTAATTAACCTACGCTAAAACTCTACTGGTGCTGAGAACAATAAGTTGATACCGACAAGCTATCTGTTTGTGTTCTCGTTTTAAAGATCAACCATTTTAGCCGACGAGTTGACAATGCAAGTGGTCCTGTTTTGCTTTGAACCTTTATTAGTTAAAGGAAGTTAAAATAGTGGGATTGCAGCCTGAAATTAGAATCAAAGCTAGATGAGGAATTTTTGCCACCACTTTTTTTTTTTTTTTTGCATGCTTTTAAATCTTTTCGATCGATCGCCGTTCTTGTCAACAATTGTGATCATCAGAGAATGTTGATTATACTCTAGATACTCAAAAGACTGGTTTCTACGCTACGCAACATCAAACACAGTTAATTCCTAGTTAACAATATGACGGTTCAAAAAGTTCGATCTCACTGGGTAAGGTGTTTAATAATATCGGAAAAAGTCAAATGCTTTTCCTTTTTCCTTTCACTTTGCAATTTTTCTTTCTTTTTCTAAATTTCTTTACAGCAAGATTCGTCACTAGCTACAGCATTGGTCTTTGTAAGAAACAGGTATATTTAAATAACCTTTCTTTATTACAAAATGACAACTTCCTCTTGGTAAACGACATTGTCTGCATTTGAACTTGTCACATTTCTATTGGCTTAAACTAAAAGGAATAGCTCCTTGTGAAACAACCGTCAAAATTCTACTGGTACTTATTATATTAGTTTCTCCAGACAAGTTGTCTATTTGCATTCTCCTTTTCTGTGTGAAAACAACCTCAAAAAGTTAATCATGGATTGCAACCTTCGGCTTTATACCTTTTTTTTATTTTTAATGATGCTGTCTTTGAAGGTTGTGAAAGACTGCTTAGGGGCTAAATTTAATTTTTATTTCCTCAAATTCTTCTTCTTCGTCGTAGTCGGCATCTTTTGTTCTGTTCAACAATTTTTCGTGCATTGACCGACTAAACAACACGAGAAGAATGTTTTGTGATGTAAGAAAGAGGCTTCAGTCTTGCAATTAATTGAGAGAAAGCACTTTTCAAAATTTATTTAACGCCTAAACGACGTCGTTCTTAAAGGAAAGCACTTTTTGAAATTCATTCAACACTGAAAGCCAAATGAAGAGTCTCATAATAAATTAGAGTCTTCCCAATGTCTGTTCCCGGTTTCGAAAAAAAAACAACACCTATTATTAACTCCACATGGCTTAGAAGCGGAATTCGTTCATGGGAACTAACTTTTGTAGTAAGTTGTTATGTCGCCGTTTTATGTCTAAGTTCAATATATTTTCGTATTGAATATGTCCTTCACTTATCCCAATGTTGCGATTTTTGGCTTTTATGAAATTCACACAATGGTCTTGAACCCTTTGTAGATTTATTATCGTTACGTATTCACAGATCGTGACAAATATCAGTCTTAAATTAAAACAGAAAACAGCTATCAACGAGACACAAAGATCGACGATGCTGCATGGTGAGTTCAATAGAGATACCTTTTTGTACTTATTACAAGTGTTTAGTTTACAAAATCATGTGATACATAAGCCTTGAAAATACTCACAAAAACTAAGAAGTTGATTTAAAATGTGGAAAAATTAAACATCAAGTAAACGTTTGTTTTGTCGTCTAAATTTGAACAATTTTGTTTTGACCCAAATAATTAATTTCTAAGCTGGCACTATTGTGAAGACGAACTAGCGTGCTTTAAATTTCGAAAAATCGACATGTCTTCAAACTACAGCCTTCAATTAATGAACAACCGAGAAGCTATCTGTTTGCATTCTCCTTTTAAAGATCAACAGTTGTAGCCGACGAGTTGTCAATGCAACTGCATTTGAAAAAAAAAATCTTTGATTTTAACTTTGGGCCTTAAGTATTTGTAACGATCTTATCTTTGAAAGTTGTTTCCGCCTAATTGGATGGTGAGTTTTATTTCCCCAATTTCTTTATTGTTTTTAAGCTGTCGCCTTTTTGGAAAACTTACGAGAAGTGAAAGAATTGGCACCGCTTGCGTATTTGAGAGAAGAACACCCAAAATGTTTGTGGTATAGAAAAGACGAAAATTGGCCTTTAATGTTAAAACTGCAATTAATAAACAACATTAGCTAACAATGACAGTTATAAGGTGATGATTTACAGTGTTTCAAACAGTGACGAAGACATATATTTTTTCCTTTTTCTTTTCTTAAAGAAAAAATAAGAAAGCAGCGACGGGTTGTGTATCATGGGATTATTACACAATTATTAATCAGTCTTCGATATCTTTATTAATGTCAGGCAAAGTCGGTGTTAAAATGTCGCACCGCTTTAAGTAGGGCGTCTCTTGAGAATTCTTCTTGGCGGCTTCAAAATGTAGCTAAAAACGACAAACGACACACTTCAGATAAAATCAGAAGGAAGGCGTCTAAGAGCAGCGTTTGTATCGGAATAACTGAAAGACCAACTTTTTTTAAATACTTTCGTCGAAACAAAACTCTAAGTTTAAAAGTAAAATGTGACAAAAGGTAGAACTTTTTTATTTCGTTAATAGCAAACCACTTTTCGGACATACGAAAGGTTTACATTTGTTTGTTACGGTTGTCATTCGAACCCTGCGAGAATAGAACCGATCCATTTAATATTCTTCAAATTTTTAATATGCCCCTTTATGCGAATTGGCCGCCATTTTTCAAATAGGGATAAGATGGCACAAATTTAAATGTTTGTGTGAAGATCCAATGACAAATTTTAAATTAAGTCTTAAACAATTTTTAAACATCCAGGTTCTGAAAAACGGAGAAATCTGGAACAAGATCTTGCTTATCTAACTTGAGGCTTCTAGACGTAAATGAAGTCAAATATCAACTTTTTAATTTGTAATACAGTACATTTGTTTGGAAAATTTCACGCCGAATTTACATACTAATGCATTCCATTGTAAACTAAAAAAGCGCCAATATCCATCTGTCATCCTATACGTAGCTGTTCGTTTTCTACCTACTACAACCGCCTGCGGACTTCTCTATGTCTCTTTACGTTAAAATGATTTGCAATGGAAAAATAAAAATCAATTGCATCAGAGGCTAAAGAAGACAGTAATTCTTAATATTACTATTTTAGATATGGTCATGAGCCTGCTGTTCCGTATCTCGGTTTCCTTTGTTTTAAGTCAAATGCTTTACAGAGCAGAGACTCAGCAATGCCCAGCCTCTGGATCTGAGCTGTCCATCTTTGGATGGATGTTGCAGCGACACATCTATAAGACGATGATGGCCGATCTAGGTCTTCACTGCCTGTTAGTCTGTCGTACAGATGATCGATGTCAAAGTTTCAACTTTGTGATGTCTCTTCACATGTGTGAGTTCAGTGATACGATCGGACGAAGGAAGCCAGACCGGAGGATTTCATTCCTGACCCAGACAGATATTATTTTAGACGAGACATAAACAGAGGTAAACTGCTGCTATAAGAATAGCCAAATTACTGTGGAGCCAACAAACAATGCATCAATAAATTCTGATTTTGCTTTTCAGTTCCCCTTGGTTCAATCGCAGAGCTGCCTGCAGAGACATGCAAGAAATTAAAGCGAGTGAAGAAGGTCAAGCAGTCAGCGGTAAATATTGGCTGTCTACCATAATACCAGACATACCCGTATTAGCTTACTGCGACATGAAGACAGAAGGTGAGTTTGATTCTGGAAACCGGTTGTGTTATACTAGATCCGTTTGACAGAGCCTGAAAGAGGGAATTAATCTGGGGAAGAGTGTAGATAATGTTGGGGGTAGGGGGTTAGATTGAACTCTTCTTTAAGCCTGGTTTTGACATCCGTTTCAACAAGATACGGTTCCAGCTAGATGATTTCTGCTTTCCTTCACCTTAGCCACTAATGACAGGCTGTTGCAGGGGTCGCTATGAATAATTTGGCTCTTATTATTTTGCTGCTATTTTGTGACGTATCAGGAATGTTATATTTATATTCTTGACCTACATTAAATGCAGCTGTACTTGTCGTTGCTTTCAAGGTTTCTCTGGGGTTTTCGGTTTTTTTTTCTCTACTCAAACTCTGGGCTCTTCCTCACTTATTATTTCATATGGGACCACACCCAAGAGGTGTGTTAAGCTTTTAATGATCAGACTGGCGGAATTCTCTTTCTATGAAAGTTACAGTTGAACAAGCGATGGGGAAACCCGAACCGTGGAGCGATTCGATGGGAGGCTGGTATCGCTTACTGAACTATTTAGAAAGAGATTGCTAAGAGTTTATTCAGAAGTGTTTAGAAAGTTATTGTTGCCTTTTTGGTAATGA